>NC_061864.1:64073830-64419511 GCF_907164915.1 Impatiens glandulifera
CCTCCTCGTTCTTCCATATACAAGCCTTCTTTCATGGATGTATTCACTTGTTAATTTGTCTATTTATAAATATTTCATACTCTAATTAATTCATTAACATTAATATAGGAAATAATAATATTGACTAATTAACTTTATTTAAATTATAATAATATAACCTAATTAACAGGGAATAATTAATATATTCTAGAGACTTATTTTATTTAAATTATAATAATATAACCTAATTAATAGGGAATAATTAGTTAGCCTACTTAAAAAGTTATATCCATGATAATGTTTAGATTTATTAGTGATAAATTATTAATATTATTTTGTAAATAAAACTATATTAATATTTTTATTTTTATTTTATTTAATTAAAAATATAAATTTTATTATTTTATATTATAATTGTTTAAAATATATAAAATATTGAATAAAATATAATCAAATAATATATAGAGAAAGAGAATTTGGTGAGAGAAAAAATCAAATAATTTCTTTCTTTTCTCTTTTTCCTCCTAATTTTACATTTTCATTCAAATCCTTTTTTAATTTAAATAAAAAATTATTTATTAAATATAAATAATATTAGACAAAATATTTAAAATATTATATATTAACAATTATCAAATTAAATATAAAGTTTTACTAAATAATAACATATATTATAACATTGTATAATTTTTTAATAATATTTTTTTATAAATATTTCATATTTAGTTTTTCTAATATTTTTTAAATTTAAATTTTATTTTATGTTTAAGTTTTTATATTTTAATTAATTTATTATTATTTTATTATTAAAATTTTATTTTCTAATACAGTAAAAACTAAATTTAATACATTAGATTAAATAATTTTCCCATAAAATTCTATAATTTTATTAATAATTGGTCTTTTTCAAGAAATATTGTACCATAAATTAATAAACATCAATGAACAAGTTTATTCTATTTTCCAATTTCAAACTATAGATCGAACTCCTAGTAGTAGATTTGAAGATTTCTCAGAAACCAAGTTTGTCCTCTTTTTGTAAAATGTTCAAGTAATTGTTCATAAATTCATAAATTCTTCTTCTTTTCTTAAGTAATTGTTCAACGACTAAACAAACAAGATGTTTCTTAAATGGTGGCTCCACCATCCATTACAACATTACAAGCCTTATTTTATGTATTGACTTTTTTTTAATTTGTCTATTTATAATTATTTTATAGCTTAATTAATTAATAAAGAATAATAGTATTTTTATTTTTTTAATTATTATAATATAGCCTAATTAATAAGGAATAATTAGTTAGCCTATTTTAGTCGATAAATTATAGATGATAATTAATGTTTTGATTTATTAGAGATAAATTATTAATATTATTTTCTAAATTAAATTTAATTAAAATTTTCATTTCATATATAATTACAAATTCAAATATTATTATTTTTATATTATAATTATTTAAAATATATAAAATATTAAAGTTAGTCATAATTTAATAAAATATAATCAACTAATATCTTGTCATATTAATTATAAATATATATATATATATATATATATATATATTAAATACTTATAATAAAATAGATGAATGATTTAAATCTTTTTCTAATTATACCTAAAAAATATTATTTATATTATTAGACAAAAAATAATATAACAATATAAATAAATATTAGACAAAATATTTAAAATATTATATATTAACAATTATCAAATTAAATATAAAGTTTTACTAAATAATAACATATATTATAACATTGTATAATTTTTTAATAATATTTTTTTATAAATATTTCATATTTAGTTTTTCTAATATTTTTTAAATTTAAATTTTATTTTATGTTTAAGTTTTTATATTTTAATTAATTTATTATTATTTTATTATTAAAATTTTATTTTCTAATACAGTAAAAACTAAATTTAATACATTAGATTAAATAATTTTCCCATAAAATTCTATAATTTTATTAATAATTTGTCTTTTTCAAGAAATGTCGTACCATAAATTAATAAACATCAATGAACAAGTTTATTCTATTTTCCAATTTCAAATTATAGATCGAACTCTTAGTAGTAGATTTGAAGATTTCTCTGTAGAGAAACCAAGTTCGTCCTCTTTTGTAAACATGTTCAAGTAATTGTTCATAAATTCATAAATTCTTCTCCTTTTTTTAAGTAATTGTTCAAAGACTAAACAAACAAGATGTTTCTTTAAATGGTGGCTCCACCATCCATTACAAGCCTTATTTTATGTATTGACTTTTTTTAATTTGTCTATTTATAATTATTTTATAGCTTAATTAATTAATAAAGAATAATAGTATTTTTTGTTTTTTTAATTATTATAATATAGCCTAATTAATAAGGAATAATTAGTTAGCCTATTTTAGTCGATAAATTACAGATGATAATTAATGTTTTGATTTATTAGAGATAAATTATTAATATTATTTTCTAAATTAAATTTAATTAAAATTTTCATTTCATATATAATTACAAATTCAAATATTATTATTTTTATATTATAATTATTTAAAATATATAAAATATTAAAGTTAGTCATAATTTAATAAAATATAATCAACTAATATCTTGTCATATTAATTATAAATATATATATATATATATATTAAATACTTATAATAAAATAGGTGAATGATTTAAATCTTTTTCTAATTATACCTAAAAAAATATTATTTATATTATTAGACAAAAAATAATATAACAATATAAATAAATATTAGACAAAATATTTAAAATATTATATATTAACAATTATCAAATTAAATATAAAGTTTTACTAAATAATAACATATATTATAACATTGTATAATTTTTTAATAATATTTTTTTATAAATATTTCATATTTAGTTTTTCTAATATTTTTTAAATTTAAATTTTATTTTATGTTTAAGTTTTTATATTTTAATTAATTTATTATTATTTTATTATTAAAATTTTATTTTCTAATACAGTAAAAACTAAATTTAATACATTAGATTAAATAATTTTCCCATAAAATTCTATAATTTTATTAATAATTTGTCTTTTTCAAGAAATATCGTACCATAAATTAATAAACATCAATGAACAAGTTTATTCTATTTTCCAATTTCAAACTATAGATCGAACTCCTAGTAATAGATTTGAAGATTTCTCTGTAGAGAAACCAAGTTCGTCCTCTTTTGTAAATATGTTCAAGTAATTGTTCATAAATTCATAAATTCTTCTTCTTTTCTTAAGTAATTGTTCAACGACAACAAACAAGATGTTTCTTAAATGGTGGCTACACCATCCATTATTATTTTATGTATTGACTTTTTTTAATTTGTCTATTTATAATTATTTTATAGCTTAATTAATTAATAAAGAATAATAGTATTTTTTGTTTTTTTAATTATTATAATATAGCCTAATTAATAAGGAATAATTAGTTAGCCTATTTTATTCGATAAATTACAGATGATAATTAATGTTTTGATTTATTAGAGATAAATTATTAATATTATTTTCTAAATTAAATTTAATTAAAATTTTCATTTCATATATAATTACAAATTCAAATATTGTTATTTTTATATTATAATTATTTAAAATATATAAAATATTAAAGTTAGTCATAATTTAATAAAATATAATCAACTAATATCTTGTCATATTAATTATAAATATATATATATATATATATTAAATACTTATAATAAAATAGGTGAATGATTTAAATCTTTTTCTAATTATACCTAAAAAAATATTATTTATATTATTAGACAAAAAATAATATAACAATATAAATAAATATTAGACAAAATATTTAAAATATTATATATTAACAATTATCAAATTAAATATAAAGTTTTACTAAATAATAACATATATTATAACATTGTATAATTTTTTAATAATATTTTTTTATAAATATTTCATATTTAGTTTTTCTAATATTTTTTAAATTTAAATTTTATTTTATGTTTAAGTTTTTATATTTTAATTAATTTATTATTATTTTATTATTAAAATTTTATTTTCTAATACAGTAAAAACTAAATTTAATACATTAGATTAAATAATTTTCCCATAAAATTCTATAATTTTATTAATAATTTGTCTTTTTCAATAGTATATTTGAAGATTTCTCTATAGAGAAACCAAGTTCGTCCTCTTTTGTAAACATGTTTAAGTAATTGTTCATAAATTCATAAATTCTTCTCTTTTCTTAAGTAATTGTTCAACGACTAAACAAACAAGATGTTTCTTAAATGGTGGCTCCACCATCCATTACAAGCCTTATTTTATGTATTGACTTTTTTTAATTTGTCTATTTATAATTATTTTATAGCTTAATTAATTAATAAAGAATAATAGTATTTTTTGTTTTTTTAATTATTATAATATAGCCTAATTAATAAGGAATAATTAGTTAGCCTATTTTAGTCGATAAATTACGGATGATAATTAATGTTTTGATTTATTAGAGATAAATTATTAATATTATTTTCTAAATTAAATTTAATTAAAATTTTCATTTCATATATAATTACAAATTCAAATATTATTATTTTTATATTATAATTATTTAAAATATATAAAATATTAAAGTTAGTCATAATTTAATAAAATATAATCAACTAATATCTTGTCATATTAATTATAAATATATATATATATATATATATATATATATATATATATATATTAAATACTTATAATAAAATAGGTGAATGATTTAAATCTTTTTCTAATTATACCTAAAAAATATTATTTATATTATTAGACAAAAAATAATATAACAATATAAATAAATATTAGACAAAATATTTAAAATATTATATATTAACAATTATCAAATTAAATATAAAGTTTTACTAAATAATAACATATATTATAACATTGTATAATTTTTTAATAATATTTTTTTATAAATATTTCATATTTGGTTTTTCTAATATTTTTTAAATTTAAATTTTATTTTATGTTTAAGTTTTTATATTTTAATTAATTTATTATTATTTTATTATTAAAATTTTATTTTCTAATACAGTAAAAACTAAATTTAATACATTAGATTAAATAATTTTCCCATAAAATTCTATAATTTTATTAATAATTTGTCTTTTTCAATAGTAGATTTGAAGATTTCTCTGTAGAGAAACCAAGTTCGTCCTCTTTCGTAAACATGTTCAAGTAATTGTTCATAAATTCATAAATTCTTCTTCTTTTCTTAAGTAATTGTTCAACGACTAAACAAACAAGATGTTTCTTAAATGGTGGCTCCACCATCCATTACAAGCCTTATTTTATGTATTGACTTTTTTTAATTTGTCTATTTATAATTATTTTATAGCTTAATTAATTAATAAAGAATAATAGTATTTTTTGTTTTTTTAATTATTATAATATAGCTTAATTAATAAGGAATAATTAGTTAGCCTATTTTAATCGATAAATTACAGATGATAATTAATGTTTTGATTTATTAGAGATAAATTATTAATATTATTTTCTAAATTAAATTTAATTAAAATTTTCATTTCATATATAATTACAAATTCAAATATTATTATTTTTATATTATAATTATTTAAAATATATAAAATATTAAAGTTAGTCATAATTTAATAAAATATAATCAACTAATATCTTGTCATATTAATTATAAATATATATATATATATATATATATATATATATTAAATACTTATAATAAAATAGGTGAATGATTTAAATCTTTTTCTAATTATACCTAAAAAAATATTATTTATCAAACATAAATAATATAAGACAAAATCTTTAACATCTTTTATATTAATAATTAGTCAAATTAAATATATCGTTTTACTAAATAACATACATTATAACATGGTTTAATTTTTTTAATAAGATTTTTTATTAAAATATTTCATATTTAACTTTTTTAATATTTTTAAAATATAAAATTGTTGTTTTATTCTTAAGATTTTATATTTTAATTAATTTATTATAAATTTATTTATTAAAAGTTATTGTCAATTTAATACATTAGAATAAATAATTTGTCCACATATAATATTATTATTATAAATAAATTAATTTAAAATTAACAAAATAATATTCATTTATATAAATTAATAATAAAAGTTAATTATATATAAACTTTCGTAATTACAATTGTAAATATATATATATATATATATATATATATTATTTTCTTAATTTATTTTATAATATATATATATATATATATATAATTATCGACATCTATTTATTAATTAAATAAATTTAGGATTAAAAAAATAAAAAATAATCTATAAAATTAGTTAGAGAATAAACCAAATATAAAACTAAATACAAAAATAAAATTAGGACATTTACTTAATAAATTATATTAAGCTTCCATAATAATAAATAAAAATTTAGTGGAACATGTGCATACTAAAAATTATATATAACATTTAACTATTTAACCATGGCTGAAACCAATAACTTAGATTAATATCTCGTTCTTTATATATATATATATATATATATATATTATTGTTTTTTTTTTGTAATTTATTCTATAATATAGAGTTAGTCAACATCTACTTATTATTTAAATAAATTAAGTATTAACAAAATAAAATTTAGACACACACTCTGAATATATATGTGATTTCAAACAAAATAAAGGATAATTTGAAAACAAATTACAAGAAAGAATCAAACTAATCTAAAAATAATATGAAACATTATACAAATATCAAATAAAGCTACAAAAACAAACTATAATAATTTGAATCAGGATTTAGAAAACAATCTAATAAACAAAGTTTTCAATTAGTTTGTGATTGTAACAGATTATATCAAATGAACAATTTCCAATTTCAGGGTCATGGGTTTTCACCCGTACCATTTTTCAAGTTCGAAGTGACAAACTATTTATTTCATCAAATTGATTTAAAATGTCAATAGTTTATAAATACTCTTGGAGAGAATTCAGTTTTAAGATGAGCAGCATCTGTAATTATTATAATCAACGCAAGTTTTAATAATTACAAAAGGAATATGTACCTTTTTAACAACTCCAACAGCTGCGTGTAATGGGGTCAAGCGTTCATAAGGTAGCTGAAAATTATTAAGAAAAAATAAATATATGGTTTCTTTGCACTCTCATATGAGACGGTTAATTTCAAAAAAGAAAGATTGATGGCACAATACAATTCCAAAGCTGAAGACATTGTATGGCTTGTGTTCAATAACCTTGCAGACAAAAAAAGAGGTCAATATCAAACTTCATATACAAAGTGTCAATATAATTGAGTTTGTTTACTCATATGCTTTGTTCAATAACAATGGCTTTATTTAGAAACACCCTTTATTGAGCGCTTCTAGCATCTTCTTTGCAGTGTCGGGGTCGTTATAACAGATTCCATTGAGTTCATGGTCATAGAACTCTTCGAAAGGCTAAGGCCATTCTCTCCTCATCAATGTTTTTTCTCTAAATATCTAACGATAAGTTTATAGAACGTGACATAAATGACAATTATGTTTTTCTACATTGAGCCTTGTTTGAAGAATGGAAGTTATTACCTATTTGGTATCAAAATTATTTGAATCATGATTTTTATACTAAATAAAACAAAAATTACACTCTAATTTGGATTATCATCTTAGAATATCTCGATTTAGAAAACAATCTTGTATCAAATGAAAAAAGAATTACTTATTTACTTAAAAAAAAAAACACCTCAGGAGTCATCCAACGAAATGTTCAACGAAATAATTAGAAAAGCAGACAAAAGAAATGAAGCTTCCTTTTAATTAGAGAATCTGAGGATATACATTATTAATTGTTCAAGAATTCATATAACATTGGTGCAATTTTCAAATTTTACTTGCCACGGCAAAGTATTTAGTATGACGGTCCTGAGCAATAATCTTCCCACTTTGTTTCTTTCTGAACTCAACAGTAATGACAACAATGGCCTTTTCAACCCGTAATGTCTTCGCTTCTATCTCAATCTCTTCCTGAAACAAATGTGAAGCAAAGTCGTGAAAGAAAATCTTGTAATTCTATCAACAATAGACCAATTGAACAAACAAATAGAACATTATCTAGTAAAAGATTATGAAACCAGGTATTAGAAGATTGCTAACTTAGAATCAATGAAAGCAAATGACACCTCTAAGCTTTTCTACTAACAAGAAAATAAGAGTTGATATAAAATAGAGATTAGGGTTTTGATAGGTCGATCATTAGTAGTAGTACTTAGGATATCACTAGTAAAAAAAAGGGAAATAGCTAGCAAACATGGCGATTGGGTTTAGAATAATCGTTACTACTGTTCATAACGACGATTGAAATTAAATCCAATCGCAACTACCCTTATAATGGCGATTGGTCCTTCAACCAATCGCTACTAGATAGAATGAAAAACGATTAGTTATAAAACCAATCACTGCTAGACTTTTTTGAAGATTAATCACGATTGGAAATAAAACCAATCGCTGGGAATTTATAAGTGGGGATTGGATAAGCAACCAATCGCCATGTAATCAATCAGACACCACACAACACAACAACTAATTTTAATTGATCTAATATATCTAATATAATATATCTATTAATATATAATATAATATCACATTAATTTAATAGGTGAGTCCATTAAAATTATATAATATATCTCTATTAATATATGATATAATATATAGATAAATATAATAGGTGAGTTCATTAAAATTATATATTATATTAGATATCACATTAAAATTGATCTAATATAATATATTTATTAATATATAATATAATATCACATTAAAATTTAATAGGTAAGTCCATTAAAATTATATAATATATCTATTAATATATAATATAATATATAGATAAATATAATAAGGGAGTCCATTAAAATTATATAATTATATTAGATATCACATTGAACATAAATCCAATCGCCATCCATTTGAACTCTTAATTTATTTACTTTTCATGAGTTGGACCCTATTTGATATCCAGCCCAATGACTCTGCAATCAATCAAACAACCCCATAGTTCTTTAATTCTCAGCGGGCCCATAGTTCAAAAGAAACAAAACAAAACAAAACAAAAAATCCCGAACGAAAGAAGAAGAAAAGAGTGAAGACGACGAAGAAACGCTGTTCAATCCTTGCCCAAACGCTGTCCGTTGAAGAAACGCTGTCCGTTAAAATCACTGTTTTAATTCTAGATCTGTTTCAATAGACTCTACTTGTTGCATTTGCAACTGTAAGTATCTCTCCCTAGCTTCATCGTTATATGTTGCAGTCAAATGTTGGAAAGAAATCGATAGATTTCGATTTGGGTTAATAATATAGACTGAGGACTTATCTATTTCAGTTATTTTGCACAAGGAACTTATTTTACTTGATTTCTTTGCTGCTGTTTGTTTGTAGTCTCTGTCTTTTCTATTTTCTGGAATCACGCATTCAATTCAATTGGTACTCAATTTGATTCTTAAGGCGCTATTCTGAGTCTTTGAAAGCTTTGATTTGTACTTTTTCTGGTGTATGAGATATTAAGATTTATATGTAAGAATATTATGAGAGCTTTAGGGTTTGGTATTATCTATTCTTAATGGAAACCCACAACACATCAGAAAAGATTTGTGTTTAGGTTGTACAATTTGAGACCCTTTTGACCATTACTATGTCATAGAGAGAGAAATACATCTAAGAGCCCTTGAATCAGTTTTTCAGTTGTGATGTTTTGTATTAGCCCTAAAACATAGTCAACCAAATCTGGTTGTTTGATTTAACGTATGTGAAATGGAGATTTCCTACCAAGTATTGATGTTGGCAATCTATCTATTTATAAGGTGTATTTGGCATGGACGATGCAAAATTTCCAAATGGATTTTGGAAGATTGACTTGGAATATCAAAGCTTCCAAAGATAGATAGTCCTTACACTTTCTTTCAACTGTACCATTTTGTTGAGGAGAAGGGGTACAATTTGAGGCTCTTTTGACCATGACTATGTCCTATAGTTTAATACATCTAAAAGCCCTGAATCAATTTTTATCTTTGTGAGGCTTTTTAATAGCACTAGAACATAGGCAACTAAAGATCTTGAATTGACTGAAAAATCTGTCT
The DNA here is from genome assembly GCF_907164915.1 of Impatiens glandulifera. Classification (NCBI taxonomy): domain Eukaryota; kingdom Viridiplantae; phylum Streptophyta; class Magnoliopsida; order Ericales; family Balsaminaceae; genus Impatiens; species Impatiens glandulifera. The sequence goes on from NC_061864.1 coordinate 64,083,900, forward strand.
GTTTGTATAACGTATGCGAAATAGAGATTTCCATCCAAGTATGGATGCAATCTATCTATTTATAAAGGATTACTGTTTATATGAACCTCATGTGTGTACAAGAATATGCTGAAAATTATGTGAAATGTAAGAAGAGCTAACAACTAAAAATGGGGTTCTTGAATGTTTTGCCTTGGGGACATATTTCGTAACACTTTATTGAATCATTCAACTGTAAATCTGTCTTTTTATAATTAGAATATTTTGTAAGACTTGAAACGATGAATGACCAAGCTTCTTGCGCCAAATACAAGAGATATCATTTATTGTTTTATGTGAACTAGACTTCATATGTTCTGCCTTGACATCTAAACAATCTAGCAAATATAAACTCCCATATTGTCTTCCAACAACCAGTGTCCTGAAATGAAAACATATGCAACATTGATTAGTTTTAGCTTCTGGTTAAGTGAGTGACACTGAACCAACATGTGTAACCTATTTTACAGTTCCGTCAAGCAAATGAACAAGCATTTGTTCATTGGATGGTTTAATTTCATCATATCTCGATTGCAACTTGCTCTGATGTCTATCATTTTGCTCATTTCATCATTGAAACACAAGTGGGAGACCTAATGCTTTTGAGTTGCTCTGATGTCCATCGATACAAAGTTTTTGAGAAACACTATAGTATAAGTGTATGAAAGAAGATGTTGTTGATGAAGCCGACTAATGTTTGTTGTTCTCCTATGGCTCCTTTGTAAGGTTAGCAAGGAAGAGTAATGTGGTTGTGTTTTGATTGGTTTAGTAGCAATGATAAGAGAAGAAATTTATTCAACTAATGAAACCTTTCATCAATGGCAACTCTGGCCATTGGGAGATGCGTGGTTTTGCTCAAGAACACTACTGACACCGCTCTTATATCATGTGGGATCTTAAAGTATTTTGAGTGGAGTTTTGAAACCTCAATTTTTGTGTTTTGAATTGAATGGAATTACATTCACTTTTATAAAAATAAAAATAAAGAAGGGATAACCAACCACTACTAAAGTTGGTTTCCATTAAGCTGGGGCATAACATCCAGTATTTTAGTTTCCTAAATTAGTGTAACTATTTACGCAGGAAAAATGAGTTTTCTTTTAGGAAGCTCTTTGTTCCTTTTCTGTCCTGACTTGTATATGACTTGTTTGGTTTTCCATACGGTTAATGCGATTTTCGCGTTCACTGTGTATCACTGAAAAGTACGTCTCTTTTATTAACACAGTTTAAATCCCATACATAAATGGCAGAACTAAGTGAAACATTGAATGATTGTATTATTAATTTCTAACTATTGTCTGTTTAGCACAATGTTTTAAAAGAAACAGAATTAAGGTTGCACAAGTTTAGAGCTATACCAATTGTTGGATAAATCAACTTTTCTATTTCATTTTATACCTTAAGAATTTATCTTAATGATATTTGCAGGCACAAAGCTTATAACTTATTAGCCAAGTAATAGGAGCCTTTGTATTCGAGTAAACATCTAGCTTATTGAAATGATCATAAGGTTCAGGCTAGCTACCATGGGTTTGAAATGCCAAAGCCTCATAGAATCTAGGTATTCCCTTAAGTTCTTACACAATGGCCCCGATACCTTAGAAGAGCTACTTGACAGGCATGTAGTAAAAAAGGAAACCTATGACGATGACGATGACGAGAATGAGTTGTTGATTCGGCAAAGGCTAACAGGAACTCGACGTGAGGCATTTAATCTCTATCGCGATATAATTAGGGCCACTCGGTTCTTCACATGGCCAGATTCGAGAGGTGTGCTTTGGCGTGATGTTTTGAGAGAAAATGCAAGGAAGGAGTTTGAGGGGGCTCGTTTTGAGAAGGATCCTGAGGTTATAACTCGGTTGTTGATTGGCGGGCATGATGCTGTTCAATCGGCGATAGAAAAGCTCATTGAGAAACAACAGAAACAGATTGAGAAGGAAAGACGAGATAAAGATCATTGATGAGTCTCACGGTAATCTCTGTTTTGATCTTGAGAAATTATTAGATAAGTATTTTTTTTGTTTATCTTTATAAACCTCATTAATGCATGTTTCATCTTAAGTTTGTTAGCAATAGTAATTTATAGTTTTGAAAGGCTCGCATAACTTCCAAATGGTTGTAGATTTGGGCCTTCACGACCATTTAAAATGTTTAATTTATATTTCAACATTGTATCGTTGATATGTTTATGAAGGAACACTTTGCTTATCCTGAGTTTCGCGAGGGGTTAGGGTGTTAGCATTTATTATTGTTATTAGTCTTTGAGTGTAGATTAGTCTTTTTACTTAATCTTTTGTTTACATTAACTATATATAAACCTCTATTTTATATTTAGCTTGTTAATAATAACAATTTCTAGTTTACTCTCTATTCAATAAAACAATATATTTGTTGTTTGTCTTAGCAATGTGGAAATGGTGTTTTGGGCAGGGATGGGAAGAGAATGAAAATTTGAAAGATGATGAGCTCCCATGAATGCCTGCAAAAAGGTATATAGCTTCCTTTTGGGTACAATTGAAAATCAACTTTGTAATAAAATGTTGTATAAAACAAGTGTATCCTCTTTTAGGATACAATGAAGTTTCGAAACTATCTTGAAAATCAACGTGTTATACTAAGTGGAAGTAATTGTCTATTTATAGCACACAAGGATGAGAGTGCGAAGAACTTTCAAGCTCGTGATGAAATTTTATGTTGAAATTGATCTTGTTATTCAGTACAAGATTTGTTTATAGAGATGATTTTGATGAAGAAAATGAACCGACTTGAGTGAGTTGTGATCCAAGAAAACATTGTTTAGTTTGTTTTTGTTGGCTATGAACTTGTCATGTTCGGATTTTGTTTGATATTGTAAAATTAGGTCATACTTTTATCAAAGTTTTTTTTTAATAATAATAATAGGTATTCAACATCAAAATTATGGGTTTGATTTATAATTATAACAATAGAAATGATCATGGTGCTTTGGGTTGAAGCTTGCATGTTACGCTAACTTCTTGCGTTCCCACAAAATATTACGGGTTTGATTTATTGAAGCGAGAAGATATAATTAAACAGACCTGTTCAATTGTTTTTACTCAAGTTTTCTTATTTTTATATCATATTTATAAATAAGTTGAATCAAACTCATCTTGTTTGAAAACTCATCTTGTTTGAAACAAACCATTGGCCAACGAATCCTTGTTTTCTTTATTTTCTGTGGGCTTTCATTAAAACTTTATTATAATAAGTTACATTTAACTTGTTTTGATATTTTGTAAATAGTATTTGATTTTTCATTTTCAAAAGAATTATTTATATATTTTTCTCAACCCAGATAAATTTTATAGCACATATATTACTATAAATTTTAATTTCCAATATTATTAGAAAGTGTAATTCAAATATTTATATTTTTCCTTAAAACAGTAAAATATCATTTCACATATAATAAGCTAATATTAAATTTAAACAAAAAAAAAATATTATCTATCAACTTATCATATATTTTACAGTAATAATAATAATTTAATAATTAATGATAAAAGATTTATATATTTAATTTTTCCTTAAAACTTCTTAAAATGAATACATATCATATAATTTTCCAATAAATATTTCATTTCTAAAATGATAAAAAAAAAACTTTGTTTTAACTTTTGAAGAATTGAAACCTTTGAATCTTGGTTCTCTCTCTTTGAAGATTCAACTTCTGTATGAATTTTCCTTTGAAGAATTGATTGATCCATCAAACTAGGGTTTTAGGGTATCAAGCAGATTTCCATTAATGGCGAAAGGGAGGAATACCTCCCGGCTTACAGCTAGGCGATCGTCGACTGTGCCGCTCGTTCTCGCCATGCTTCTAACCTTAACTCTAGTTCTCCTCATGCTTCTCACTCTCGGAATTCTCTCTCTCCCTGTTGTTTCTGAAGATTCCTCTCCGATCCGTGATCGAATTCACTTTGGCCGTAAAGCTAAACTCTTCTCGTATGTTGTTTCTGCTTTATCCTTTTTCTTTTTTCACTCCTTTATGCATGAGCTTACAATTCAGATGTTTGTTTGGTTGATAATGACATAGAAATCAGGGAAGAATGGAGAAGAGAGGAGAGCAGTGGGTGGAAATCATTTCTTGGGAACCTAGGGCTTTCATCTATCATAACTTTTTGGTGAGTTCAAGACAGAACATGCATCAACAACTTTGTTTTGCATCCTGTTTTTGATTGCTACTTGTAAATTTGTAATCTTGGACTTGTGATTTTCTTTGAATTAAGCATCCAATTGGTATGTAATGTTCTTAGACGAGTAATTGGCGAATTCATCACATTGTCCACTAAAATTTTGAGGAATTATTTGTGTTTTGATTGAGTGGTTTGATCACAGTAGAGGAGAATGATATAAAACAGATTAAGTTAGTTTAGTCATTTTTCTGTAGGATTTGTTTTATTTCTTAGAGATCAACCATGTTGCTTAAAAAATGTTATTTATTGTATTCTCTAAACAGTCCAAGGAGGAATGCGAATACTTAATAGATCTAGCTAAACCCCATATGCGAAAATCGACTGTTGTTGATAGCAAAACTGGAAAGAGTAAGGATAGCAGGTAAGATATTCTCAAACCTGGCCTCAATTCCACATTAAATCTAGTTTTTCAATGGTTCATAGTTGTTGTTCTTACAATAGTTGCACATGTATATGTCTGTCTCTCATCTTTTTACAGGGTCCGTACAAGCTCTGGAACATTTCTGAAGAGAGGAAAGGACAAAACCATTATGAAGATAGAAAAAAGGATAGCAGACTTCACATTTATACCTGTAGGTATGAGAATCATGCTTTTTCATGTTTGAGATTTCATTTCATTTTCTCCTCCAATGATGACCAAATCATTCCCTACTATTTTGCAAGCTTATTTAGAATGTTAAAGAAGTCATTAATGGATATTCTCATGCAAACATATCCCAGAAAAAAAGTTAATAGATATTAAGCATGCAGATAAAAACTTCTTGTAACGAGATAGATGATTTACTGTTATTTAGTTGGAGCTTGTTTGATGTGGGTTATTTTGGATTATTCTAATCAATCCACTGTCCCATGAAACATCATTCAAATCATCAACTAAAATACCCTTACTTTATTTCTTATAACATCTTCAAATATTAATTAGTAAGGATACTTTTGGTCATTTCTATCCAAATAATCCACTTTACAGTTTACACTAAACAAGATTTTTCCAAGTAACTCAAGATCAAACAAGGCCTTGGATCATTTGGATCTTACTTTATAAAAGGTTTGGGTGTTCACATATGGAACCTATTTGGAATAAGACACTGGAAGTGTGAAAAAATTGTTGAAAGTTTGTCAAATTAGATCAAGATGTGAATCCATAATTCCGTATAGTAGGGTGATTATGTGACCACATATGGAGTTTAGCTGTTATATATTCTTTGATCTATTACCATTATGGACCTTAGCTTGAATGTAATTCTGCTAGTCTCTCAGGATGCATCCTCATACCTAGAATAAGGAAAACAAAATGATTGACATATTGTGTCTATTTGTTATCACCTTTTATGATCCGGATCATGATTTGGAAAAAAAAAAATACATTTGATAGATAATGAAAACTCACATAACAATCTTGATCATGTTCTGTAGAATAATTTTTATACCAAAAACCCAAAAATCACATAATAACTTGGATCATGATTTTAAAAATAATTTATATACCAAATGAAGCAGCAAAAATCAAACTAAAATCTGGATAATGATCTAGAAAACAATCTTATACTTAACAAAATAAAAATAATCATTTTCAGTTTTAGTTATGGCGATTTTCTCATGTGATCGTGATTGTGTGATGGTGCTATAGATTGTGACAAATACCAGTTTCCAAATAGGTGTCATATTCATCAATTAGTACACAAAAATTCATTTGTATGGCATCATTATGGTTGGTTGCAGAGAATGGGGAAGGACTACAAATTCTTCACTATGAAGTAGGGCAAAAATATGATCCTCATTATGACTACTTTGTTGATGAGTTCAACACCAAAAATGGGGGCCAGAGGGTAGCTACGCTTCTCATGTATCTGTAAGGATTATTGAACGATTTAAAAGACGTCTGCAGTTGATGATTATTGCACTTTGATCTCCACTACCTGTTACTTTCCTGCATTGTTTTTACTCTTTCATGCCTTTCATATTGTTCAGATCTGATGTAGAAGAAGGAGGTGAAACCATCTTCCCTGCAGCCCAGGGAAATTATAGTGCAGTACCATGGTGGAATGAACTGTCTGAATGCGGTAAGAAGGGATTGTCTGTAAAACCCAAAATGGGTGATGCATTGCTTTTCTGGAGTATGAGACCTGATGCCACACTAGATACAACTAGTTTGCATGGTAAGCCCTTTTCAATTAGAACTCTTGAAACTGCTAAATAATCACACAAACGCCAATCTAAAGTGATAAAAGTTATGGTAAAAATAATGAACGAGGTTCGACCAATAATGCCTATATCCTTATACAACCCATTCGGTAGATTTTCAGGTAATAATGTTAAGAGAAATGATTGGTAGGAGAATTTGAGAGAGGGAATGACGTGTCGCAATCTGATTGGCCGAAAAATAACAAAATTTCTCTCTTCTCTTTCGTATCTTTTATAATTTTTTCAACCAATGATACAGTGACACATCATTTCCTCCCTCATTCCCTCCCCCTATTATTCCTCTAAGGTTAATTCTTCTATGTTGGTCAGTGCAAAATTGAAATTAGATTTGGAAAATTGGATTTGTTTGTTTGATAACTTAAAATAAGGAATTAAATTGAAATCACAAAGTACACAATTCTGATTATAATGATACATCCAAACATAGCCTTAAATATATTTTTCTTCTATATCTCAGGTGGTTGTCCTGTAATAATTGGAAACAAATGGTCATCAACAAAATGGATGCACGTTGATGAATACAAGATATGAACTTACTACTGTTTCAAGGTTAGATTGTTAGCGAATCATTATTTGTCCAGTTCATTGTTCCCAAAATTCTTCAGAACTTGACATAACATATCCTATTTGTTTCGTAAGTAAATTGGTAAATGTTGACACAGTTTGATTTTACCCGTCAAAAACAACAAATCAGTTGCGAAAGGGTATAAATTGCATAGTGTCAACATATTGGCCTCATTTGAAAACACATTTTGAATTTGTTTAGTTACCAAATAGAGCCTGCCAAATTTATCCCGATTCTTCAATATGTTAGGTGTATTAATAATAATAATCTGAGGATGGTGAGGATTCTGTCTGCACAAGGAAGCAGCTCAAGTCTAAGAAAGAAGGCTTAGCATATTTTTCATCTTCTTAGACAAGTGTTACTTCTTATTAAAGAGGTTAGCTTTGAGTATTCTTTTTTTTTTTTTTTTTTTTATCTTGTCTTAGCTAGCTTTCTTCTTCTGGTTATCAGTTGTTTTCTTTAAAATTGTAGACAGGTACATGTAGTAATGTTATAATAGAGCAATGATAGAAATACAAGCAGATTGACAGTTATTTTTCCCTCTTGTTTGCATTTGCTATCTCGAAAATGAGTTATATCTTTAGACTTTAATATTGGAAGTTATCGCGATCTTAGTAATGACATCTCAGCTTAGAACGTTCTTAGGAATCAAATATGAGACCTTTAAACTTTTTGGAAGGGGTTGGTAAAAAGACAGTAATTTCATTTGAAGTAGTGATGGGTTTTAAAATGACCCAATTACATACATGGAAGTTTGGATTCTATGAAATACAAATATAACAAGTATTCAAATTAATTTTTCACTCACAACTTTTTTTTTAATAATAGATGATAATGATTTGTAGATGAACTCTTATATTAAAAATTCATATTATTATAAAAAATAATACTAAAATTAGGGACGACAATTATAATTCGTCCTGCTGTTTTAGATTCGAATTGTCCCGTATGAGCGATTTTTATGAGAATGATATTTGTATCTCGATTATGATTTCACTTAATTCAATTATATCCTAAACACTATAAATACAATTAAATATATAAAATTATTAATATATTTATTTATTTTTTATATTTATTTAATTGTCATTCCTAATTAAAATTGTTATAAAATATAAAAGTTAAATAAATATTATTGATGTTATATATTCGGGACAAGATATAAATATCGTTAATTGAGAATTCTTGACCAGAAGAGCCTCGTAGAGCGGAAATAAGAGTTCACCGTAGGTAGAGTATAACGAGTTCCTTTCTTTGTTTTTCTCGCGTTTCAAATTATGAGCACATTTTTTCCACTCTAGTAGCTATGTCATCCCAAACCGACACAAGTTCACAATTAGAGTATGCTCGGAGAGATATGATGAAAAGTAGATGATTTTAACAAGCTAAAAAATAATATAAATTATAATAAAATAAAATAAAATAAAAATACTTTAAAATAGGGTGAGAAAAGTAGAGGATAACTGTGAGTAACTCACTCCAATATGCTGAACCGCTCGAGCTCGATGTCACTCTCTCTCTTAATCGTTTTGGTTAATTTGAGTTGGATGGTCGCCGGCCAGGCTCCGATTCCGGCGAAATATGACGGTTTCCTTTACAAGAATCAGGAAACCACCACAAATACGGTCATAATCGAGGCATTCTTCGATCCAATTTGTCCCGATAGCAGAGACGCTTGGCCTCCTCTCAAGCAAGCCTTTGAATACTACGGTTCTCGTGTCTCACTCATACTTCATCCCTTCCCTTTGCCGTAAGTCTTCATATTCTTAAACTTGCACATTCATCCTTACTCAAATTTTGCTTTCTTATCAAAATTAGGGCACTTCTATCAACATAATTTTGGAATTATTCATTTTATTCATATTTGTTTTGATTGATTGCTTCATTTTAAAATTAATACTTATTATTGAAACTTTTCTCTTTTAAATGTTTTATAATAATATAAATCAGTGAATTCTTGAGACTTCATAATTGACCTTTCTAGTTCATAAAGAACATTGATAAATGATACCATACTTACTGAAATTTCTCTTGATAGTTATTAAGATCTTAAATTGGATTGCTAGCTATTATTTGACTATATTTATGGATTTCTCTCAATATTGATGGATTAATGCAAAAGTATCCTTTTATTCCTTTGTTTACATTTGCTTATGGTATCTGAATTGACAGCATTTGCTTAGGGTATCTTAATTGACAGCATTTTCTTAGGGAATCTTAATTGACAAATTGTCTTACCTAAGAGACCAAATATTTCAGATTCGACTTCACTAAGAATGCTCATTTAAAGGGTCATACTCATGCCAAAATCTCATATCCACAAGGTTAAAGATTGAGTATTCACACCCATATTATTTTCAAATTTTTCTTTGTAAACTCTTCTGCTAAACTCCTTCTTTTGGTTTGAAATGGTTTTGTATCTAGTATCTACTCATGATCATTATTCTCTTTGAGTAACCATTTGATACCTGGATTTTCCTCATCCTTGTGAGAAAATGGGAGAAACCCTTAAATAATGACATTAGTGGCCTGAATACAAAAGTTATGTCTCTAGAAATGTATATGGATGTGATTTGTTTGAAAACTAAACTTAGTCAAATATTCAAAATTTTATTGGTTGTTTCTTATCTGAATCCTGATACATTACTTGTTTCAAATGGTGCATATGTCTTATTAGACTCGTCTAAAGGTGAACATTCAAACCGATCCGAACTGCCGGATATAGGGTTTTGACATAACAAAAACCGATAGGGTCGGATATATGTTCTATTCAAATAACTTAACCATTCTCATCAGTACTCAAACTATATCAATTAATGTTATTATGTAAGGAGAAATTTTACAACTTAAGTTTTAGGTCTTTGTTTAAAATTGTTATTACGTTGGTGTTTTTGTATTAGATTTTGTTTGATTAGTTGTTTTAAAGTTAGTTTAAAATACGTGGAATGAGTTATTGGATGCATAAGGTCGGATATCCAAATAATTATGAAACCGACCCAATTTCTGATACATCAAATCCGCCGATTATAGGGTCTTGATAGAGTATATCCGACGAAATAGGGCTGGATTTAAATTATCCAAAAATCCGATATGTGAATGAAATTCTTTCCAAACTTTAAATGCTTATAACTTATTTATTTTCTTTCTAAATATTCAGCTACCATGACAATTCATTCGTCACGTCCCGTGCTTTGCATGTTGTAAATAAAGTAAATCCTGTTGCCACTTATGACCTTCTGGAATTGTTCTTTAAGCATCAGGTATGAACTGTCTGATTCACCAATTGTTTTTCGTTGTCAAAACCATATCCATATTTTAGAATTGCTTTTTATCATGTATATGAATAAACAGGAAGAGTTTTACAATAGGCCAACCTTCAATGAATCTAGATCATCTGTTGTCAAGCATGTAGCTGAATTAGCAACTAAAGTAGCTGATATTTCGCTCAAGAATGATATCGAGTCAGGCTTTACTGACTGGGAAACCGATTCCCTGACAAGGGTTTCATTCAAGGTAAGATTACTTAATCAGACTCGATATTTTCATATGAGCTGAATATGGTTGAGGCGTGGTTTTATGTTTATGTCCTTTTTTTATGCAGTATGGTTGTTCTAGAGGAGTGTATGGGACACCATTCTTCTTTGTGAATGGTTTTGTATTACCCGATGGAGGCTCGGCTATTGACTACTTCCAGTGGAGAAGAATTCTGGATCCGGTTATAAAAGGGGCCGATCTGAAGGAGAAGAAGAACATTATCGAGTGGTCAGCTGCTTGAGGTGAAGAAATGAAACTTTTAACATCTTTTTTTTTTTTTTTGTAAATTGTTTTCTTTTGGATCAAAACTGCTTCTATTGAATAAATTATGAAAAAAAACTAGGAAAATAAATACCTTGTTTGTATCTTATATTTTGAAATGAAACATCCAGAACAGAGAAGTATCATTTCTAGATGAAGAACATATGAGTATCTTTGTTCACACTATTAGAATATACATTATATAATTTGTTGTGTATACTTATTTACCATTCTTTCAAGTAAATTTTTATCATGTTAAAATTTTTATTGACGTTTTTCAAGACTGGTGTGTTTATGGTTACTCGTTTAAGTATAGAACACGCTGGTATGTTATCGTGTAAACCTTTCTCCATACCGGTTGACAAGAACACGGAGTTAATGCTACTGTGTCTGCTCCGGTTCTGATGCGATTTATTATCACTCTCGTCCGGGGCCTATAATCATGTATGCGTTAGAACAAGTGTGTTTTCTTATGCAGGAACGAGGTAGTTAATGTGATTTTTTGTTCATAATTAGAAGTTATATTAGAATTGACTATAACAAAAATAAGTAAGAAAAATATTTCCTCCTTATTTCTCCCAAATAAACCACATCAAACGTGCTATAGCCTCCTTGAGGTCACGAGTTCGAGTCCGTCGGTCGTCAAGTTTAAAATTTCGATCGTTTACTTAAATTAGTTAAGTGCGTTTGTGGGTTATATGTTTAACTCGTAAGGATTAATCGCAATCTACGAGTGATTCTAAAAAAAAAACAAAAAAAAAACAAGTAATCGCAATCTGAAGAAGAAAAGTACCTGAGTTCTAAAACAAAAATAAAATAAATCAAGTCTTAATAATAGTAAACAGCAGCAGAGTAATGCCATTTTATTTTAATTTAATATTTTTTGTTCTTATTAAATTATATGTCAGTGAATAAAACCAAATTGTAATATTGAAATGCAGCATACAGAAACAACATCACATGCACATATAGAGCCATGTGAGGTAGATCTTAAAACTCAATTTAAACAAAAAGACATAATCTGGATTTGGAGTTAAATAGGATCAAATTGATTGATTCGAGATTTTCAGAATCTGCATAATTAAACAAAATTAAGGAGATCCAAAGTACAATGATCATTGTCTGTTTTGAATCTAGGATTCGATCGATCGCATCTGTTACATTATTTTTATTTAGATCAGTCTTCTAATTAATTAGTTTCATAATTATATATAGGCCTCATCAAACCATGCACAATATATATGTTAGAACCCTTTCTCTTATTCTCAATTAAGAAATTAATGGAGAAAAGACTTGAGCACTTTGCATTTGTTCTTATAGCCGGATGGTTTCATTGCTTTTCTCACCTCAAAGTGGATGCATTCACACCTTCTAGATGGGTTAAAGCTCATGCCACTTTCTATGGAGGGAGTGATGCTTCGGGGACAATGGGTAAGACATAGTTTCTCTTCTTTTTAAACATTTCATATTCGATTCTCATTAAAAACACTTTTATGGGTTCGTGCTAACCATCCAAAACAAACCCGGGTCACAAAAAAGTTGATTGAAACATGGTCGACTATATATCAAACAAATTCTAGTACAAGGCCATAGTTAAATCAATGTTACTTATTATTTTTATTATTTAGGAGGAGCTTGTGGATACCAAGACCTATATTTGGCTGGTTACGGTACAAGAACCGCCGCTGTGAGTACCGCTATTTACAATAGCGGTTCTTCGTGCGGGCAATGTTTCAAGATCATGTGCGATGTACAAACAGATTCTAAGTGGTGTGTAAAGGGGAAGTCAATAACTATAACCGCAACCAACTTTTGCCCGCCAAATTTTGACCTAACAAAAGATAATGGTGGTTGGTGCAATCCACCCCTTCAACATTTTGACATGGCTCAACCTGCTTGGGAGAAGATTGGAATTTATAAAGCAGGGATTATACCTGTCATCTACCAAAGGTGTGTATTATTTTTTAAATTAAAATATACTTTTTCATTGATTCATTGTAAAATGCAAAACTATGGTATACAATGGGAAACACAAATTATTAGAGTATAAGTTGGGTGAAAAAGTATACTTATACTCTAATATATTATAAATAAGTCTGAAATGTGACACTAGTATTTACGACTAAATTTTTATTTAAAATGACACTTTACAACTCGTTCAGCGACGAAAGTAACCTTACCCATAAAGTTTATGACATTTCACAAATCAATGACTAACTATTCAACTCAAGTTACAATTTCTTCTACGATAGAACTTATTAGGTTAAAATTGATGTAGGGTGGCATGCAAGAGACATGGTGGTGTAAGATTCAGCATAAATGGGAGGGACTATTTTGAGCTAGTGCTGATAACAAATGTGGGGGGAGCAGGATCGATCCAATCTGTGTCAATCAAAGGTTCAAGGACAGATTGGGCAGCCATGTCAAGAAATTGGGGGTCAAATTGGCAATCAAATTCCTATATCAATGGCCAATCTATTTCCTTTAAGGTCACAACTACAGATGGGATAACAAAAGTGTTTCAAAACATAGTCCCATCTAATTGGAGATTTGGTCAGACCTTTTCTAGCCCTCTACAATTTTAACCTCATCTTAGTTTTATTGTTCTTGTTTTTAGGGTTTATTATTTAGGGGCAGTGGTTTGCTTGTTAAATTTAATCAAAGCAGCCTACCCATTTTAAAAGTATACTAGTTTCAAATATTGTTAGTAATTCATGCTTAATCTTAATGGTTTTTTTTTTTTTTTTTTTTTTTTATGTATTTCCTTTTTTTGGGTAGAGATTTATTCTCCTTTAGACATTGCCATATGTTGATGTATCTCATTCAAATAACTTGAATTTGTTCTACTTCCTTCAACAAGTTTTGGTTGTCAAGTTTTTGAAAATGCGGATCTTATGAATTGAATGGTTGAAGTAAGCAAGTTTAACCAATCAAAAACTAGGCGAAAATCTAGGAAACTCACTGAAGAACTAAACAAACTTTATTGTATGATCCTTAATTAGTGGTCGAAAATAGAGATATGAAACATCGATAATAGTGGTAAAGAACCATATGATCAATTGTAGAAGATTATATTCTTATTCTTAGAAAATGTTCTTATTTTGATTATTATTTTGATTATTATTTTGATTTTAGTGATGAAAGTGTTGTTATAAAGTAGTTGATGTTAACCATGAATATGAAAGATATTCTATTATTAACTTTGATAAATTACATCATTCATTTTAGACTTTTATTTGTGAGATTCTAAGAGAAAATAATATTTTTTTAAAGCTATATTTTATTTGGGTTATTAGAGTTAAATGATGAAATGTATAAATTTAGTGTAATACAAGTGTTATAGAAATTGTAGAGTACTCTTGGTTTGAGCACATTATTCTCTCTCGAAGTAATAAGTTAGGGTCTTAATATTATTCTCACTCATTTAACATAAAAAAAAAATATGAGAAAATCAATTAGAATGAATATTGATGATATTCAATTTTTACATTCGATAATTACATAACTGATTTTAGAGTTTAATATATGTGAGATTATAGTTTGGTATTTTAGTGTAGGTTACAACTTAAAAGATCTGGTAAAGAGAAATTAATAGAAAGTTTGTTAACAGGACTGATAGCTTGTAGGCGGGAAGAAATAATAATTTTAAAATATTTTATTATTTATTATTTTAAATAAAATCATAAACTTATAATATATTTTAACTTAGAATTCTATTGTTTTTTCTCATTTATTTATTTTTATTAAAAAGTCTAATTATCTTAAATTTATGGTTGGTGTGTATTAGATCAAGATGTTTATTTTAGGTGGAGATTTTTCGGAGGAGGTGGAAGGGTTTGGATGGAACGTATTTTTTAATACTTAATAATATTATATTATTAATTTTAATTTTTTTTATTATTAAATATATATATATAAATTTTTTTTCTTATTTCTATATTATAATATATTATCATTTATTTCAAGTTTTATATTATTAAAATTAATTTTTTTACTATTTAAATGTCTCAAAATTTAAATTTGCATTGGGCCTCAAATTCTCTATCTGCGACATTCCATATATCATCCCCTCCTTTATAAGAGCCTGATGTGGAATTCTGATTCATTGTATAGCTTTAAATTCGACAAACTATTTTCCAGCTCTCAGGTTAAGCTCGTTGTCATTTTAAATGATCAAAAATATTAAATTATGAACATAATTTTTTCTCTCAAATTCTTAAATTTCCATCTTTGAAAATTTAAAAGAACACTTCGTCTCTCTCGAATCTTTGAAATTTTAATTTTAACTTGAAGAAAAATTTTATTTTTTTTCCTCTACAAGAACATCCAGAGAATCTTTGAAATTAAATATTTTTCTTTTAAAATGTGAAAGAAAAAAAATAAACATGAATAATTTGAAATTTTAATTTTAACTCAACATATTTATTTATTTTATTTAAATCTATTTAAAATAATCTGAAATTAATAATTTAATTTTCATTACCGAAAATAATTTGAAATAATTTAAAATTATAAATTGGAATAAAAAATGAGTTTCTACCATATTAAAAAAAATATTAAAAAAGTAAATAAATAATTAATTATTTTGTATTATTATTTAATGTTTTAGTTTCATATTTACTGAATAAATATTATAGAATAATTTTAAATAAATATTTAATAATACAAAATAATTAAATTATTAATTTTAGTAAAAATTATAATTATATTTATTTTAAGTAGACTCAATATATTTTACATAGCTGTTTCGAAACAAAATAATGTATATATTTTAATAAAAAGAATTATATTATTATAAATAACCAATTCCTATAAATTAGTTTATATTAATTAATTTTTATGATTTTATATGAATTATTTGAAACAAATTTTATTTATTTATTTCTAACCTGTTTATTATGGAATAGAACTTAGTCAAACTTAGTTAGTAGATTTTTAAGGGTAATTAGTTATTTAAGTTAATAAAAGATTTAACTTTATTGGAGGTGGTAAAACGGCACGTTGAAATTATGATATTACTAATTATTATAAATATATAAATTAGTACATAATTTCCAAGACGAAGGAAACATCTAGAAGAACCAAGTTGGTACGTGGTTCATCTTTGTTTGGTTTATACATGAATTACTTGAAATTATTTGAAACCACATAAATTAACAAGAAAAAACAATTCATCAATTCCATCTTCATATTCATTATCTTTCTTTGTTTTTCATTTTTAATAATGTAGCGTAACAATATATGTATACAACGGGTGTGCAGGATAGGTTTAATTACGGGGAGATTTTTGGGAAGAGGTGGTGAAAGGGTCTGGATGGAGCCGCTATAGGAGAGTAACCATTTATAGGAATCGGTTTTGGATGATTTGGTTGAATTTTTGATGAAAAATGTTATTTGAGATTTCAAATAATAACCGAGAATCCAACCAAATCATCCGAAACTGGTTCCTTTAAGTGGTTATTGTCATGGTGGCTGCAAGCATCTCTTGGACCCCTCCTCCTTTATAAGAGCCGGAGAAGGCTTCAAATCGACATGGAAGAAGGAGGTGGTCAGAAGCCACCATTAAGAAACATCTTATTTGAGAATAGAGTAAGGGTTATTCAAAATAAAATAACAAAGAAAGATTCATCAATGCCAATCTAAGGTTTTATTTCATCTTTATTTCATTATTAATTTTAAATAATCCTTCTTGTATTTATAACGAACTTAGTTTCTATAAGTGTTACTTTTATGGCGACTTCAGGGCATCCCATTCTATCCTCCTTGTGTCATCCTAGAAGAATATAAGGTCCTCTCAAGGGGAGAACATGACAAAAATTCAAGTAGAAAACATTTTTTGAGAGGGAGTTTAATTATTTATATATTTTCATTGAAAAGTATAAGAATTTTATTGTTGTTGTTGAATTTATTGTTGTTTATGAATTTCTGTTATTTATTTAGTTAATTATTTCAAGGAGAAAACATCTTTTTGTAAGGGATTTCAATTATTTATTTTTCTTTGAAAAGTAGAAGAATTTTGTTAATTTTTCTTAAATTTATTGTTGTTTATGAATTTATGTTATTTATTTAGTTAATTAATTATTTTCAGATAAGATTTAATGTTTTATTTCATATCTTAATTTGGAATTAGTCATAAGTTTGTTTTTTCTTTAAGATACTTAGTAACCTATTTCTAAGGATAGTTTGTTATTTGTTAGTTCATTAATAAAATATTGTTGATTTTTGTTTATCAATTTTGTCTCCATTTTGATCAATGTTTTAGATACACTTATTCAGTTTAGAGATCTATTCATGGTTTGTAAACTTTATTAAATCATGCAATTTCTTTGCTAGGAGAATTTGGAAATTGACCACCATTTGAAATCCATCATAGATGGTGAAGGTTTGTTGATCAAATTGTTGAATTTGTTTGGGTAAGTTATTTTGTGTTATATTATATATTAAATTGACAATGACTTGTTAATATAATATTACTTTGATTTTATTAGAAAATAAAATTGTGAATATTATCTTGATATCTCATTGATCCAAATTATCAAGTACATTCTTTTATCAGTATTACATATTATTTTTTTACTTAGGAGAAATTTGTGGATAGCTAGACCTAAATTTGGCTAGATTATTCGAGGGACATTGGTTTAAAGGTGTGTTTGATAATTCTGGAATTGGCATTGTAATTGAAATTAGTTCTTATGTTTGGTTACTTTGATAGACACTTTAATATTTAAGAATTGGAAATGAAATTAGAATTCCAATGAATTCAATATATTGTAATTTTATAATTCTCAATTCCAATCTTTTTAAGTCGAAATTGTAATTCTAATTTTTTTAATATATTTTTTCAACAAAATAATTTATTTTATTATTATTTAAAACACGATTAAAGTTTTCATTCGATAATATTTGTTTTTGGAAATTTAGGATGTTAAAATATTGAACCGATATTTTTTTAGCTGAGTAAGTTTAACACGTTTTTGACACGTTTAACACATTTTTTTTACAAATTTAACACGTTTTTCACGTTTAACATCTTTTTAACATTTTTAACACGTTTAACAAGTTTTCACGTTTTTGGCACGTTTAATATGTTTTTTACATGTTAAACACGTTTAACAAGTTTTTCACGTTTTTGACATGTTTAACACGCTTTTTACACGTTTAACTCGTTTTTGACACGTTTAACACGTTTTGGCACGTTTAAAAAGTTTTTCACGTTTTGGAACGTTTAACAAGTTTTTCACATATTTGGCACGTTTAATACGTTTTTGACACGTTTAACACGTTTTCACGTTTTGACACATTTTTAACACATTTAACACGTTTTTCAGACGTTTAACATGTTTTTTTTACGTTTTTCACGTTTTTGACACGTTTAACACGTTTTTGATATGTTTAACATGTTTTTTAACACATTTAACACGTTTTTTACACATTTAACACATTTTCACATTTTTGACATGTTTAACACGTTTTCACATATTTTTCACGTTTTGGTAAGTTTTCACGTTTTGACACGTTTAACAAGTTTTTCACATATTTGACATCTTTAACACGTTTTGACACGTTTAACACGTTTAATATTTTTCACGTTTTTGATACGTTTAACACATTTTTCACACATTAAACATGTTTATCATGTTTTGGCACGTTAAACACGTTTATCATGTTAAACGTGCCAAAAACGTATTAAATGTGCCAAAACGTATTAACGTGTTAAACGTGCAAAAAACGTGAAAAACATGAAAAACATGAAAAACCTATTAAACGTACCAAAACGTGTTTAATGTGCTAAAAATATGTTAAACATGTCAAAAATGTGTTAAAATTGTTAAAACGTGTTAAACGTGCCAAAAACATGGTAAACATGTTAAAAACATGGTAAACATGCCAAAAATGTGTAAAACAAGTAAAAAACGTGTTAATCATACCAAAAACGTGTTAAATGTGCCAAAAATGTGAAAAAATATGTTAAACGTGTTAAACATGTCAAAAACGTGTTAAACGTGTTAAACATGTCAAAAATATGTTAAACATGTCAAAAATATGTTAAACGTGTTAAATTTGTCAAAATGTGTAAAAAATATTTTAAACGTATTAAAAATGTCAAAAACGTGTTTGTACGCGTTCATTTCTGTTCCCTTCCGATTTTCTGGCGCGTGTGCCCCCTTTTTTTAATTGATTGGCATACACTCCTTTTTTTCGAATTGAATTGGCCCGTACAGGTTTTAAATCGACACACTCGCAAATGTGTCGATCTAATTGACTTGAAAGTTGCCACTTTAGTTACTTCCCAAAGAAACTAAAGAAAAGAAAAATCAGAGATTCATTTTAAGAGTCCGGTGTTTGGTTACGTATTAGGAAAGGGCCTACGGCGCTATGTCCTATACGCCCGTCTTTACAGACAGTCTCTACTCCTAAGTAATTGGCCATATGATATTTGAAGGATTATTACGTTTTCGTTCTGAGTTCAGAACTCTTTTGCTTGTGTGAGAAAATCTTAATCATTTGCAAGGGGCTAGTCCTATTCATGAGGTGTTTGAAGAGGACAAAGTATTGAAAAGCATTGAAGCATTGAAAAGCATCGAAGCATTGAAAAGCATCGAAGCATTGAAAAGCATCGAAGCATTGAAAAGCATCGAAGAGCATTGCAAAGCATAGATAAACCTTGACAACGAAAAACAAGAATCGGAATTCCCGAGACAGATCAAATGAGGATAGATGAGGAGAATAACAATTCGATTAGAGGACTAGAATTTTATTCTTTTGCTCAAAGGAGAGAAGAGAGTGGATTAACTTAAGGTCCCGAGTGTTTCCCAGTTTAAAATTTTCAGAGTTAAAGAGAACTCCAAATACAACACATTAAAATGAGTCATTTTCAAAAATAATTCCCGCAATTCCTAAAAAAAATTTCATATGATAGTCAAAAATATTATTAAAAGCTCACATGAATCGAGTTTGGAATTTTCGGAGTTATAGAACCCCCCAATATGACACTACAAAGATAGACATTTTTCCAAACGGGCCCTAAAAATTCCGAGAAAATTTATTTTTGAGAAAATAATATTTTGGAGTTTTTTTGGGAAAATTTGGAGAAGTTTGAAAGTGGTTTGAATGTTAGAATCATCATTTTAAGGTGGTTTGTTAAAATTAGGAAACAAACAGGACCTAAGTTTATTTTTTTTTTAATTTTATTTTTTTAAAGTTTTAAATTAAAATAAAAGGAAAAGAAAATCCAGGGACTCGATTGAAAGGAAGTAAAAGTTTGAGGCCTATTTTAATTTCGAATTATTATTTTTTTAATTCGAAATTAAAATACAAAATACCTATTTAAAAATCAAAAAGGCCCAGGGGCCTCTCTGCAACTTCGAAAGAAGTTGGGGAATTAGGAAATAATAAAAGCTCTTCCCTCTCCGGCGACCCTCCGTTCGTCCTCCGGCCAGGGGCGATTTCCGGCGTCCCTCGCAACCGAGACCGATTGTCGCTTGAAGACGACGCTTCGCGGGTCTGTTTAGATCGCCTAGCCTTCATCTTCGTCCTTCCGTCGTTTAAAGTCGGACCAAGCAAATCCCGATCTCGAAGGGAAGGAAAGGAAATCGAGATTATCTCCCCAGGTTGCAAGACAGCCGGATATCCCCTGATGTCTTCTCTTCTTCTGGATTGCCATAGCACCAGTTACGGTAGTTTGTCTCGTCGCCTGGGACCCTGCTGCACCTTGGGATCGTGCTCGAACTAACCAAAGAATAACTGAGAAAACAGTCTGTGGCTTCTTTCTCTTGGCTAATGTGATTTCACAATTTCAGCAACAACAGACTGGGAATTCAAGGCAGAATCGACTCTAATTTAATTCTAAGTCTAGATTAAACCTAACCATCACTACCAACAGTTGATATTTAACCAATAGAGCATTCATTTCAGCAGGTAATCAATCAATAAATCAAACAACAGAAACTCAATCGGATTTTCAACGAACGAATGGCATCGGTGTACAGAACCGACGCCTCAATCACATTGCGAGTATCTATATCAGTTTAGTGATTACCTGAATCAACGGGGAAGGACGGAATGAAAGGAGGAAACGAATTGACCAGAAACGCAGGAATCTTTAGCCGGAAGTGGAGGCTTGACGAAGTGTTAACTTATGACTTCTTTCTTTTCTTTTTATTTTGATTAGCCTTTCCATAGGAAGTCTATTAGGGAGTTAAGGATTGTGCAGGTATTACTAACTCAGAGCATTGACTTCCTCCCTTTTGCCAGTTTCACTAATGAAAACGGAGATTGACAAATAACACTTTGACTACGGGGAAAGATACACCTTCAACAGAGAAAAGACTACTCATATCCAGGAAAAGTCGAGATAAGCCTAACGGAACCAGAGTCGGTAGTTCTTCGTTCTGTCTCCTCTTCAATGCTACTATCTCTCGATCCTCCCACGCGACAAGCGAGGCTCGATTTCAAGGACGCTCGTGAGGAATTTTTTCTGCTGCCAACTGTCGTCTAGCGCTTTAGTCCTATCCTCTCCTTTCGTCGACGGAACGGGGTCAATTCTCCAAGAACGAGATCGCCTTTTAGCTTTCTTGCAATGGAACCGTTTTTCCGATCTGATAACCGCTCCTCTCCTCAGATCAATTCTCCTCAAACCCACCCACCCACCCCCCCCCCCCCCCCCCAAAACCAATCTCCAATCCCCCTTTTAAATTTTATTACAGGGATTCATTTGTAATTAGCCCAGAAATTGAAGGGCACGCTTGGAAGAAATAAAAAATATATTTTTCGTTTTTTTTTCTTTCTTTTTCCAGCTTTTCTTTTTCCATTTTTTCTTTCTTTGCACCTTCACACTAAATGAATCTCCCTGGCCTCGTTTTTGCTCAAATAATTGTGAAAATTTTATGGTCAATTCTTAATATCACGAACGTGAATCTCCTTTTTGAATGAACCCAAACGGACCTTCCTATCCAAAGTTATGATATTTTAAAGTCACCCCTCCATTTCGATCTTTTCAATCCCGCGGTTTTCACTTTCATAACTTTAATAGCCCATAACTTTGTTCACCGGGCTTTCCCCATAATGAGGTTGGTACCATTGGAAAGGCAAGACTCTTAACTATATCCCCATGTTCTCCTTTGCTCACGAAATGGTCCGTGTTGGTCAGGAGACTAGCCTCACAGAAACGTTCCAGTTCACGCATCATCTTCACTGCAGGCGACTTGGACTGAGCTTAAGGGAGAACTGGGAGAACTATTTGGTATAGTTGGAAAGATAATTCAAAGGGATTTCCAATGGTAGTTCATACACTGAAGATGGATCATTGGTTAAACATATATGATTTTTGGAAGTGCAGCATAGTTTCAAATGGCTCCCAAGATATGAATCGCTAGTACTGCTTCCCTTGTACAGATAGAATGAGGGCATTAACTTTCGAATCACGGTACGGGAGTGGTGCCAATGGAAAGATATGCGAGTTATCTTTCCAAACCAACTTGAATTATTCAAAACCATCAAGCACAGATCAGGTTACGAATTTTTAAGTGAAAGGGTGTTTGATTTAAACCTCTTAGGAACACCTTCCACTCATGCCCAGATTTTGTCTAGATATACGGCACCAATGGCAGATTGGGATACACCATATGAAAGAGGACTAATTTCTCTTTTCAAAACATCCAAGATCATTGCATTTCATCCAGTATTGAAGCCGAGATAAATTCATGAAGTCTATGGTTCCAATGGAAACTCAATGGGGACTTCAAACTTAAGGATTCTTGATTCTCTTTTCCAATACTCCCCTTTTCAAATAATCCGGTTTTCCCACTTTAGAAGATCAGTCTACTCTTTTCCACTTCTTCTTTACAGGCTTGATCCCTCTTTGACCAAGGTTGACTCGTCGGTTGGCAGGTTGACTCGGGTTGACCCGTTCTCTTGTTTTCACTCTTTTTGAGCATTTCCTGCACAAATTTGCAAACAGTAATATTGTACTCAAAATTCAAGATTTTTCAAAACGTACAACATGAACGTGTCACGGGTTGGGAAAACAGATTCGTTATGAAATTCGACCTTTAGATCATTATCTTTTAAGCTTTTCTGGGTCTGTTTTCCACGAGGTGTTTCTATTTTTGTTTTCCCGGTTCAATAAACAAACATGAGTATTATTTCGGGCCAGGTTTTTTATTAGGTATCTAGGGTGTAAAAATGGGGTGTCTACAGTGTTAAACGTGTCAAAAACGTAAAATACATGTTAAACGTGTGAAAATGTGTTTTAAGTGTGAAAACGTGTTAAAAATGTTAAAAGCGTGTTAATTTAAACGTGCCAAAAACGTGAAAAATGTGTTAAATGTGTAAAAAATGCGTTGAACGTGTTAAACGTGCCAAAAACGTGTTCGACTGTAATGGAAATCAACGTAGTACAAATTAAGAGAATATATTGAAGTGGAAGATGGTTACTTTATATTATATTAATAAAAAAGAATCCAATTAAATTTATATAATTTGGGTAATTATTTTTATTATATTATATTTTACAAACATAGGAATTGAGATTGAATTACAATTCTATGATTTTCCCAAACATAAGAATTGAATTGTAATTCAATGCCAATTCTCATGGAATTGGAATTGAGATTCCAATACTAATTCCAATTCCACTAAACATACCCAGATCATTTGGAATATCAAAATATATTCAAGATAACTCAACTTGCTTGGAAGAAAATTGATATTTGTAAAACACGTATTATTCTTATATTCATCATAACTCATTTATTTATTTAATATATTTATCATAAGAACCCAATGTGGAACAAACTCTTGAATGTCGTTGACCGCGGTGAAACTCTAAATAGAGATAGTAGTTCATGGACTGATATCTGCGAGTTTAACTAAAGCGTCGTAATATGTTTAAAAAAGGTTGGCCATGATTACTTTTCAAGCTAAATGTTGATTTTCCAGCCGTCGCCGGAAACTGTGCGCGACGATAAGCGTCGCCAAGTTTGCAAATCAGGGTTTGGAATGTTTAACATTTTGCATTCTGCTTTGATTTAAAAAATTGTGAGGGGAATTAATTTGATGTTAATCGAAAATTCAAGTAAAAAACGAGATTCTATAGATGACTCCTTAGCTTACCATCACGTAGAATTTGGGAGAGATTATGATATTTAATGGGAAGTCGTCATAAGCTTTCTTTAAAAAAAATCGATTTTTATTTCACTTAAACTTCACGACTTGAGAGTCTCCACCTAATTTTACAAAATGAGGAAAAACTTGACATATGAACGTCATTTAAGAAATTCTTATCGAGTTTGACGTTTGGTTCGTGTGGGAAATAGTTTTTTAAAATAAGCTATGTCCCACAAAGCCCCAAGGGTCTTCTCTCTACTAGTTAATCTTGAAATTTTTTTCAAATTTTTATGCCTTTTATTTTTTTATACTCTTCAATTCAAGGGTATTTTTTTTGTTTGATTCAATATTGAGTGAACCCATGTGTGTTTTGTGCAGACAAAAATCAAGTGCAAAAATTAAATAATTAAAAGACAACCTACAGCCTAAAAAAGTAAATTCACAAGTAATGTTATTATAAGGTTTAAAGACTTAAGAAAAATTTATTGATCAAAGTTTAAGTTAACCTATGTCTACTCAGTTAACCTATTGGTCCAGCAGCAGCATGTGCCTGGTTCCCCTTCCTCGGTCCTAAGCGTTGGAAAAGGTAGTCATGGCCTTGGGTGTGTCTGGATTCCACGGTTGAAGCAGAATAAGCGCCGTTACAGGCGTCAGGCTGAAGAACAAGCGTCGGAAGCTGAAGTGTTGAGTTATAGAGCCTACACTTATAATAAACTCTACATTGTTAATTAGAGTTTATTGGGTTTTCTTTTTTTTGGTTTTGGGCTTGGGCCTGACCAAAGTTATTTAGGTTTATTACCTAAATGTTTACCCTATAAATATGTTATTATTAAGGGTTTATATTGAATAGACTAAATTTTAGGGAGATAAAGTGTGAAGCAAAAACTCCGTATTCCTTCTTTTTCTTCATAGTGAAATCTGGTGGTGACTGAAGTGGATGTAGCTCAATTTGAGTGAACCACTATAAATCTGTGTCTTCTTGTGTTCTTCTTTCTTGCATTTTTATAGATTGTTTCAAGCTGGTCGGATTTGGGAGATTCAAATCCTAACAACTGGTATCAGAGCAGCTGGGTTAGATTTGAGCATTAGAAATAATGGCAAGTGAGAACAGTATAAGACATGAGATTGGAAGATTTGATGGGACAGATTATGCCTTTTGGAGAATGCAGATTGAAGATTATCTCTATGGAAAGAAACTTTATGTTCCTTTGAGTGAGAAATCAGAGAAGATGGATGAAGCTGAATGAAAACTCCTTGATAGACAGATTTTGGGAGTTGTCCGATTGACGCTAGCCAAGACGGTTGCTCACAATGTAGCAAAGGAGAAGACCACCATGGGTCTGATGAAATCTCTTTCTGATATGTATGAGAAACCATCTGCTAACAACAAGGTACACTTAATGAAAAGACCAGAAGAATTTGAAATCAAAGGAAAAAATGAGCTTGTGTGTAAGCTTCAGAAGAGTCTGTATGGTTTGAAACAGGCTCCAAGGAAATGGTACAAGAAGTTCGATAGCTTCATGAAAAGTAACAATTTTCTAAGGTGTGAAGATGATCATTGTTTCTATATTAAGAGCTTTGATAAATCGTACTTTATTCTGCTCATCTATGTTGATGACATGTTGATTGTTGGAACAAGTTTGTATGAGATTAACAAGCTCAAGAAAGAGTTGTCTGAAAAATTTGCAATGAAGGATTTGGGTGCTGCTAAACAAATCATTGGGATGAGAATTTTCAAAGATGAAAAAGTTCTTAAGCTTTCACAAGAAGAATATGTGAAGAAAGTTCTTAGCAGGTTTAATTTGTATGATGCAAAACCAGTTACTACCCCCTTAGCTAGTCACTTCAGACTATCTAAAGATCAGTCGCCTTCAACAGAGGAAGAGAAAAATTACATGGCCACTATTCCGTATGCCTCTGTCATTGGTTGTATTATGTATGCGATGGTTTGCACAAGACCAGACATAACTCATGCAGTGGGAGTTGTTAGTAGATTAATGAGCAACCCGGGTAGATAACATTATGAAGCAGTAAAATGGATACTACGATACTTAAGAGGAAGTACGGGTCTCGCTTTGTGTTTTCGAAAGTCTAATATGAGTTTGGAAGGATATGTTGATGCTGACAATGGTGGTGATGTTGATAGTAGGAATAGCACATTTAAGGGTACATTTATACTTTGGGAGGTACTACAATCACTTGGGTTTCAAAAATTACAAAAGATTCTTACTCTTTCTATTTGTGAGGCAGAGTATATAGTTGTGACAGAGGTTGCTAAGAAGATGATGTGGTTACAACCCTTTTTGCTAGAATTAGGTCAAGACTACGAGGGAAGTGTGTTGAGATGCTACAGTCAGAGTCTCAAATTAATAATTCATTAGAAGTCCAAAAAATATCATCACAAGGAACTTGGTTAATTAGTTTGTATCCTAATTATTATTATAAATGGCTAAATTAGTACAATAAATTAGTACAACAGGGTATATTTATACTCTGTGAGGTACTGCAATCAGTTGGGTTTCAAAATTGCAGAAGATTGTTGTTCTTTCTAGTTGTGAGGCAGAGTATGTTGTTGTGACAGAAGCTGTTAAGGAAATGATGTGGTTACAACCCTTTTTGCGAGAATTGAGTCAAGACTACGAGGAAAGTGTGTTGCGATGCGACAGTCAGAGTGTCATTCATTTGGCAAAGAATCATGTTTATCATGGCAGAACGAAGCATATACAAACTCGTTATCATTTCATCCGGTCAACTTTAGAAGATGGAGTATTAGCTCTTGAGAAGATTCTCGGGAGTGAGAATTCAGCTGATATGTTGACGAAAGTTGTGACAAATGAGAAACTAAAGTTGTGTGCAACTTCAGTTGGTCTTCTTCGTTAAGACACCGAATGGAAAGCCACTACCGATCGATATATGATAAAGTTAGTCTCCAAGTGAGAGATTGTTAAGTTATGGAGACTACATTTATAATAAACTCTACATTGTTAATTAGAGTTTATTGAGTTTTTTTTGGTTTTGGGCTTGGGCCTGACCAAAGGTATTTAGGTTTATTACCTGAATATTTACCCTATAAATATTTGATTATTAAGGTTTACATTGAATAGACTGAATTCTAGAGAGATAAAGTGTGAGGCAAAAACTCTGTATTTCTTCTTTTTCATAGTGAAATCTGGTGGTGGTTGAAGTGGATGTAGCTCAATTTTAGTGAACCACTATAAATCTGTGTCTTCTTGTGTTTCTTGTGTTCTTCTTTCTTGCATTTTTACAAATTGTTTCAAGCTGGTCGGATTTTGGAGATTCAAATCCTAACATGAAGAACAAGTGTCACTTGCTGAAGAACAAGCGTCGGAAGCTGATAACAAATGTCACTTGCTGAAGAACATGCCTAAGTTTGTTTCTCCAGATTTGGGTGACTGCAGCCCTAAATCTAACACTTTGGTAGCCATCAATGGCACCTTTTACATAGTATACAACACTTTGGTAGCCATCAATGGCACCTTTTACATAGTATACAAAAACGACATAATATCATTTGGATCAGAATCAAGAAATTTAAGATTAAAATGATTTTGTTTTTGATTTTTAACCAGTTTGAGGCTTTTTCCTAACGGAAGATTAAACTGGAGATCTTGAATTAACCTTAAATTGGAGTTAGTTGAAGTTATTCTTGGATCCTCGTTTGGACTCTAATTAACATAATTATAAAATGTATTAAATACATTAACAATAACTATAATAATAGTTAATACTATTTTTATTTAAACTATTATCACCTTATTTTATTAAAAATAAAAAATCAAATACTTTTGTAACACAATTGAAACATCAATACCTCCACAAATAATAAATTATTTAATAATTCGCGCAAAGAGGCCCATATATGAATTTTTTTTATAACAATAGACTCATAATTTATTAAAAATATAAATGATAATATTGTTGACCTATGTGCTTCTAGATAACCTTTTAATTTAGGAAATTTTTTTTCATTATTATTGTTTATTATTAACTTTTTTAATGAAGTAAACAAAAAAAACATTCAATTACTCTATCAACCCGATTATTTTGCTTCCCTATTGGAAGAGACCCTAAACTTAGATGACATTGAGGCAGTTGGTGAAGACAAAGTCAAAGTCAAAGTGAGTCTAAAATGACCGGGCTCATCACTCACTCTTATAGAGAATTGAATATACGATTTTTTCTAACATAGTAAGAATAATAAGACCAATATTACTTTAACATATATCTAACATTCTTGGTATGTTACTCATCTAATATACAAATATTTCAAGAGCAATAATTACCTTTAATAATACTCTAAAAAGACCATGGCTCATCACTCGATCTAATAAGAGAAATCAATCATTCTAATATATATATATATATATATATATATATATATATATATATATATATATATATATATATATATATATATATATATATATATATATATAAATAAGAAAAAAAGTGTAGTATTTGATTAAGATATATAAATAAATTAATTAATCCTATATATATATATATAATAATAATAATAATAATAATAATAATAATAATAATAATAATAATAATAATAATCAGTCAAAATAAAAAATATTAATAAATTTTATATTTAATTTTTTATTCTCTTTATATATATATATATATATATATATATATATATTAATTATTATTGATGTAATTTAGTTTGTTTATATTATAAATTTGAACTTGTTTATTTGAATTTAGTTTAAAAAAAAACTTATTTATTTGAATAAAATAACTTTGATAATTATTATTTTGTGTCAATATATTTTCATATGTCTTTAATATTGTTCTCACACATCTCACGTTACAAAAAATGAGAAAATCTATTAGAATGAATATTGATGATACTACATTTGGTAATTACATAATTAATTTAAGAGTAATAGTTGTAAGATTTTAAAAGTTTTGTATCTTAGTAAATGTTACAACTTAAAAGATATGAAAAAAGAAAAATTAATAGAAAGTTTGTTAACAATGGGCAGATGGTAAAAAATAGTAATTTTAAAATATTTTATTATTTATTACTTAAATAAAACAATAAATTTATAAAGTATTTTAAATAAGTCTATTTTAACTTAGAATCCTAGGTTGTTTTCCTCATTTAAAAAGTCTAATTTTCTCAATTTGTTTAATTATTTACACTTAGTCATATATATATATATATATATATATATATATATATATATATATATATATATATATATATATATATAATATTATTTCTAATCAAGAGTAGCAATTGCATAGTAATTTTATTTTGTATTTAACATCATGAATATCTTTTAGTATTAAATTTTAGATGAATAATCAAACATATATAATATATTCACTAAAAAATATAAAATAAACAAAATGTTACTCATTCAATTTTTTCTAAGAAATTTTTAAATAAAATAAGGTATAACTTCTTATAATGATTGTAAGATTAAGCTATAAAAAAAATATTAATAACTTTAAGAATCTTTATACCTAATAGTTGCAATTAATGAATTTCTAAAAGTTTGAATCTAGTAAATTTTTAAATGCCACTTCATTATTACTATTTATATAATAATATATTTGAATAATACTTGGCTATTAAAAAGTATTTGAAAAGAAAAATTAAAAGGTTAATTAATGGTTGGACTTAGCAATTTAGGGATTATTTAAAAATAACTTAATATCCAAGATTTTAGCAAAAAAAAAATTAAAACCAAATTAAACTAAGGGCTTGTTCTCTTTGAGTTTTTTAAAAAACTCAACCCAAAGCAATTTTCAATTAAATATTGTTACAGTAAAAAAACTAGAAGAATAACCATATAGAAGAATTAGTTCGGAATGTTTTTGTTGGGTTGCTGGTGGATTTTTTGAAACAGAGAAATATTATTTGATATCAGATAATGAATTGAGAATTTAAATAATCATATGTATATGTATTTTTTAACATAATATAATGGATATGAAGGTTGTGCGGAATATATTTACAGGAGTTTTTTTTAGAGATATATGGGATGGGAGCTAGGAGGTGGTGGTGGAAGGTTATGGATGGGAGCTAGGAGGTGGTGGTAGAAGGTTATGGGTGGAGCCGCAAGGAGATTAATCGAGGAATCAATTTTCGGATGATTTGATTGAATTCCTGATGAAAATTAATTAATTAATTGTGAATCTAACCAAACCATCCGAACATTGTTTCCTCTAGGTGACTATTGTCATGGTGGCTGCAAGCATCCCTTGGATCACCTCCTCCAATGTATATTGTTTGAAAACAAAATTCGTGTTAATCAAACATATGAGAGGTAAATATCTTTAAATCTACTTTTTAATAATATATAATAATCCTTCATTTTTATTTGGCATTCTATATGTTTCATATTCAATAATGTTGTAACCTAACAATATATGTATACATCGGGTGTGCAGGACATGTTTACAAGGAGATTTTGGAAGGAGGCGGTGGAAGGGGTCTGGATGGAACCGCCACAAGAGTAACTATAGTCAATAGAGGAATCAATTTCTCGTGATTTTGTTGAATATCTAATAATTTTTTTAAATAATTAATTAAGAATCCAATTATAATTTTTGATGTTTTGATTCTTTATATTTTTTTTTTGTGTTTTTCAATAGTCCAATTCCTAACTCTGAATTACATATATATATTTTGTTGTTGATTTTTTAGTGTTTTTATATTTTATATTCGAGTTTAATCTTGTATTTTTTATGTTATGTTTATGTTAATCTAATAACAAAGGATAAGATAAATCATAAACCACAAACAAGAAAATCAAACAAAAATCAAAAGAAAGCAAAAAAGAAATAGAAAAAAAGAATAAAACATAATAAACTGATAGCTGAAAGAAGCGTCGCCAATAAAGCGCCGGATCCTGGTCCGGCAGCAGCCATGCGCCTGGTTCCCCTCCTTGGTTGTAAGCGTCGGAAAAGGTAGTCATGACCTTGGGCGTGTCTGGATTCCACGGTCGCACATTGAGTAGGCTGCTGGAGCAGGACAAGCGCCGTTACAAGCGTCGGCAGCTGATGAACAAGTGCCACTTGCTGAAGAATATGCTCAACTATATATTTTTTATTTTTCAAATTCATCCCCTTGATTCTACAATCCTACAAAAAAAAAATAGAGTTAGTTATAAAATCAAACATTTCAAGAATCATTCCAAACTAACACCCTAACAAAAGACTTAGTCTCCTTTCCAAAACAAATTCAACAAACTTTAATTTTAGGAAAAGACCAAGTCAATGTTAGTTTATAAAATTAGTTTAATATAATGAAATAAAGACCTAGTCAAAACTAAAAAACTAAACTAATAGTTTTAATAATAATTTTTTTCTTTTCTCAAAATTTATTTAATTCTTAATATAATTTCTAATAAAAACATAATTATAGGATGTATTAAATATAATAATAGTCAATACTATTATCTACCATGATTAAAAAAAAATCAACTATTTTTATAACCACCTCAATAACTCCAAAAATAATGAACTATTTAATAATTTAAGCAAAGAGGCCCATATATGGATTTTTTATGACAATAAACTCATAATTTATTAAAAATATAAACGATAATATTAGGCACTGAAAAATGAGTGTCTACAAACAAAATATTATTTTGACATATGTGCTTCTAGATAATTTTTTTTATTTTCTTTTCTTATGGTAAATTTTAGAAACTTTTTTATTATTATTATTAACTTTTTTTTTAATGTAATAGACAAAACGGATTATTTCGCTTCCCTATTATTATGTTACTCAACTAATATTGATTTAACATATAAATATTTCAAGACCAGTAATTTCCTTTAATAATACTCTAAAAAGACTTTTACAAACAAATTTGACTCTAAATCCCCGGGGTAGCCAAGGACGGGAGCTGAGGTTTAATTATCTCTTCAGCTCAAATGTATAATACTTATTTTTTTTTTGTTAATTGCGCCCATTCTATAAGAATTGGGGGTTAATGTAAATTTAAATTTTTTATCCCCAAAAGTTGTATGTAATGTTTTTTTAAATTGTAATAATATAAAGTGAAATATAAAGAGATAAAAAAAAAGTTATATATATTGTATAATATATATTTAATATGAAAAGAGAAAAAAGAAAAAAAAATATGATTAATAATATAATATATATAATTAATAATACTATTATATAACTAAAATTTGGGAACATATGATATTATATATTTAAATATATATTCTAAACAATATTATTTCTAATCAAGAGGAGCAATTCATGTATAGTAATTTTATTTTGTATTTAATATCATTAATCACTATTTTTAGTATTAAATTTTAGATGAATAATCAAAATAAATAACATATTCACTAAAAAATATAAAATAAACAAAATGTTACTCATTCCATTTTAACTAAGAAATTTTTAAATAAAATAAGGTATAACTTCTTATAATAATATCTGCAAAACCGTTGTAAGATTAAGCTATAAAAGAAAAATATTAATAACTTCAAGAATCTTTATACCTAATAGTTGCAGTTATTGAATTTCTAAAAGTTTGAATCTAGTAAAATTTTAAATGCCACTTTCATTATTACTATTTATATAATAATATATTTGAATAATACTAATTAATTAAGAGAAATGATTAGGTGAGGGAATTTGGTGAGGAATTAATTGGCATAATCTTATTCGCTGAGAAAATCAAATAATTTCTCTCTTTTCTCTTTTTCCTCCCACTTTTACATTTTCCAAACAATGAAGGGTGATGGGTGATGCCAAGTCATTTCCTCACCAAATTCCCTCACCAAATTCTCTCTCTCTATCACTTCTCATTAATCAAGAAAAATTATTTGAAAGCAAAATTAAAAGGTTAATTAATAGTTGGACTTAGCAATTTAGGAATTGTTTAAAAATAACTTAATAACCAAGATTTTAGCAACAAAATTAATTAAAACCAAATTAATCTGATATAATATCCTTATATTAATTAGGTTATAGTAGTTATATTATCATATAAAATCTCTATAAATAGATAAATTATTTTAGTTTAATAACTCAATCTATACAAGGGAAGGGTTTCAATCAAATGGAAGAAGGAGTTGATGGAAAGACCTTGAGAAGGATGAAGTGAGATGTTGGGTTGCCTACGGCCACCATATATAGGAAACATCTTGTTTGATTGTTCATCAACGGTTTTACAAAGATGACGAACTTGGTTGTTCTAAGTGGTTACTTTTATGGCGACTTTAGGCAACCAATTCCACTTCATCGTTCTCGTCATCCAATTATTATTACAAGAAATATTCGGGTCTCATCTCGTGGAGAAACATGACAAGAATTCAAGCAGATCAGTAAGTTCAATTATTATTTTTTCATTTGTCATATTTGATTGTTAATTTTGAAATTATTAGGCTTAGTTATAAATTTGATTTTTTAGTTATAAAGTTAGTACCCTATTTTTAAAGACAATTTGTTATATGGTTATTTAATAATTATTATTGATTTTTGTTTATAAATTTCTACATATGCTAAGTCTACATTTGTATACAATATTTTGCTGGTAAGGTTGGGTTCATGATGCATTGCACCACCTCCTCCAATGCATGTTGCTTGAAACACAATTCGTGTTTGGTTGCAAAAAAAAATCAAACATATGAGGTAAATATATAAACCTACTTTTTAATAATATATACTAACCTTTCATTTTGATTATGTATTCTATATGTTTCATATTCAATAATTTTGTAACATAACAATATATGTATACATCGGGTGTGCATGACATGTATACGAGGAGATTTTCGAAGGAGGTGGTGGAAGGGTCTGGGTGGAGCCGCCAAGAGAGTAACCATTTAGAGGAGTCCGTTTTTGGATGATTTTGTTGAATTCCTGATGAAAAATATTATTTGAGGTTTTATATAATCATTCCTCTATTTCAAATAATTAATCGGGAATCCAACAAAATCATCCAGAAGTTGGTTCCTCTAGGTGGTTATTGTCATGGTGGCTGCAAGGCATCCCTTAGACCACCTTCTCCTTTATAACAGCCCGATATGGAACAATCCCTTAAACGCTGACAGTGGTGAAACTCTTATTGGAGGCGGTAGTTCTTTGCTTGATATCTTTGAGTGCATTCGATGTTCTCTCAAATCATAGTATAATTATAAATCTGACATACTATTCTCCATTCTCAGGTTAAACTAACTTATTCTATGAAAATTATAGTTATCCATTTAGAGCTCCACGTTTATACACACCAAGAAATGATTAATTAATATCAGGAAATGAGTATTTAACGGATTTATTAACAGATTTATTATGTAAAAATTATGGATTTTATTTTTCTTAAAGAGGAAACATTTTTTGTTTGATAAAACTGCTTGGAAGTAAAGGCTGTTGCGGTTTGTGGCTGACCAAGATTTTTCTATATATTTTTCTTTCAACAAAATAAATATAAACATGAATAATTTTAATTTTAACTCAACCCATTTATTATTTTATTTAAATTTATTTACAACAATCTAGAAATTGATTATTTATTTTTATTACAGAACAATCTAAAATAACTTGTTCACTCGGAATAATTTAAAATTATAAATTGGAATAAAAATTGAGTTTGTACTATATTAAACAAAAAAAATAAAGAAATAATTATTTTATTATTATTATTTAATGTTTTAGTTTTATATTTATTGAATAAATAATTAAATATTATAGAATAATTATTCAATAAATATTTACTAATAAAAAAAAGTAAATTATTAATTTTAGTAAATAATTATAATTCTATTTACTTTAAGTAGACTTCTATATATTTTGTATAGATTTACTTAAAAGAAATATTTTAATATATTTTAAATAAATAGAATTATATATATAAATTAAAATTACTAATTAGTTAATTATATTATTATAAATAACTACTTCTTATTAATTAGGCTATATTAATTAATTTTTATAACTTTATATGAATTATTTGAAACAGAAATTTTATTTGAACATGTTTATTAACCTATTATTTAGTAGTTTTAAGGATAATTAGTTATTTAAGTAAATAAAATATTATTCTTTCCATTTTTCATATGTGCCTACAATGTTGGTGTGAAAACAGCCTTCGTGTCGGTTGTGACAAATACATCAAAGTTAAAGGTGAATGTCTTTAACCCCACTTTTTAATAAAATATATTCATCTTTCATTTTATAACAATATATGTATACGTTGGGAAATTTTGAGGAGATGACCCTCCAGATGGGCATAATTACGGATGGTACGGGTCCATAATTTTAATAGCGCTGGTGACCCTTTTTTAATGACAATTATGCCCTTGCATAACGCAACTCCAGTTGCGTGACGTAACCGATTTTTTTTTTTCAATTTTTTTTTTCGTCCCGCGGTTGCGTGACGCACCTAGGGTTGCGTGACGCAACTGGAGTTGTGTGATGCGATTGCGTAACGCAACGGGGGTTGCGTGACGCAACTGGGGCATTTTCGTCAAAAAAATTTCATAATTAAAATTTTTTGAAAAATAAAAAAAATAAAAAATTGCGTCACGCATCCTCGTAGGGACATTTTCGTCAGAAAAAAAAGGGGTCACCAGCGCTATTAAAATTATGGGCCCGCACCATCCGTAATTAGTCCCATCTGGAGGGTCATTTCCTCAAATTTCCCGTATACGATGGGTGTGCTGGACTTGTTTATGGGGAGATTTTTGGGTAGGGGTGGTGGAAGGCTATTAATAATATCATGGACTATTAAAAAAAAAATTTGTTATATATATATATATTAGTTTTTGTGAAAATATTTTTAGCCCGGGTAGACTTAAAATCCTGCCTCCGTCCCTGTGAAAGGGTCTTGGTGTTGATGAAGCCGCAAGGAGAGTAACCATGTAGAGGAATCAGTTTCCGATGATATAGTTGAATTCCTAATAACAAATGTTATTTGAGATTTCAAATAATTAATCGAGAATCTAACAAAATCATCCGAAGGTTGGTTCCTCTAGGTGGTTCCTCTAGGTGGCTATTGTTATGGTGGCTGCAGACATCCCTTGCACCACCTCCTCCTTTATAAGAGCCCGCGATGGAACGAACTCTTAACGTCGTTGATGGTGGTGAAACTCTTATTGGAAGTCGTAGGTCTTGCTTGATATCTCGGTGTGCATTCTTTGAACTTGGAAGCCAGCCTCGCTCTCCGATGATGGTCTCGTTTAGATAACCCTGCCAAACTGACCTTTTTTAGGAACTTTGGGTGCTCTATAGAGGAAAACAAACAGAGTCGCAACACTTGTGAACTTTGGGTGCTCTATGATGATAAATTAATATTTACATGATCTTTGAAGATCAACGGTTGATCATAACTTATTTTTCTTAAAATTTATTTATTTTAATGTTTGTTGAATCATCAAATATAAATAACTGATTTAAAAAAATGATTATATTTCAAATAAACCAAAAGAGTAAAAAAATATATGTAAACATGACTTGAAATTTATAGAATTACTAATATAATAAATAATTGTACAAATATCATATTTAATATAAATCAAAATAATATGACCTAATGTGAAATTAAGTTAATACCTTACAAGTGTATTTGTCATTAATATAAAGTGAGAATATTTAAGTGACATTTCTAATTTTATGAAGGAGCTAAATTTTAAATGACCAAACTATAATAACTAATATAATGTTGATTATATGTAACGGTAATGGTACTCATTTGAAACATGAACAATTCTCTTTTGCGTCCCCATCAACCGAGAGAGAAATCTATTGACGTACGAACTCATCAAATAGAAGAACCATTTCATAAAGAAAGTCTAAATAAATAGAGATTAAAAACTTTTTTCTATTACAAAGAAAGAGAAGATTCAGAACATTGAATTAAGTTACGGTTTCTGCCATATATAAATTTAATTTCTCACACATTAAATTATAATCTAATTAGAATAATTTTAGCTTGAGAATAAAGAAATAAAGACAAATCAAAATAAAGGACGAATATAAATGATTAGAAAGTGGTTTTGAAGATGTTTATCTTATATTTTGAATTTTTTTACCTCAAACGGTTGTTAGGATTTGTATCTCCCAAATTCGACCTGCTTGAAAAAAATCTGTAAAAAACACAAGAAAAAAGAACACAAGAATACACAGATTTATAGTGGTTCACTCAAATTGAGCTACATCCACTTCAGCCACAGCCAGATTTCACTATGAAGAAGAAGAAATACAGAGTTTTTGCCTCACACTTTATCTCTCTAAAATTCTGTCTTAACAATGTAAACCCTTAATAATCACATATTTATAGGGTAAACATTCAGGTAATAAACCTAAATAACTTTGGTCAGGCCCAAGCCCAAAACAAAAAAGAAAACCCAATAAACTCTAATTAATAATGTAGAGTTTATTATAAGTGTAGGCTCAATAACTCAACAATCTCCCACTTGGAGACTAACTTCATCATTTCTCGATCGGTAGTGGCTTTCTATTCGGTGTCTTAACGAAGAAGACCAACTGAAGTTGCACACAACTTCAGTTTCTCAATTGTCACAACTTTCGTCAACATATCAGCTAGATTCTCACTCCCGGGAATCTTCTCAAGAGCTAATACTCCATTTTCTAAAGCTGACCGGATGAAATGATAACGAACCTGTATATGCTTCGTCCTGCCATGATAAACACGATTCTTTGCCAAATGAATGACACTCTGACTGTCGCATCGCAACACACTTTCCTCGTAGTCTTGACTCAATTCTCGCAAAAAGGGTTGTAACCACATCATTTCCTTAACAGCTTCTGTCACAACAACATACTCTGCCTCACAACTAGAAAGAACAACAATCTTCTGCAATTTTGAAACCCAACTGATTGCAGTACCTCACAGAGTATAAATATACCCTGTTGTGCTCTTCCTATTATCAACATCACCATCATTGTCAGCATTAACATATCCTTCCAAATCCATATTAGACTTTCGAAAACACAAAGCGAGACCCATACTTCCTCTTAAATATCGTAGTATCCACTTTACTGCTTCTTAATGTTGTCTACCCGGATTACTCATGAATCTGCTAACAACTCTCACTACATGTGCTATGTCTGGTCGTGTGCAAACCATCACATACATAATACAACCATGACAGAGGCATACGGAACAGTTGTCATGTAATTTTTCTCCTCCTCTGTTGAAGGCGACTGATCTTTAGATAGTCTGAAGTGACTAGCTAAGGGGGTAGTAACTGGTTTTGCATCATACAAGTTGAACCTGCTAAGAACTTTCTTTACATATTCTTCTTGTGAAAGCTTGAGAACTTCTTCGTCCCTGAAAATTCACATCCCAATGATTTGTTTAGCATCACCCAAATCCTTTATTGCAAACTTTTCAGACAACTCTTTCTTGAGCTTGTTAATCTCATACAAGTTTGCTCCAACAATCAACATGTCGTCAACGTAGAGAAGAAGAATAATGTACGATTTATCAAACCTCTTGATATAGCAGTAATGATCAACTTCACACCTCAAAAAATTGTTACTTTTCATGAAGCTATCGAACTTCTTGTACCATTGCCTTGGAGCCTGTTTCAAACCATACAGACTCTTCTGAAGCTTACACACAAGCTCATCTTTTCCTTTGATTTCAAATCCTTTTGGTTGTCGCATATAAATCTCTTCATCTAAATCACCATGAAGAAAAGCAGTTTTGACATCCATTTGTTGAAGATGAAGGTCTTCTTTCACAACCAAACTCAAAATAGTTCTGATTGTCATCAATTTAACTACTGGAGATAAAGATTTCATTGTAGTCAATATATTAACAATAACTATAATAATAGTTAATACTATTTTTATTTAAACTATTATCACCTTATTTTATTAAAAATAAAAAATCAAATACTTTGTAACACAATTGAAACCTCAATACCTCCACAAATAATAAATTATTGAATAATTCGCGCAAAGAGGCCTATATATGAATTTTTTTTATGACAATAGACTCATAGTTTATTAAAAATATAAATGATAATATTGTTGACCTATGTGCTTCTAGATAACCTTTTAATTTAGGAATTTTTTTTCATTATTATTGTTTATTATTAACTTTTTTAATGAAGTAGACAAAAAAAAACATTCAATTACTCTATCAACCCGATTATTTCGCTTCCCTATTGGAAGAGACCCTAAACTTAGATGACATTGAGGCAGTTGGTGAAGACAAAGTCAAAGTGAGTCTAAAATGAATATACGATTTTTTCTAACATAAGTAACATAGTAAGAATAATAAGACCAATATTACTTTAACATCTAACAATTTTTGTATGTTACTCATCTAATATTGTTTCA
Organism: Impatiens glandulifera; assembly: GCF_907164915.1. Taxonomy (NCBI): domain Eukaryota; kingdom Viridiplantae; phylum Streptophyta; class Magnoliopsida; order Ericales; family Balsaminaceae; genus Impatiens; species Impatiens glandulifera. The sequence goes on from NC_061864.1 coordinate 64,123,120, forward strand.
AGACCAATAATTACCTTTAATAATACTCTAAAATGAGTATGGCTCATCACTAGATCTAGCAAATAAGAGAAATCAATCATTCTAATATATATATGAAAAAAAATTGTAGTATTTGATTAAGATATATAATAATTATCAATACCTTGATAGTGTTTGGTTTGAGGTGGAGGAATTACTATTAATAATATTTTATTTATACTGTAATTAATAATTTTTATATTTACTTTTTATAACTTTATAATTTAATGTATTTATAAATTTTATTATTTTTTTATTCTTTTTCTATTATTACTTATTTAAAAAATATATAAATAAATCAATTAATCCTCTATATATATATAATAATCAGTCAAAATAAAAAATATTAATAAATTTTGTATTTAATTTTTTATTCTCTTTATATATATATATATATATATATATATATATATATATATATATATATATATATATATATATATATATATATATATATATTAGTTATTATTGATGTAATTTGGTTGGTTTATATTATAAATTTGAACGTGTTTATTTGAATTTAATTAAAAAAATTTATTTATTTGAATAAAATAATTTTGATAATTATTATTTTGTGTCAATATATTTTCATATGTCTTTAATATTGTTCTCACACATCTCACGTTACAAAAAATGAGAAAATCTATTAGAATGAATATTGATGATACTACATTTGGGAATTACATAATTAATTTAAGAGTAATAGTTGTAAGATTTTAAAAGTTTTATATCTTAGTAAATGTTACAACTTAAAAGATATGAAAAAAGAAAAATTATAGAAAGTTTGTTAACAATGGGCAGGTGGTAAAAAATAGTAATTTTAAAATATTTTATTATTTATTACTTAAATAAAACCATAAACTTATAAAGTGTTTTAAATGAGTTTATTTTAACTTAGAATCCTATGTTGTTTTCCTCATTTAAAAAGTCTAATTTTCTCAATTTGTTTAATTATTTACACTTAGTCATATATATATATATATATATATATATATATATATATATATATATATATATAATATTATTTCTAATCAAGAGGAGCAATTGCATAGTAATTTTATTTTGTATTAAACATCATGGATATCTTTTAGTATTAAATTTTAGATGAATAATCAAACATATATAATATATTCACTAAAAAATATAAAATAAACAAAATGTTACTCATTCAATTTTATCTAAGAAATTTTTAAATAAAATAAGGTATAACTTCTTATAATGATTGTAAGATTAAGCTATAAAAAAATATTAATAACTTCAAGAATCTTTATACCTAATAGTTGCAATTAATGAATTTCTAAAAGTTTGAATCTAGTAAATTTTTAAATGCCACTTCATTATTACTATTTATATTATAATATATTTGAATAATAATTGGCTATTAAAAGTATTTGAAAAGCAAAATTAAAAGGTTAATTAATGGTTGGACTTAACAATTAGGGATTGTTAATTTAAATATAACTTAATATCCAAGATTTTAGCAACAAAATTAAAACCAAATTAAACTAATATACTATCCTCCTATTAATTAGGTTATAGTAGTTATATTATTATATAAAATCTCTATAAATAGATAAATTATTTTAATTTAATAACTCAATATATACAAGGAAGACTTTCAACCGAATGGAAGGAATTGATGGAAAGACCTTGAGAAGGATGAAGTGAGATTTTGGTTGCGTACGGCCACCATTGAAAACATCTTGTTTGATTATTCATGAATAGTTTTACAAAGATGACGAACTCGGTTATTCCGAGTGGTTACTTTTATGGTGACTTTAGGCAACCAAATTCCATTTCATTTTTCTCGTCATCCAATTATTATTACAAGAAATATTCGGGTCTCATCTCGTGGAGAAACATGACAAGAATTCAAGCAGATCAGTGAGTTCAATTATTATTTTTTCATTGAAGAGTAAAGAAACTTGTTGATATTTGATTGTTAATTTTGAAATTATTAGGCTTAGTTATAAATTTGATTTTTTAGTTATAAAGTTAGTACCCTATTTTTAAAGACATTTGTTATATGGTTATTTAATAAATATTATTGATTTTTGTTTATAAATTTCTACATATGCTAAGTCTACATTTGATCAACATTTTGCTGATAAGGTTGGGTTCATGTTGATAAAATTGATTAATTTTCATGGGTATATATATAAATAAATACATTGAAGAATACAAAATTAATTTCAAATTTAATCAAATATTGTTACAGTAAAAAAAAAACTAGAAGAATTAGTTCGGAATGTTTTTGTTGGGTTGCTGGTGGATTTTTTGAAACAGAGAAATATTATTTGATATCAGATAATGAATTGAGAATTTAAATAATCATATGTATATGTATTTTTTAACATAATATAATGGATATGAAGGTTGTGCGGAATATATTTACAGGAGTTTTTTTTAGAGATATATGGGAGCTAGGAGGTGGTGGTGGAAGGTTATGGGTGGAGCCGCAAGGAGATTAATCGAGGAATCAATTTTCGGATGATTTGATTGAATTCCTGATGAAAATTAATTAATTAATTGTGAATCTAACCAAATTATCCAAACATTGTTTCCTTTAGGTGAATATTGTCATGGTGGCTGCAAGCATCCCTTGAATCACCTCCTCCAATGTATATTGTTTGAAAACACAATTCGTGTTAATCAAACATATGAGGTAAATATCTTTAAATCTACTTTTTAATAATATATACTAATCCTTCATTTTTATTTGGCATTCTATATGTTTCATATTCAATAATGTTGTAACCTAACAATATATGTATACATCGGGTGTGCAGAAGGAGATTTTGGAAGGAGGGTAGAAGGGTCTGGATGGAACCGTCACAAGAGAGTAACCATAGTCAATAGAGGAATCAATTTCTCGTGATTTTGTTGAATTTCTTATAAGTTTTTTAAATAGTTAATTATGAATCCAATTATATTTTTGATGTATTGATTTTTTTTTATTTTATAATATATATTTTGTTGTTGATTTTTTTAGTGTTTTTATATTTTATATTCGAGTTTAATCTTGTGTTTTTATGTTATGTTTATATATGTTAATCTAACATAGGATAAGATAAATCATAAACCACCAACAAGAAAATCAAACAAAAATCAAAAGAAAGCAAAAAAGAAATAGAAAAAAAGAATAAAACATAAAAAACTGATAGCTGAAAGAAAAGCGTCGCCAATAAAGCGCCGGATCCTGGTCCAGCAGCAGCCATGCGCCTGGTACCCCTCCTTGCTTTTAAGCGTCGTAAAGGTAGTCATGACCTTGGGCGTGTCTGGATTCCACGGTCGCACATTGAGTAGGCTGCTGGAGCAGGACAAGCGCCGTTACAAGCGTCGGCAGATGATGAACAAGTGCCACTTGCTGAAGAACATGCCTAAATTCGTTTCTCCAGTTTTGGGTGACTGCAGCCCTAAATCTAACACTTTGGTAGCCTTAAATGACACCTTTTCCAAAATATTTTTGAACTGGAATTTTTTTTAACTCATAGTATTAACATAATATACAAAAACAACATAATATCATTTGGATCAAAATCAAGAAAACTGGAGATTAAAATGAATTTGTTTTTGTTTCTTAGCCAGTTTGAGGTTTTTCCTAACTGAAGATCTTGCATTGACCTTGAATTGGAGTTAGTTGAAGTTATTATTGGATCCTCGGTTGGACTCTCGGTCGGATCTTCGGTCTTGTCCTCAGTCGAATCCTCAACTATATATTTTTTATTTTTCAAATTCATCCCCTTGATTCTACAATCCTACAAAAAAAAAATAGAGTTAGTTATAAAATCAAACATTTCAAGAATCATTCCAAACTAACACCCTAACAAAAGACTTAGTCTCCTTTCCAAAACAAATTCAACAAACTTTAATTTTAGGAAAAGACCAAGTCAATGTTAGTTTATAAAATTAGTTTAATATAATGAAATAAAGACCTAGTCAAAACTAAAAAACTAAACTAATAGTTTTAATAATAATTTTTGTCTTTTCTCAAAATTTATTTAATTCTTAATATAATTTCTAATAAAAACATAATTATAGGATGTATTAAATATAATAATAGTCAATACTATTATCTACCATGATTAAAAAAAAATCAACTATTTTTATAACCACCTCAATAATTCCAAAAATAATGAACTATTTAATAATTTAAGCAAAGAGGCCCATATATGGATTTTTTATGACAATAAACTCATAATTTATTAAAAATATAAACGATAATATTAGGCACTGAAAAATGAGTGTCTACAAACAAAATATTATTTTGACATATGTGCTTCTAGATAATTTTTTTTTATTATCTTTTCTTATGGTAAATTTTAGAAACTTTTTTATTATTATTATTAACTTTTTTTTTTTAATGTAATAGACAAAACGGATTATTTCGCTTCCCTATTATTATGTTACTCAACTAATATTGATTTAACATATAAATATTTCAAGACCAGTAATTTCCTTTAATAATACTCTAAAAAGACTTTTACAAACAAATTTGACTCTAAATCCCCGGGGTAGCCAAGGACGGGAGCTGAGGTTTAATTATCTCTTCAGCTCAAATGTATAATACTTATTTTTTTTTGTTAATTGCGCCCATTCTATAAGAATTGGGGGTTAATGTAAATTTAAATTTTTTATCCCCAAAAGTTGTATGTAATGTTTTTTTAAATTGTAATAATATAAAGTGAAATATAAAGAGATAAAAAAAAAAGTTATATATATTGTATAATATATATTTAATATGAAAAGAGAAAAAAGAAAAAAAAAATATGATTAATAATATAATATATAATTAATAATACTATTATATAACTAAAATTTGGGAACATATGATATTATATATTTAAATATATATTCTAAACAATATTATTTCTAATCAAGAGGAGCAATTCATGTATAGTAATTTTATTTTGTATTTAATATCATTAATCACTATTTTTAGTATTAAATTTTAGATGAATAATCAAAATAAATAACATATTCACTAAAAAATATAAAATAAACAAAATGTTACTCATTCCATTTTAACTAAGAAATTTTTAAATAAAATAAGGTATAACTTCTTATAATAATATCTGCAAAACCGTTGTAAGATTAAGCTATAAAAAGAAAAATATTAATAACTTCAAGAATCTTTATACCTAATAGTTGCAGTTATTGAATTTCTAAAAGTTTGAATCTAGTAAAATTTTAAATGCCACTTTCATTATTACTATTTATATAATAATATATTTGAATAATACTAATTAATTAAGAGAAATGATTAGGTGAGGGAATTTGGTGAGGAATTAATTGGCATAATCTTATTCGCTGAGAAAATCAAATAATTTCTCTCTTTTCTCTTTTTCCTCCCACTTTTACATTTTCCAAACAATGAAGGGTGATGGGTGATGCCAAGTCATTTCCTCACCAAATTCCCTCACCAAATTCTCTCTCTCTATCACTTCTCATTAATCAAGAAAAATTATTTGAAAGCAAAATTAAAAGGTTAATTAATAGTTGGACTTAGCAATTTAGGAATTGTTTAAAAATAACTTAATAACCAAGATTTTAGCAACAAAATTAATTAAAACCAAATTAATCTGATATAATATCCTTATATTAATTAGGTTATAGTAGTTATATTATCATATAAAATCTCTATAAATAGATAAATTATTTTAGTTTAATAACTCAATCTATACAAGGGAAGGGTTTCAATCAAATGGAAGAAGGAGTTGATGGAAAGACCTTGAGAAGGATGAAGTGAGATGTTGGGTTGCCTACGGCCACCATATATAGGAAACATCTTGTTTGATTGTTCATCAACGGTTTTACAAAGATGACGAACTTGGTTGTTCTAAGTGGTTACTTTTATGGCGACTTTAGGCAACCAATTCCACTTCATCGTTCTCGTCATCCAATTATTATTACAAGAAATATTCGGGTCTCATCTCGTGGAGAAACATGACAAGAATTCAAGCAGATCAGTAAGTTCAATTATTATTTTTTCACTTGTCATATTTGATTGTTAATTTTGAAATTATTAGGCTTAGTTATAAATTTGATTTTTTAGTTATAAAGTTAGTACCCTATTTTTAAAGACAATTTGTTATATGGTTATTTAATAATTATTATTGATTTTTGTTTATAAATTTCTACATATGCTAAGTCTACATTTGTATACAATATTTTGCTGGTAAGGTTGGGTTCATGATGCATTGCACCACCTCCTCCAATGCATGTTGCTTGAAACACAATTCGTGTTTGGTTGCAAAAAAAAATCAAACATATGAGGTAAATATATAAACCTACTTTTTAATAATATATACTAACCTTTCATTTTGATTATGTATTCTATATGTTTCATATTCAATAATTTTGTAACATAACAATATATGTATACATCGGGTGTGCATGACATGTATACGAGGAGATTTTCGAAGGAGGTGGTGGAAGGGTCTGGGTGGAGCCGCCAAGAGAGTAACCATTTAGAGGAGTCCGTTTTTGGATGATTTTGTTGAATTCCTGATGAAAAATATTATTTGAGGTTTTATATAATCATTCCTCTATTTCAAATAATTAATCGGGAATCCAACAAAATCATCCAGAAGTTGGTTCCTCTAGGTGGTTATTGTCATGGTGGCTGCAAGGCATCCCTTAGACCACCTTCTCCTTTATAACAGCCCGATATGGAACAATCCCTTAAACGCTGACAGTGGTGAAACTCTTATTGGAGGCGGTAGTTCTTTGCTTGATATCTTTGAGTGCATTCGATGTTCTCTCAAATCATAGTATAATTATAAATCTGACATACTATTCTCCATTCTCAGGTTAAACTAACTTATTCTATGAAAATTATAGTTATCCATTTAGAGCTCCACGTTTATACACACCAAGAAATGATTAATTAATATCAGGAAATGAGTATTTAACGGATTTATTAACAGATTTATTATGTAAAATTATGGATTTTATTTTTCTTAAAGAGGAAACATTTTTTGTTTGATAAAACTGCTTGGAAGTAAAGGCTGTTGCGGTTTGTGGCTATATATTTTTCTTTCAACAAAATAAATATAAACATGAATAATTTTAATTTTAACTCAACCCATTTATTATTTTATTTAAATTTATTTACAACAATCTAGAAATTGATTATTTATTTTTATTACAGAACAATCTAAAATAACTTGTTCACTCGGAATAATTTAAAATTATAAATTGGAATAAAAATTGAGTTTGTACTATATTAAACAAAAAAAATAAAGAAATAATTATTTTATTATTATTATTTAATGTTTTAGTTTTATATTTATTGAATAAATAATTAAATATTATAGAATAATTATTCAATAAATATTTACTAATAAAAAAAAGTAAATTATTAATTTTAGTAAATAATTATAATTCTATTTACTTTAAGTAGACTTCTATATATTTTGTATAGATTTACTTAAAAGAAATATTTTAATATATTTTAAATAAATAGAATTATATATATAAATTAAAATTACTAATTAGTTAATTATATTATTATAAATAACTACTTCTTATTAATTAGGCTATATTAATTAATTTTTATAACTTTATATGAATTATTTGAAACAGAAATTTTATTTGAACATGTTTATTAACCTATTATTTAGTAGTTTTAAGGATAATTAGTTATTTAAGTAAATAAAATATTATTCTTTCCATTTTTCATATGTGCCTACAATGTTGGTGTGAAAACAGCCTTCGTGTCGGTTGTGACAAATACATCAAAGTTAAAGGTGAATGTCTTTAACCCCACTTTTTAATAAAATATATTCATCTTTCATTTTATAACAATATATGTATACGTTGGGAAATTTTGAGGAGATGACCCTCCAGATGGGCATAATTACGGATGGTACGGGTCCATAATTTTAATAGCGCTGGTGACCCTTTTTTTAATGACAATTATGCCCTTGCATAACGCAACTCCAGTTGCGTGACGTAACCGATTTTTTTTTTTTCAATTTTTTTTTTCGTCCCGCGGTTGCGTGACGCAACTGGAGTTGTGTGATGCGATTGCGTAACGCAACGGGGGTTGCGTGACGCAACTGGGGCATTTTCGTCAAAAAAATTTTATAATTAAAATTTTTTGAAAAATAAAAAAAATAAAAAATTGCGTCACGCATCCTCGTAGGGACATTTCGTTAGAAAAAAAAGGGGTCACCAGCGCTATTAAAATTATGGGCCCGCACCATCCGTAATTAGTCCCATCTGGAGGGTCATTTCCTCAAATTTCCCGTATACGATGGGTGTGCTGGACTTGTTTATGGGGAGATTTTTGGGTAGGGGTGGTGGAAGGCTATTAATAATATCATGGACTATTAAAAAAAAAAATTATTATATATATATATATTAGTTTTTGTGAAAATATTTTTAGCCCGGGTAGACTTCAAATCCTGCCTCCGCCCCTGTGAAAGGGTCTTGGTGTTGATGAAGCCGCAAGGAGAGTAACCATGTAGAGGAATCAGTTTCCGATGATATAGTTGAATTCCTAATAACAAATGTTATTTGAGATTTCAAATAATTAATCGAGAATCTAACAAAATCATCCGAAGGTTGGTTCCTCTAGGTGGTTCCTCTAGGTGGCTATTGTTATGGTGGCTGCAGACATCCCTTGCACCACCTCCTCCTTTATAAGAGCCCGCGATGGAACGAACTCTTAACGTCGTTGATGGTGGTGAAACTCTTATTGGAAGTCGTAGGTCTTGCTTGATATCTCGGTGTGCATTCTTTGAACTTGGAAGCCAGCCTCGCTCTCCGATGTTGGTCTCGTTTAGATAACCCTGCCAAACTGACCTTTTTTAGGAACTTTGGGTGCTCTATAGAGGAAAACAAACAGAGTCGCAACACTTGTGAACTTTGGGTGCTCTATGATGATAAATTAATATTTACATGATCTTTGAAGATCAACGGTTGATCATAACTTATTTTTCTTAAAATTTATTTATTTTAATGTTTGTTGAATCATCAAATATAAATAACTGATTTAAAAAAATGATTATATTTCAAATAAACCAAAAGAGTAAAAAAATATATGTAAACATGACTTGAAATTTATAGAGTTACTAATATAATAAATAATTGTACAAATATCATATTTAATATAAATCAAAATAATATGACCTAATGTGAAATTAAGTTAATACCTTACAAGTGTATTTGTCATTAATATAAAGTGAGAATATTTAAGTGACATTTCTAATTTTATGAAGGAGCTAAATTTTAAATGACCAAACTATAATAACTAATATAATGTTGATTATATGTAACGGTAATGGTACTCATTTGAAACATGAACAATTCTCTTTTGCGTCCCCATCAACCGAGAGAGAAATCTATTGACGTACGAACTCATCAAATAGAAGAACCATTTCATAAAGAAAGTCTAAATAAATAGAGATTAAAAACTTTTTTCTATTACAAAGAAAGAGAAGATTCAGAACATTGAATTAAGTTACGGTTTCTGCCATATATAAATTTAATTTCTCACACATTAAATTATAATCTAATTAGAATAATTTTAGCTTGAGAATAAAGAAATAAAGACAAATCAAAATAAAGGACGAATATAAATGATTAGAAAGTGGTTTTGAAGATGTTTATCTTATATTTTGAATTTTTTTACCTCAAACGGTTGTTAGGATTTGTATCTCCCAAATCCGACCTGCTTGAAAAAAATCTGTAAAAAACACAAGAAAAAAGAACACAAGAATACACAGATTTATAGTGGTTCACTCAAATTGAGCTACATCCACTTCAGCCACAGCCAGATTTCACTATGAAGAAGAAGAAATACAGAGTTTTTGCCTCACACTTTATCTCTCTAAAATTCTGTCTTAACAATGTAAACCCTTAATAATCACATATTTATAGGGTAAACATTCAGGTAATAAACCTAAATAACTTTGGTCAGGCCCAAGCCCAAAAAAAAAAGAAAACCCAATAAACTCTAATTAATAATGTAGAGTTTATTATAAGTGTAGGCTCAATAACTCAACAATCTCCCACTTGGAGACTAACTTCATCATTTCTCGATCGGTAGTGGCTTTCTATTCGGTGTCTTAACGAAGAAGACCAACTGAAGTTGCACACAACTTCAGTTTCTCAATTGTCACAGCTTTCGTCAACATATCAGCTAGATTCTCACTCCCGGGAATCTTCTCAAGAGCTAATACTCCATTTTCTAAAGCTGACCGGATGAAATGATAACGAACATGTATATGCTTCGTCCTGCCATGATAAACACGATTCTTTGTCAAATGAATGACACTCTGACTGTCGCATCGCAACACACTTTCCTCGTAGTCTTGACTCAATTCTCGCAAAAAGGGTTGTAACCACATCATTTCCTTAACAGCTTCTGTCACAACAACATACTCTGCCTCACAACTAGAAAGAACAACAATCTTCTGCAATTTTGAAACCCAACTGATTGCAGTACCTCACAGAGTATAAATATACCCTGTTGTGCTCTTCCTATTATCAACATCACCATCATTGTCAGCATTAACATATCCTTCCAAATCCATATTAGACTTTCGAAAACACAAAGCGAGACCCATACTTCCTCTTAAATATCGTAGTATCCACTTTACTGCTTCTTAATGTTGTCTACCCGGATTGCTCATGAATCTGCTAACAACTCTCACTATATGTGCTATGTCTGGTCGTGTGCAAACCATCACATACATAATACAACCATGACAGAGGCATACGGAACAGTTGTCATGTAATTTTTCTCCTCCTCTGTTGAAGGCGACTGATCTTTAGATAGTCTGAAGTGACTAGCTAAGGGGGTAGTAACTGGTTTTGCATCATACAAGTTGAACCTGCTAAGAACTTTCTTTACATATTCTTCTTGTGAAAGCTTGAGAACTTCTTCGTCCCTGAAAATTCACATCCCAATGATTTGTTTAGCATCACCCAAATCCTTTATTGCAAACTTTTCAGACAACTCTTTCTTGAGCTTGTTAATCTCATACAAGTTTGCTCCAACAATCAACATGTCGTCAACGTAGAGAAGAAGAATAATGTACGATTTATCAAACCTCTTGATATAGCAGTAATGATCAACTTCACACCTCAAAAAATTGTTACTTTTCATGAAGCTATCGAACTTCTTGTACCATTGCCTTGGAGCCTGTTTCAAACCATACAGACTCTTCTGAAGCTTACACACAAGCTCATCTTTTCCTTTGATTTCAAATCCTTTTGGTTGTCGCATATAAATCTCTTCATCTAAATCACCATGAAGAAAAGCAGTTTTGACATCCATTTGTTGAAGATGAAGGTCTTCTTTCACAACCAAACTCAAAATAGTTCTGATTGTCATCAATTTAACTACTGGAGATAAAGATTTCATTGTAGTCAATATATTAACAATAACTATAATAATAGTTAATACTATTTTTATTTAAACTATTATCACCTTATTTTATTAAAAATAAAAAATCAAATACTTTTGTAACACAATTGAAACCTCAATACCTCCACAAATAATAAATTATTGAATAATTCGCGCAAAGAGGCCTATATATGAATTTTTTTTATGACAATAGACTCATAGTTTATTAAAAATATAAATGATAATATTGTTGACCTATGTGCTTCTAGATAACCTTTTAATTTAGGAATTTTTTTTCATTATTATTGTTTATTATTAACTTTTTTAATGAAGTAGACAAAAAAAAACATTCAATTACTCTATCAACCCGATTATTTCTCTTCCCTATTGGAAGAGACCCTAAACTTAGATGACATTGAGGCAGTTGGTGAAGACAAAGTCAAAGTGAGTCTAAAATGAATATACGATTTTTTCTAACATAAGTAACATAGTAAGAATAATAAGACCAATATTACTTTAACATCTAACATTTTTTGTATGTTACTCATCTAATATTGTTTCAAGACCAATAATTACCTTTAATAATACTCTAAAATGAGTATGGCTCATCACTAGATCTAGCAAATAAGAGAAATCAATCATTCTAATATATATATGAAAAAAAATTGTAGTATTTGATTAAGATATATAATAATTATCAATACCTTGATAGTGTTTGGTTTGAGGTGGAGGAATTACTATTAATAATATTTTATTTATACTGTAATTAATAATTTTTATATTTACTTTTTATAACTTTATAATTTAATGTATTTATAAATTTTATTATTTTTTTATTCTTTTTCTATTATTACTTATTTAAAAAATATATAAATAAATCAATTAATCCTCTATATATATATATAATAATCAGTCAAAATAAAAAATATTAATAAATTTTGTATTTAATTTTTATTCTCTTTATATATATATATATATATATATATATATATATATATATATATATATATATATATATATATATATATATATATATATATATATATATATATATATATATATATATATATATATATATATATATATATATATATATATGAGGAGTGATAGAGTGAGGGAATTTAATGAGGGAATTTGGTGAGGGAATGACGTGGCATCACCTTCATTGGTTGGAAAATGTAAAAGTAGGAGGAAAGAGAGAAAAGAAAGAAATTATTTGATTTTTTCAGCGAATAAAATTATGCCACGTAATTCCCTCACCAAATTCCCTCACCAAATTCCCTCACCTAATCATTTCTATATATATATATATATATATATATATATTAGTTATTATTGATGTAATTTGGTTGGTTTATATTATAAATTTGAACGTGTTTATTTGAATTTAATTAAAAAAATTTATTTATTTGAATAAAATAATTTTGATAATTATTATTTTGTGTCAATATATTTTCATATGTCTTTAATATTGTTCTCACACATCTCACGTTACAAAAAATGAGAAAATCTATTAGAATGAATATTGATGATACTACATTTGGTAATTACATAATTAATTTAAGAGTAATAGTTGTAAGATTTTAAAAGTTTTATATCTTAGTAAATGTTACAACTTAAAAGATATGAAAAAAGAAAAATTATAGAAAGTTTGTTAACAATGGGCAGGTGGTAAAAAATAGTAATTTTAAAATATTTTATTATTTATTACTTAAATAAAACCATAAACTTATAAAGTGTTTTAAATGAGTTTATTTTAACTTAGAATCCTATGTTGTTTTCCTCATTTAAAAAGTCTAATTTTCTCAATTTGTTTAATTATTTACACTTAGTCATATATATATATATATATATATATATATATATATATATATATATATATATATAATATTATTTCTAATCAAGAGGAGCAATTGCATAGTAATTTTATTTTGTATTAAACATCATGGATATCTTTTAGTATTAAATTTTAGATGAATAATCAAACATATATAATATATTCACTAAAAAATATAAAATAAACAAAATGTTACTCATTCAATTTTATCTAAGAAATTTTTAAATAAAATAAGGTATAACTTCTTATAATGATTGTAAGATTAAGCTATAAAAAAATATTAATAACTTCAAGAATCTTTATACCTAATAGTTGCAATTAATGAATTTCTAAAAGTTTGAATCTAGTAAATTTTTAAATGCCACTTCATTATTACTATTTATATTATAATATATTTGAATAATAATTGGCTATTAAAAAGTATTTGAAAAGCAAAATTAAAAGGTTAATTAATGGTTGGACTTAACAATTTAGGGATTGTTAATTTAAATATAACTTAATATCCAAGATTTTAGCAACAAAATTAAAACCAAATTAAACTAATATACTATCCTCCTATTAATTAGGTTATAGTAGTTATATTATTATATAAAATCTCTATAAATAGATAAATTATTTTAATTTAATAACTCAATATATACAAGGAAGACTTTCAACCGAATGGAAGGAATTGATGGAAAGACCTTGAGAAGGATGAAGTGAGATTTTGGTTGCGTACGGCCACCATTGAAAACATCTTGTTTGATTATTCATGAATAGTTTTACAAAGATGACGAACTCGGTTATTCCGAGTGGTTACTTTTATGGTGACTTTAGGCAACCAAATTCCATTTCATTTTTCTCGTCATCCAATTATTATTACAAGAAATATTCGGGTCTCATCTCGTGGAGAAACATGACAAGAATTCAAGCAGATCAGTGAGTTCAATTATTATTTTTTCATTGAAGAGTAAAGAAACTTGTTGATATTTGATTGTTAATTTTGAAATTATTAGGCTTAGTTATAAATTTGATTTTTTAGTTATAAAGTTAGTACCCTATTTTTAAAGACATTTGTTATATGGTTATTTAATAAATATTATTGATTTTTGTTTATAAATTTCTACATATGCTAAGTCTACATTTGATCAACATTTTGCTGATAAGGTTGGGTTCATGTTGATAAAATTGATTAATTTTCATGGGTATATATATAAATAAATACATTGAAGATTACAAAATTAATTTCAAATTTAATCAAATATTGTTACAGTAAAAAAAAAACTAGAAGAATTAGTTCGGAATGTTTTTGTTGGGTTGCTGGTGGATTTTTTGAAACAGAGAAATATTATTTGATATCAGATAATGAATTGAGAATTTAAATAATCATATGTATATGTATTTTTTAACATAATATAATGGATATGAAGGTTGTGCGGAATATATTTACAGGAGTTTTTTTTAGAGATATATGGGATGGGAGCTAGGAGGTGGTGGTGGAAGGTTATGGGTGGAGCCGCAAGGAGATTAATCGAGGAATCAATTTTCGGATGATTTGATTGAATTCCTGATGAAAATTAATTAATTAATTGTGAATCTAACCAAATTATCCAAACATTGTTTCCTTTAGGTGAATATTGTCATGGTGGCTGCAAGCATCCCTTGAATCACCTCCTCCAATGTATATTGTTTGAAAACACAATTCGTGTTAATCAAACATATGAGGTAAATATCTTTAAATCTACTTTTTAATAATATATACTAATCCTTCATTTTTATTTGGCATTCTATATGTTTCATATTCAATAATGTTGTAACCTAACAATATATGTATACATCGGGTGTGCAGAAGGAGATTTTGGAAGGAGGGTAGAAGGGTCTGGATGGAACCGTCACAAGAGAGTAACCATAGTCAATAGAGGAATCAATTTCTCGTGATTTTGTTGAATTTCTTATAAGTTTTTTAAATAGTTAATTATGAATCCAATTATATTTTTGATGTATTGATTTTTTTTATTTTATAATATATATTTTGTTGTTGATTTTTTTAGTGTTTTTATATTTTATATTCGAGTTTAATCTTGTGTTTTTATGTTATGTTTATATATGTTAATCTAACATAGGATAAGATAAATCATAAACCACCAACAAGAAAATCAAACAAAAATCAAAAGAAAGCAAAAAAGAAATAGAAAAAAAGAATAAAACATAAAAAACTGATAGCTGAAAGAAAAGCGTCGCCAATAAAGCGCCGGATCCTGGTCCAGCAGCAGCCATGCGCCTGGTACCCCTCCTTGCTTTTAAGCGTCGTAAAGGTAGTCATGACCTTGGGCGTGTCTGGATTCCACGGTCGCACATTGAGTAGGCTGCTGGAGCAGGACAAGCGCCGTTACAAGCGTCGGCAGATGATGAACAAGTGCCACTTGCTGAAGAACATGCCTAAATTCGTTTCTCCAGTTTTGGGTGACTGCAGCCCTAAATCTAACACTTTGGTAGCCTTAAATGACACCTTTTCCAAAATATTTTTGAACTGGAATTTTTTTTAACTCATAGTATTAACATAATATACAAAAACAACATAATATCATTTGGATCAAAATCAAGAAAACTGGAGATTAAAATGAATTTGTTTTTGTTTCTTAGCCAGTTTGAGGTTTTTCCTAACTGAAGATCTTGCATTGACCTTGAATTGGAGTTAGTTGAAGTTATTATTGGATCCTCGGTTGGACTCTCGGTCGGATCTTCGGTCTTGTCCTCAGTCGAATCCTCAACTATATATTTTTTATTTTTCAAATTCATCCCCTTGATTCTACAATCCTACAAAAAAAAATAGAGTTAGTTATAAAATCAAACATTTCAAGAATCATTCCAAACTAACACCCTAACAAAAGACTTAGTCTCCTTTCCAAAACAAATTCAACAAACTTTAATTTTAGGAAAAGACCAAGTCAATGTTAGTTTATAAAATTAGTTTAATATAATGAAATAAAGACCTAGTCAAAACTAAAAAACTAAACTAATAGTTTTAATAATAATTTTTGTCTTTTCTCAAAATTTATTTAATTCTTAATATAATTTCTAATAAAAACATAATTATAGGATGTATTAAATATAATAATAGTCAATACTATTATCTACCATGATTAAAAAAAAATCAACTATTTTTATAACCACCTCAATAATTCCAAAAATAATGAACTATTTAATAATTTAAGCAAAGAGGCCCATATATGGATTTTTTATGACAATAAACTCATAATTTATTAAAAATATAAACGATAATATTAGGCACTGAAAAATGAGTGTCTACAAACAAAATATTATTTTGACATATGTGCTTCTAGATAATTTTTTTTTATTATCTTTTCTTATGGTAAATTTTAGAAACTTTTTTATTATTATTATTAACTTTTTTTTTTTAATGTAATAGACAAAACGGATTATTTCGCTTCCCTATTATTATGTTACTCAACTAATATTGATTTAACATATAAATATTTCAAGACCAGTAATTTCCTTTAATAATACTCTAAAAAGACTTTTACAAACAAATTTGACTCTAAATCCCCGGGGTAGCCAAGGACGGGAGCTGAGGTTTAATTATCTCTTCAGCTCAAATGTATAATACTTATTTTTTTTTGTTAATTGCGCCCATTCTATAAGAATTGGGGGTTAATGTAAATTTAAATTTTTTATCCCCAAAAGTTGTATGTAATGTTTTTTTAAATTGTAATAATATAAAGTGAAATATAAAGAGATAAAAAAAAAAGTTATATATATTGTATAATATATATTTAATATGAAAAGAGAAAAAAGAAAAAAAAAATATGATTAATAATATAATATATATAATTAATAATACTATTATATAACTAAAATTTGGGAACATATGATATTATATATTTAAATATATATTCTAAACAATATTATTTCTAATCAAGAGGAGCAATTCATGTATAGTAATTTTATTTTGTATTTAATATCATTAATCACTATTTTTAGTATTAAATTTTAGATGAATAATCAAAATAAATAACATATTCACTAAAAAATATAAAATAAACAAAATGTTACTCATTCCATTTTAACTAAGAAATTTTTAAATAAAATAAGGTATAACTTCTTATAATAATATCTGCAAAACCGTTGTAAGATTAAGCTATAAAAAGAAAAATATTAATAACTTCAAGAATCTTTATACCTAATAGTTGCAGTTATTGAATTTCTAAAAGTTTGAATCTAGTAAAATTTTAAATGCCACTTTCATTATTACTATTTATATAATAATATATTTGAATAATACTAATTAATTAAGAGAAATGATTAGGTGAGGGAATTTGGTGAGGAATTAATTGGCATAATCTTATTCGCTGAGAAAATCAAATAATTTCTCTCTTTTCTCTTTTTCCTCCCACTTTTACATTTTCCAAACAATGAAGGGTGATGGGTGATGCCAAGTCATTTCCTCACCAAATTCCCTCACCAAATTCTCTCTCTCTATCACTTCTCATTAATCAAGAAAAATTATTTGAAAGCAAAATTAAAAGGTTAATTAATAGTTGGACTTAGCAATTTAGGAATTGTTTAAAAATAACTTAATAACCAAGATTTTAGCAACAAAATTAATTAAAACCAAATTAATCTGATATAATATCCTTATATTAATTAGGTTATAGTAGTTATATTATCATATAAAATCTCTATAAATAGATAAATTATTTTAATTTAATAACTCAATCTATACAAGGGAAGGGTTTCAATCAAATGGAAGAAGGAGTTGATGGAAAGACCTTGAGAAGGATGAAGTGAGATGTTGGGTTGCCTACGGCCACCATATATAGGAAACATCTTGTTTGATTGTTCATCAACGGTTTTACAAAGATGACGAACTTGGTTGTTCTAAGTGGTTACTTTTATGGCGACTTTAGGCAACCAATTCCACTTCATCGTTCTCGTCATCCAATTATTATTACAAGAAATATTCGGGTCTCATCTCGTGGAGAAACATGACAAGAATTCAAGCAGATCAGTAAGTTCAATTATTATTTTTTCACTTGTCATATTTGATTGTTAATTTTGAAATTATTAGGCTTAGTTATAAATTTGATTTTTTAGTTATAAAGTTAGTACCCTATTTTTAAAGACAATTTGTTATATGGTTATTTAATAATTATTATTGATTTTTGTTTATAAATTTCTACATATGCTAAGTCTACATTTGTATACAATATTTTGCTGGTAAGGTTGGGTTCATGATGCATTGCACCACCTCCTCCAATGCATGTTGCTTGAAACACAATTCGTGTTTGGTTGCAAAAAAAAATCAAACATATGAGGTAAATATATAAACCTACTTTTTAATAATATATACTAACCTTTCATTTTGATTATGTATTCTATATGTTTCATATTCAATAATTTTGTAACATAACAATATATGTATACATCGGGTGTGCATGACATGTATACGAGGAGATTTTCGAAGGAGGTGGTGGAAGGGTCTGGGTGGAGCCGCCAAGAGAGTAACCATTTAGAGGAGTCCGTTTTTGGATGATTTTGTTGAATTCCTGATGAAAAATATTATTTGAGGTTTTATATAATCATTCCTCTATTTCAAATAATTAATCGGGAATCCAACAAAATCATCCAGAAGTTGGTTCCTCTAGGTGGTTATTGTCATGGTGGCTGCAAGGCATCCCTTAGACCACCTTCTCCTTTATAACAGCCCGATATGGAACAATCCCTTAAACGCTGACAGTGGTGAAACTCTTATTGGAGGCGGTAGTTCTTTGCTTGATATCTTTGAGTGCATTCGATGTTCTCTCAAATCATAGTATAATTATAAATCTGACATACTATTCTCCATTCTCAGGTTAAACTAACTTATTCTATGAAAATTATAGTTATCCATTTAGAGCTCCACGTTTATACACACCAAGAAATGATTAATTAATATCAGGAAATGAGTATTTAACGGATTTATTAACAGATTTATTATGTAAAAATTATGGATTTTATTTTTCTTAAAGAGGAAACATTTTTTGTTTGATAAAACTGCTTGGAAGTAAAGGCTGTTGCGGTTTGTGGCTATATATTTTTCTTTCAACAAAATAAATATAAACATGAATAATTTTAATTTTAACTCAACCCATTTATTATTTTATTTAAATTTATTTACAACAATCTAGAAATTGATTATTTATTTTTATTACAGAACAATCTAAAATAACTTGTTCACTCGGAATAATTTAAAATTATAAATTGGAATAAAAATTGAGTTTGTACTATATTAAACAAAAAAAATAAAGAAATAATTATTTTATTATTATTATTTAATGTTTTAGTTTTATATTTATTGAATAAATAATTAAATATTATAGAATAATTATTCAATAAATATTTACTAATAAAAAAAAGTAAATTATTAATTTTAGTAAATAATTATAATTCTATTTACTTTAAGTAGACTTCTATATATTTTGTATAGATTTACTTAAAAGAAATATTTTAATATATTTTAAATAAATAGAATTATATATATAAATTAAAATTACTAATTAGTTAATTATATTATTATAAATAACTACTTCTTATTAATTAGGCTATATTAATTAATTTTTATAACTTTATATGAATTATTTGAAACAGAAATTTTATTTGAACATGTTTATTAACCTATTATTTAGTAGTTTTAAGGATAATTAGTTATTTAAGTAAATAAAATATTATTCTTTCCATTTTTCATATGTGCCTACAATGTGGGTGTGAAAACAGCCTTCGTGTCGGTTGTGACAAATACATCAAAGTTAAAGGTGAATGTCTTTAACCCCACTTTTTAATAAAATATATTCATCTTTCATTTTATAACAATATATGTATACGTTGGGAAATTTTGAGAAGATGACCCTCCAGATGGGCATAATTACGGATGGTACGGGTCCATAATTTTAATAGCGCTGGTGACCCTTTTTTTAATGACAATTATGCCCTTGCATAACGCAACTCCAGTTGCGTGACGTAACCGATTTTTTTTTTTCAATTTTTTTTTTCGTCCCGCGGTTGCGTGACGCACCTAGGGTTGCGTGACGCAACTGGAGTTGTGTGATGCGATTGCGTAACGCAACGGGGGTTGCGTGACGCAACTGGGGCATTTTCGTCAAAAAAATTTCATAATTAAAATTTTTTGAAAAATAAAAAAAATAAAAAATTGCGTCACGCATCCTCGTAGGGACATTTTCGTCAGAAAAAAAAGGGGTCACCAGCGCTATTAAAATTATGGGCCCGCACCATCCGTAATTAGTCCCATCTGGAGGGTCATTTCCTCAAATTTCCCGTATACGATGGGTGTGCTGGACTTGTTTATGGGGAGATTTTTGGGTAGGGGTGGTGGAAGGCTATTAATAATATCATGGACTATTAAAAAAAAAAATTGTTATATATATATATATTAGTTTTTGTGAAAATATTTTTAGCCCGGGTAGACTTAAAATCCTGCCTCCGCCCCTGTGAAAGGGTCTTGGTGTTGATGAAGCCGCAAGGAGAGTAACCATGTAGAGGAATCAGTTTCCGATGATATAGTTGAATTCCTAATAACAAATGTTATTTGAGATTTCAAATAATTAATCGAGAATCTAACAAAATCATCCGAAGGTTGGTTCCTCCAGGTGGTTCCTCTAGGTGGCTATTGTTATGGTGGCTGCAGACATCCCTTGCACCACCTCCTCCTTTATAAGAGCCCGCGATGGAACGAACTCTTAACGTCGTTGATGGTGGTGAAACTCTTATTGGAAGTCGTAGGTCTTGCTTGATATCTCGGTGTGCATTCTTTGAACTTGGAAGCCAGCCTCGCTCTCCGATGATGGTCTCGTTTAGATAACCCTGCCAAACTGACCTTTTTTAGGAACTTTGGGTGCTCTATAGAGGAAAACAAACAGAGTCGCAACACTTGTGAACTTTGGGTGCTCTATGATGATAAATTAATATTTACACGATCTTTGAAGATCAACGGTTGATCTTAACTTATTTTTCTTAAAATTTATTTATTTTAATGTTTGTTGAATCATCAAATATAAATAACTGATTTAAAAAAATGATTATATTTCAAATAAACCAAAAGAGTAAAAAAATATATGTAAACATGACTTGAAATTTATAGAGTTACTAATATAATAAATAATTGTACAAATATCATATTTAATATAAATCAAAATAATATGACCTAATGTGAAATTAAGTTAATACCTTACAAGTGTATTTGTCATTAATATAAAGTGAGAATATTTAAGTGACATTTCTAATTTTATGAAGGAGCTAAATTTTAAATGACCAAACTATAATAACTAATATAATGTTGATTATATGTAACGGTAATGGTACTCATTTGAAACATGAACAATTCTCTTTTGCGTCCCCATCAACCGAGAGAGAAATCTATTGACGTACGAACTCATCAAATAGAAGAACCATTTCATAAAGAAAGTCTAAATAAATAGAGATTAAAAACTTTTTTCTATTACAAAGAAAGAGAAGATTCAGAACATTGAATTAAGTTACGGTTTCTGCCATATATAAATTTAATTTCTCACACATTAAATTATAATCTAATTAGAATAATTTTAGCTTGAGAATAAAGAAATAAAGACAAATCAAAATAAAGGACGAATATAAATGATTAGAAAGTGGTTTTGAAGATGTTTATCTTATATTTTGAATTTTTTTACCTCAAACGGTTGTTAGGATTTGTATCTCCCAAATCCGACCTGCTTGAAAAAAATCTGTAAAAAACACAAGAAAAAAGAACACAAGAATACACAGATTTATAGTGGTTCACTCAAATTGAGCTACATCCACTTCAGCCACAGCCAGATTTCACTATGAAGAAGAAGAAATACAGAGTTTTTGCCTCACACTTTATCTCTCTAAAATTCTGTCTTAACAATGTAAACCCTTAATAATCACATATTTATAGGGTAAACATTCAGGTAATAAACCTAAATAACTTTGGTCAGGCCCAAGCCCAAAAAAAAAAAGAAAACCCAATAAACTCTAATTAATAATGTAGAGTTTATTATAAGTGTAGGCTCAATAACTCAACAATCTCCCACTTGGAGACTAACTTCATCATTTCTCGATCGGTAGTGGCTTTCTATTCGGTGTCTTAACGAAGAAGACCAACTGAAGTTGCACACAACTTCAGTTTCTCAATTGTCACAGCTTTCGTCAACATATCAGCTAGATTCTCACTCCCGGGAATCTTCTCAAGAGCTAATACTCCATTTTCTAAAGCTGACCGGATGAAATGATAACGAACCTGTATATGCTTCGTCCTGCCATGATAAACACGATTCTTTGCCAAATGAATGACACTCTGACTGTCGCATCGCAACACACTTTCCTCGTAGTCTTGACTCAATTCTCGCAAAAAGGGTTGTAACCACATCATTTCCTTAACAGCTTCTGTCACAACAACATACTCTGCCTCACAACTAGAAAGAACAACAATCTTCTGCAATTTTGAAACCCAACTGATTGCAGTACCTCACAGAGTATAAATATACTCTGTTGTACTAATTTATTGTACTAATTTAGCCATTTATAATAATAATTAGGATACAAACTAATTAACCAAGTTCCTTGTGATGATATTTTTTGGACTTCTAATGAATTATTAATTTGAGACTTTGGACTAACAATTTCCGAGGAAAGCAGGAATATAATAATTCGGTTGAAGAAACATTTCTTAGTATAAATTAATCATTTATTGGTGTGTATAATCGTGAAGCTCTAAATTGAAAATGATGATCATCAGGTAATAAGTTAGTTTAACCTGATAGGTGGAGAAGAGTCTTCAAATTTATAATTTTACGATAATTTGAGAGGACACAAATGTACTCGAAGATTAATAAACCAACCAAATATTATTTGAAATAGAGGAAGGATAGTTTGTTATTTCATTAATAAAATATTAATGATTTTTGTTTATCATTTCTGCAATATAAATCTCCATTTTGATTAATTTATTAAGTACCACTTAAAATAGCACGGTAAACTTTACTAAATCGTGTTATTGCTTTGCAATTGAAATCCCTTGTAGGAACTTTAATTTATTTCTTGTAATGTATTAAATTGACATTTACTTGTTAATATAATATTACTTTCACTTTATTAGAAAATAAATTGTGAACATGATCTTAGATCTCAAATTATCAAGCAAATGTTTTTTCAATGTTACTTATAAATCTTCATTTATGATTTTTTTTTTTCAATGTTACTTATTAATTTTATTAAGAAACTTGTGATAGCCAGACCTATATTTGGTTCAATTCTTCAGACATTGTTGTAAGATAATGTGCAATGTCGAAATAGATTCCACATGGCTCAACTTGTTTAGAAGAAGATTGAAATTTATAAATCACATTATTCTTGTCATCTATGAAAATGTGCATAATATTTAGAGTTTTTATTTCAAAAAATGAAAATACATTTTTTTTTATTATTATTTATTTATTTAATATATTTATCATGAGAGCTGAAACCCTTGAACAATTACACCAGTTTGGACTTATTTCAACGGCTACTGGGTTGTACTTCGATTACCTATCTTTTTCTTTTTAGTCTAATAATGGTAATATCAATATTCGTGATTTGGGGTGTATGTGAATGTATTGTTTTCTAAATTTAAATATATATATATATATATATATATATATATATATATATATATATATATATATATATATATATATATATATTGAATTTCGAATTAAATAAATAACTTTAAATTTAATTTATTTTTTAACAAAATATAGTTATAATACAAAAAAAAAAGCTATAAGATGCTAAAATCTAGTTGAACTAGAGAAGCACATTATAACTTTTACAAAAAAAAAAAAAAAAAATCTACAATTAGTTATACAAAATGTGTAATCCACATGATTTCTACTTATTTTTTTGTATTGTCCTGTTCCTTGTAATATCATAGATAACTTTATCATATGTGATTATGATTCTTCTCTATCCATCTATCATCAACATAAATTTTCTTAAAATTATTTTTTATTTTTTCCAGAAAAAAACCTTATTATATATATATAGAAAGTTTGTTAACAGGACTGATAGCCTGTAGGCGGGAAGAAATAATAATTTTAAAATATTTTATTATTATTATTTTAAATAAAATCATAAACTTAGAATATATTTTAACTTAGAATTCTACTGTTTTTTCTCATTTATTTAATTTTATTAAAAAGTCTAATTATCTTAAATTTATGGTTGGTGTAGATTTTTCGGAGGAAGTGGAAGGGTTTTGATGAAACGTATTTTTTAATATTTAATAATATTATATTATTAATTTTACTTTTTTTTTTCTTCTTTATTATTAAATATATATATAATACATATAAATTTTTTTTAATCTTATTTCTATATTATAATATATTATCATTTATTTCACGTTTTATATTATTAAAATTAATTTTTTTACTATTTGAATGCCTCAAAAGTTAAATTTGCATTGAGCCTTAAATTCTCGACCTTAACTGCAACATTCCATAGATCATCCCCTCCTCTTTATAAGAGCCCGATGTGGAATTCTGATTGGAGGCAGTAGGTCTTTGCTTGATATCTCCACGTGCATTCATCGTTCTCTCAATTCATTGTATAGCTTTAAATTCGACAAACTATTCTCCAGCTCTCAGATTAAGCTCGTTGTCATTTTAAATGATCAAAAATATTAAATTATGAACATAATTTTTTCTCTCAAATTCTTAGATTTCCATCTTTGAAAATTTAAAAGAACACTTCGTCTCTCTCGAATCTTTGAAATTTTAAATTTAACTTGAAGAAAAGTTTTATTTTTTTTCCTCTACAAGAATATCCTGAGAATCTTTGAAATTAAATATTTTTCTTTCAAAATGTGAAAGAAAAAACATAAACATGAATAATTTGAAATTTTAATTTTAACTCAACATATTTATTTATTTTATTTAAATCTATTTAAAATAATCTGAAATTAATAATTTAATTTTCGTTACGGAAAATAATTCGGAATAATTTAAAATTATAAATTGGAATAAAAAATGAGTTTCTACCATATTAAAAAAATATTAAAAAAGTAAATAAATAGTTAATTATTTTGTATTATTATTTAATGTTCTAGTTTCATATTTACTGAATAAATATTATAGAATATTTTTTCAATAAATATTTAACAATACAAATAATTAAATTATTAATTTTAGTAAAAATTATAATTGTATTTATTTTAAGTAGACTCAATATATTTTACATAGTTGTTTCGAAACAAAATAATGTATATATTTTAATAAAAAGAATTATATTATTATAAATAACCAATTCCTATAAATTAGTTTATATTAATTAATTTTTATGATTTTATATGAATTATTTGAAACAATTTTTTTTATTTTTTTTATTTCTAACCTGTTTATTATGGAATAGAACTTAGTCAAACTTAGTTAGTAGATTTTTAAGGGTAATTAGTTATTTAAGTTAATAAAAGATTTAACTTTATTGGAGGTGGTAAAACTGCACGTTGAAATTATGATATTACTAATTATTATAAATATATAAATTAGTACATAATTTCCAAGACGAAGGAAACATCTAGAAGAACCAAGTTGGTACGTGGTTCATCTTTGTTTGGTTTATACATGAATTACTTGAAATTATTTGAAACCACATAAATTAACAAGAAAAAAGAATTCATCAATGCCATCTTCATATTCATTATCTTTCTTTGTTTTTCATTTTTAATAATGTAGCGTAACAATATATGTATACAACGGGTGTGCAGGATGGGTTTACGGGGAGATTTTTGGGAAGAGGTGGTGAAAGAGTCTGGATGGAGCCGCCAGTAGAGTAACCATTTATAGGAATCGGTTTTGGATGATTTGGTTGAATTTTTTGATGAAAAATGTTATTTGAGATTTCAAATAATAACCGAGAATTCAACCAAATCATCCGAATCTGGTTCCTTTAAGTGGCTATTGTCATGGTGGCTGCAAGCATCTCTTGGACCCCTCCTCCTTTATAAGAGCCGGAGAAGGCTTCAAATCGACATGGAAGAAGGAGGTGGTCAGAAGCCACCGTTAAGAAACATCTTATTTGAGAATAGAGCAAGGGTTATTCAAAATAAAATAACAAAGAAAGATTCATCCGTGCCAATCTAAGGTTTTATTTCATCTTTATTTCATTATTAATTTTAAATAATCCTTCTTGTATTTATAACGAACTTAGTTTCTCTAAGTGTTACTTTTATGGCGACTTCAGGGCATCCCATTCTATCCTCCTTGTGTCATCCTAGAAGAATACAAGGTCCTCTCAAGGGGGGAGAACATGACAAAAATTCAAGTAGAAAACATTTTTTGAGAGGGAGTTTAATTATCTATATATTTTCATTGAAAAGTATAAGAATTTTATTGATTTTTATTGTTGTTGTTGAATTTCTGTTATTTATTTAGTTAATTATTTCAAGGAGAAAACATCTTTTTGTAAGGGATTTCAATTATTTATTTTTCTTTGAAAAGTAGAAGAATTTTGTTAATTTTTCTTAAATTTATTGTTGTTTATGAATTTATGTTATTTATTTAGTTAATTAATTATTTTCAGATAAGATTTAATGTTTTATTTCATATCTTAATTTGGAATTAGTCATAAGTTTGTTTTTTCTTTTAAGATACTTAGTAGCCTATTTCTAAGGATAGTTTGTTATTTGTTAGTTCATTAATAAAATATTGTTGATTTTTGTTTATCAATTTTGTCTCCATTTTGATCAATGTTTTAGATACACTTATTCAGTTTAGAGATCTATTTATGGTTTGTAAACTTTATTAAATCATGCAATTTCTTTGCTAGGAGAATTTGGAATTTGACCACCATTTGAAATCCATCATAGATGGTGAAGGTTTGTTGATCAAATTGTTGAATTTGTTTGGGTAAGTTATTTTGTGTTATATTATATATTAAATTGACAATGACTTGTTAATATAATATTACTTTCACTTTATTAGAAAATAAAATTGTAAATATTATCTTGATATCTCATTGATCCAAATTATCAAGTACATTCTTTTATCAGTATTACATATTATTTTTTTACTTAGGAGAAATTTGTGGATAGCTAGACCTAAATTTGGCTTGATTATTCGAGAGACATTACTTTAAAGGTGTGTTATAGTTCTGGAATTAGCATTATAATTGAAATTGGTTTTTATGTTGGGTTACTTTGATAGACACTTTAATATTTAAAAATTGGAAATGAAATTAGAATTTCAATGGAATTCAATATATTGTAATTTTATAATTCTCAATTCCAATCTTTTTAGGTCGAAATTGTAATTCTAATTTTTTTAATATATTTTTTCAACAAAATAATTTATTTTTTTATTATTTAAAACACGATTAAAATTTTCATTCGATAATATTTTTTTTTGAAATTTAGGATGTTAAAATATTGAATCGATATTTTTTTAGTTGAGTAAGTTTAACACGTTTTTGACACGTTTAACACAGTTTTCACGTTTAACATGTTTTTAACATTTTTAACACGTTTAACAAGTTTTCACGTTTTTGGCACGTTTAATATGTTTTTTACATGTTGAACACGTTTAACACGCTTTTTACACGTTTAACTCGTTTTTGACACGTTTAACATGTTTTGACACGTTTAAAAAGTTTTTCGCGTTTTGGAACATTTAACAAGCTTTCACATATTTAGCACGTTTAACACGTTTTCACGTTTTGACACGTTTTTAACACATTTAACACGTTTTTCAGACGTTTAACATGTTTTCACGTTTTTGGCATGTTTAACATATTTTTTATATATTGAACACGTTTTTGGCACGTTTAACACATTTTTGACACGTTTAACATGTTTTTTTACGTTTTTTTACGTTTTTGACACGTTTAACACGTTTTTGATATGTTTAACACGTTTTTGACACATTTAACACGTTTTTTTACACATTTAACACATTTTCACATTTTTGACATGTTTAACACGTTTTCACATATTTTTCACGTTTTGGTAAGTTTTTCACGTTTTGAACGTTTAACAAGTTTTTCACATATTTGGCACGTTTAACACGTTTTTGACACGTTTAACACGTTTTTTGACACGTTTAATATTTTTCACGTTTTTGATACGTTTAACACATTTTTCACACATTAAACACGTTTATCATGTTTTGGCACGTTAAACACGTTTATCATGTTAAACGTGCCAAAAACGTATTAAATGTGCCAAAACGTATTAACGTGTTAAACGTGCCAAAAACGTGAAAAACATGAAAAACATGAAAAACCTATTAAACGTACCAAAACGTGTTTAATGTGCTAAAAATATGTTAAACATGTCAAAAATGTGTTAAACTTGTTAAAACGTGTTAAACGTGCCAAAAACGTGGTAAACATGTTAAAAACATGGTAAACATGCCAAAAATGTGTAAAACAAGTGAAAAACGTGTTAATCATGCCAAAAAAGTGTTAAATGTGCCAAAAATGTGAAAAAATATGTTAAACGTGTTAAACATGTCAAAATATGTTAAACGTGTTAAATTTGTCAAAATGTGTAAAAAATATTTTAAACGTATTAAAAATGTCAAAAACGTGTTAAACGTGTCAAAAACGTAAAATAAATGTTAAACATGTGAAAATGTGTTTTACGTGTGAAAACGTGTTAAAAATGTTAAAAACGTGTTAATTTAAACGTGCCAAAAACGTGAAAAATGTGTTAAATGTGTAAAAAACGCGTTGAACGTGTTAAACGTGCAAAAAACGCGTTCGACTGTAATGGAAATCAACGTAATAAAAATTAAGAGAATATATTGAAGTGGAAGATGGTTAGTTTATATTATATTAATAAAAAAGAATCAAATTAAATTTATATAATTTGGGTAATTATTTTTATTATATTATATTTTACAAACATATGAATTGTGATTGAATTACAATTCTATAATTTTCCCAAACATAAGAATTGGATTGTAATTCAATGTCAATTCTCATGTAATTGGAATTGGGATTCCAATACTAATTCTAATTCCAATTCCACTGAACATACCTAGATCATTTGGAATATCAAAACATATTCAAGATAACTCAACTTGCTTGGAAGAAAATTGATATTTGTAAAACACGTATTATTCTTATATTCAACATAGATCATTTATTTATTTAATATATTTATCATAAGAACCTAATGTGGAACAAACTCTTGAATGTCGTTGACCGCGATGAAACTCTAAATGGAGATAGTAGTTCATGGACTGATATCTCCGAGTTTAACTAAAGCATCGTAATATGTTTAAAAAAGGTTGGCCATGATTACTTTTCAAGCTAAATGTTGATTTTCCAGTCGTCGCCAAAAATTGTGGGCGACGATAAGCGTCGCCAAGTTTGCAAATTAGGGTTTTGAATGTTTAACATTTTGCATTCTGCTTTGATTTAAAAAATTGTGAGGGGAATTAATTTTGATGTTAATTGAAAATTCAAGTAAAAAACGAGATTCTATAAATGACTCCTCAACTTACCATCACGTAGAATCTGGGAGAGATTATGATATTTAATGGGAAGTCGTCATAAGATTTCTTTAAAAAAATCGATTTTTATTTCACTTAAACTTCACAACTTGAGAGTCGCCACCTAATTTTACAAAATGAGGAAAAACTTGACATATGAACGCCATTTAAGAAATTCTTATCGAGTTTGACGTTTAGTTCGTGTGGGAAAGAGTTTTTTAAAACAAGCTATGTCCCACAAAGCTCCAAGGGTCTTCTCTCTACTAGTTAATCTTAATTTTTTTTTTTCAAATTTTTATGCCTTTCATTTTTTTATACTCTTCAATTCAAGGGTATTTTTTTGTTTGATTCAATATTGAGTGAACCCATGTGTGTTTTGTGCAGACAAAAATCAAGTGCAAAAATTAAATAATTAAAAGACAACCTACAGCCTAAAAAAAGTAAATTCACAAGTATTGTTATTATAAGGTTTAAAAACTTAAGCAAAATTTATTGATCAAAGTTTAAGTTAACCTATGTCTACTTAGTTAACATGTATGTCCAACAGCAGCATGCGCCTGGTTCCCCTTCCTCGGTCCTAAGCGTTGGAAAAGGTAGTCATGGCCTTGGGTGTGTCTGGATTCCACGGTTGAAGCAGAATAAGCGCCGTTACAGGCGCCAGGCTGAAGAACACGCGTCGGAAGCTGAAGTGTTGAGTTATGGAGCCTATACTTATAATAAACTCTACATTATTAATTAGAGTTTATTGAGTTTTTTTTTTGGTTTTGAGCTTGGACCTGACCAAAGTTATTTAGGTTTATTATCTAAATGTTTACCCTATAAATATGTGATTATTAAGGGTTTACATTGAATAGACTAAATTTTATAGATATAAAGTGTGAGACAAAAACTTTGTATTCCTTCTTTTTCTTCATAGTGAAATCTGGTGGTGACTGAAGTGGATGTAGCTCAATTTGAGTGAACCAATATAAATCTGTGTCTTCTTGTGTTCTTTTTTTCTTGCATTTTTACAGATTGTTTCAAGCTGGTCGGATTTGGGAGATTCAAATCCTAACAACTGGTATCAGAGCAGCTAAGCTAGATCTGAGCATTCGAAATAATGGCAAGTGAGAACAGTATATGACATGGGATTGGAAGATTTGATGGGACATATTATGCCTTCTGGAGAATGCAGATTGAAAATTATCTTTATGGAAAGAAACTTCATGTTCCTTTGAGTGAGAAACAAGAGAAGATATATGAAGCTGAATGGAAACTCCTTGATAGACATGTTTTGAGAGTTGTCCGATTGACGCTAGCCAAGACGGTTGCTCACAATGTAGCAAAGGAGAAGACCACCATGGGTCTGATGAAAGCTCTTTCTGATATGTATGAGAAACCATCTGCTAACAATAAGGTACACTTAATGAAAAGACTCTTTTACTTAAGAATGGTTGATGGTACTTTTGTCACTACTCATTTGAATGAATTCAATACAATTGTGAATCAATTGCTATCTGTTGAGATTGATTTTGGGGATGAAGTTAGTGCCCTGATTTTTTTAGCATCTTTACCAAATAGTTGGGAACTTATAAGGGCAGCAATTAGTAATTCAGTTGGAAATGCTAAACTGAAATTTGTTGAAGTTAGAGATCGTATTCTTGCTGAAGAGGTTCGTAAAATTGATTCTGGTGAAACATTCAAATGTTCTGCTCTGAATGTGGAAAACAGGGGTAGAGATAATGATAGAAATTTCAACCGAGGTAAGAGCAGATCTATGTCAAGGAGCTCAAAAGAAAGGCTAGAGTTGGTACACACTGATGTGTGGGGACCTGCACCTGTTTCTTTTATTGGCGGATCATACTACTATGTGACTTTTATAGATGATTTAACAACAAAAGTATGGGTTTACTTTATGAAGCACAAGTTTGAAGTATTTGCTATTTTCAAGAAGTGGAAGTCTTTGGTTGAAAATGAAACAAATCAGAAAGTTAAGTCTTTGGTTGACAATGGAGGTGAATATATCAATTCAGATTTCAAAGAGTATCGTGTTGTGAATGTGATCAGTATGGTGAAGACTATTCCCCGAACGCCTCAAGAGAATGGAGTAGCTAAACGAATGAATCGAACATTGAACGAGCGTGCTAGGAGCATGAGATTGCATGCAAGACTGCCTAAAACCTTCTAGGAAAAAGCTATTAATATTGCTGCCTATTTGATAAACAGGTGACCATCTGTTCCTCTTGAATTCAGAATTCCTGAAGAAGCCTGGAGCAATAAAAAGGTAAACCTTTCTTATTTGAAAGTGTTTGGTTATTTATCATATGTTCATATTAATGAATGTGATAGGAGCATGCTTGATCCAAAGTCTAATAAATGTTTTTTCATTGGTTATGGTGATATCGAGTTTGGTTATCGTTTCTGGGATAATCAAAATCGAAAATTCATTCATAGCAGAAATGTTATCTTCAATGAATAGGTTCTCTACAAAGATTGTGTTGGGAAGACATCAGATGGTGATTCCAAGTTGGAAGAGACTGGTACCGTCGATTTGAGAGAATTTTCACCTGAATATATAACCAATGTCGAAGAAGAACAATGTGTTGTTGAAGATGAAATCATTGAGAACGTGGCCCCAGAGGTAAATCAGCAAACACCGATTATACAGTTGAGAAGATAGTCAAGGAATCGAAAACCAGTTGAGAGGTGGTCTCCATCTCTGAACTATATCTTGTTGACAGATAGAGGTGAACTTGAATGATATAAGGAAGCAATACAATTTGATGAATCGGTTAAGTAGGAGTCTGCGATGAAGGATGAGATGGACTCTTTGATGTTGAATCAGACTTGGGAGCTCACTGAGCTACCAAAAGGAAAGAAAGCACTTCATAACAAATGGATCTTCAAGATTAAAGAATAACATGATAAAACCATGAGGTACAAGGCAAGATTGTTATGAAAGGATTTCAACAGAAAGAAGGTATTGACTACAATGAGATTTTCTCTCCAGTAGTTAAATTGATGACAATCAGAACTATTTTGAGTTTGGTTGTGAAAGAAGACTTTCATCTTCAACAAATGGATGTCAAAAATGCTTTTTTTCATGGTAATTTAGATGAAGAGATTTATATGAGACAACCAGAAGGATTTGAAATCAAAGGAAAAGATGAGCTTGTGTGTAAGCTTCAGAAGAGTCTGTATGGTTTGAAACAGGATCCAAGGCAATGGTACAAGAAGTTCGATAGCTTCATAAAAAGTAATAATTTTCTAAGGTGTGAAGCTGATCATTGTTTCTATATTAAGAGCTTTGATAAATCGTACTTTATTCTGGTCATCTATGTTGATGACATGTTGATTGTTGGAGAAAGTTTGTATGAGATTAACAAACTCAAGAAAGAGTTGTCTGAAAAGTTTGCAATGAAAGATTCGGGTGCTGCTAAACAAATCATTGGGATGAGAATTTTCAGGGATGAAAAAGTTCTTAAGCTTTCACAAGAAGAATATGTGAAGAAATTTTTTAGCAGGTTTAATTTGTATGATGCAAAACCAGTTACTACCCCCTTAGCTAGTCACTTCAGACTATTTAAAGATCAGTCTCGCCTTCAACAGAGGAAGAGAAAAATTACATGGTCACTGTTCCGTATGCCTTTGCCATTGGTTGTATTATGTATGCGATGGTTTGCATAAGACCAGACATAACTCATGCAGTGGGAGTTATTAGTAAGTTCATGAGCAACCCGGGTAGACAACATTAGGAAGCAGTAAAATGGATACTACGATACTTAAGAGGAAGTACGAGTCTCGCTTTGTGTTTTCGAAAGTCTAATATGGGTTTGGAAGGATATGTTGATGCTGACAATGGTGGTGATGTTGATAGTAGGAATAGCACATTAGGGTATATTTATACTTTGAGAGGTACTACAATCAGTTGAGTTTCAAAAATTACAAAAGATTGTTGCTCTTTCTAGTTGTGAGGCAGAGTATGTAGTTGTGACAGAAACTGCTAAGGAGATGATGTAGTTATAACCCTTTTTGCTAGAATTGGGTCAAGACTACGAGGGAAGTGTGTTGAGATGCGGCAGTCAGTGTGTCATTCATTTGGCAAAGAATCATGTTTATCATGGCAGGACAAAGCATATACAAACTCGTTATCATTTCATCCAGTTAGCTTTAGAAGATGGAGTATTAGCTCTTGAGAAGATTCCCAGGAGTGAGAATTCAGCTGATATGTTGACGAAAGCTGTGACAAATGAGAAACTAAAGTTGTGTGCAACTTCAGTTGGTCTTCTTCGTTAAGACACCGAATGGAAAGCCACTACCGATCGAGAGATGATGAAGTTAGTCTCCAAATGAGAGATTGTTAAGTTATGGAGCCTACACTTATAATAAACTCTACATAATTAATTAGAGTTTATTGGGTTTTCTTTTTTTGGTTTTGGGCTTGGGCCTGAGCAAAGTTATTTAGGTTTATTACCTGAATATTTACCCTATAAATATTTGATTATTAAGGTTTTACATTGAATAAACTGAATTCTAGAGAGATAAAGTGTGAGGCAAAAACTATGTATTTCTTTTTCTTCATAGTGAAATCTAGTGGTGGCTGAAGTGGATGTAACTCAATTTGAGTGAACCACTATAAATCTATGTTTTCTTGTTTTTTTTCTTTCTTCCATTTTTACAGATTGTTTCAAGTTGGTCGAATTTTGGAGATTCAAATCCTAACATGAAGAACAAGTGTCACTTGCTGAAGAACATGCCTAAGTTCGTTTCTCCAGTTTTGGGTGACTGCAGCCCTAAATCTAACACTTTGGTAGCCATCAATGGAACCTTTTACATAATATACAAAAACGACATAATATCATTTGGATCAGAATCAAGAAATTTAAGATTAAAATGATTTTGTTTTTGTTTTTTTGGTCAATTTAAGGTTTTTTCCTAACGAAAGATTAAACAGGAGATCTTGAATTAACCTTGAATTGGAGTTAGTTGAAGTTATTCTTGGATCCTCGTTCGGACTCTAATTAACATAATTATAAAATGTATTAAATACATTAACATTAACTATAATAATAGTTAATACTATTTTTATTTAAACTATTATCACCTTATTTTATTAAAAATAAAAAAATCAAATACTTTTGTAACACAATTGATACATCAGTACCTCCACAAATAATAAATTATTTAATAATTCGCACAAAGAGGCCCATATATGATTTTTTTTATGACAATAGACTCATAATTTATTAAAAATATAAATGATAATATTGTTGACATATGTGCTTCTAGATAACCTTTTAATTTAGGAATTTTTTTCATTATTATTGTTTATTATTAACTTTTTTTAATGAAGTAGACAAAAGAAACATTCAATTACTCTATCAACCCGATTATTTCGCTTACCTATTGGAAGAGACCCTAAACTTAGATGACATTGAGGCAGTTGGTAAAGACAAAGTCAAAGTGAGTCTAAAATGACCGGCCTCATCACTCACTCTTATAGAGAATTGAATATACGATTTTTTCTAACATAAGTAACATAGTAAGAATAATAAGACCAATATTACTTTAACATCTAACATTTTTTTGTATGTTACTCATCTAATATTGTTTTAACATACAAATATTTCAAGAGCAATAATTACCTTTAATAATACTCTAAGCCTTCGTTTGGTTGGAGATACAACACTGCATATATAGTATAATAATAACTACAGTAAATTTAAGTTATTGTTTGGTTAAAAAATATTATATATACAGTGATGTAAAAGGTACAATTTATCCCTTGAATGTGATATAAAATTGTAACAAGTATAGTTAGGTATAAAATTGTCTATGTTTTTTCTTCCTTTTTTAACCCTATTAATTTCTAATTTTTTTTTCTCACATCCTATATTTAAATCATTCTTCTTATTTTAAACTAAGTTCTTCACTGCATTTTTTTATTTATTTATAAGTCAGATTACATAAAATATTTCAGATTAATTAAAAGCCATCTTTAGTTAATTTTATTTTCAGCTTGAATAAATTAAAACCCTATTAAGGTACCAAAATTCTTCTCTGCAGGTTTATTTTGTTATTATATATTTAATAATATTAATTATTCATAAATATGTATTTAATTATAGGATTTAAAATATAATATATATATAGCATTATTATTTATGTTTAAAAATATTTATATGATATTTCATTATTTTTTATTAGTTTAAATAGAATTAATAAGAAATATTAAAATAATTTATATAAATACAAGAATAAAATAGTCTTTTTACTCTTTTTAATACTTTATTATATCACAAACCAAACACAAAATTATAAAACCTATATAATTTATACCTCGTTTATTATTTCAACCAAACACTAATCATCTATATAATTTATACTTCTTAATACCCCTATATAAATTATATCCCCTTATACCAAACGACACCTAAAAAGACCATGTTTCATCACTCGATCTAATAAGAGAAATCAATCATTCTAATATATATATATATATATATATATATATATATATATATATATATATATATATATATATATATATATATATATATATATATAAAAATAAGATAAAAAAGTGTAGTATAGTGTTTGGTTTGAGGTGGAGGAATCAATATTAATAATATTTTATTTGTACTGTAATTAATAATTTTTATATTTGCTTTTTATAACTTTATAATTTAATGTATTTATATATTTTATTATTTTTTTTATTATTTTTCTATTATTACTCGTTTAAAAAATATATAAATATATAAATAAATCAATTAATCATATATATATATATATATATTAATTATTATTGATGTAATTTGGTTTGTTTATATTATAAATTTGAACGTATTTATTTGAATTTAGTTTAAAAAAACTTATTTATTTGAATAAAATAATTTTGATAATTATTATTTTGTGTCAATATATTTTCATATGTCTTTAATATTGTTCTCACACATCTCACATTACAAAAAAATGAGAAAATCTATTAGAATGAATATTGATGATACTACATTTGGTAATTACATAATTAATTTAAGAGTAATAGTTGTAAGATTTTAAAAGTTTTGTATCTTAGTAAATGTTACAACTTAAAAGATATGAAAAAAGAAAAATTAATAGAAAGTTTGTTAAGAATGGGCAGGTGGTAAAAAATAGTAATTTAAAATATTTTATTATTTATTACTTAAATAAAACCATAAACTTAAGTATTTTAAATAAGTTTATTTTAACTTAGAATCCTATGTTGTTTTCCTCATTTAAAAAGTCTAATTTTCTCAATTTGTTTAATTATTTACACTTAGTCATATATATATATATATATATATATATATATATATATATATAATATTATTTCTAATCAAGAGGAGCAATTGCATAGTAATTTTATTTTGTATTTAACATCATGAATATCTTTTAGTATTAAATTTTAGATGAATAATCAAACATATATAATACATTCACTAAAAAATATAAAATAAACAAAATGTTACTCATTCAATTTTATCTAAGAAATTTTTAAATAAAATAAGGTATAACTTCTTATAATAATTGTAAGATTAAGCTATAAAAAAATTATTAATAACTTCAAGAATCTTTATACCTAATAGTTGCAATTAATGAATTTCTAAAAGTTTGAATCTAGTAAATTTTTAAATGCCACTTCATTATTACTATTTATATAATAATATATTTGAATAATAATTGGCTATTAAAAAGTATTTGAAAAGCAAAATTAAAAGGTTAATTAATGGTTGGACTTAACAATTTAGGAATTGTTAATTTAAATATAACTTAATATCCAAGATTTTAGCAACAAAATTAAAACCAAATTAAACTAATATACTATCCTCCTATTAATTAGGTTATAGTAGTTATATTATTATATAAAATCTCTATAAATAGATAAATTATTTTAATTTAATAACTCAATATATACAAGGAAGACTTTCAACCGAATGGAAGGAATTGATGGAAAGACCTTGAGAAGGATGAAATGAGATTTTGGTTGCGTACGGCCACCATTGAAAACATCTTGTTTGATTATTCATGAATAGTTTTACAAAGATGACGAACTTGGTTATTCCGAGTGATTACTTTTATGGTGACTTTAGGCAACCAAATTCCATTTCATTTTTCTCGTCATCCAATTATTATTACAAGAAATATTCGGGTCTCATCTCGTGGAGAAACATGACAAGAATTCAAGCAGATCAGTGAGTTCAATTATTATTTTTTCATTGAAGAGTAAAGAAACTTGTTGATATTTGATTGTTAATTTTGAAATTATCAGGCTTAGTTATAAATTTGATTTTTTAGTTATGAAGTTAGTACCCTATTTTTAAAGACATTTGTTATATGGTTATTTAATAAATATTATTGATTTTTGTTTATAAATTTCTACATATGCTAAGTCTACATTTGATCAACATTTGTCTGATAAGGTTGGGTTCATGTTGATAAAATTGATTAATTTTGATGGGTATATTTATATATATAAATAAATACATTGAAGAATACAAAATTAATTATTTCAATTTCAATTAAATATTGTTACAGTAAAAAAAAACTAGAAGAATTAGTTCGGAATGTTTTTGTTGGGTTGCTGGTGGATTTTTTGAAACAGAGAAATATTATTTGATATCAGATAATGAATTGATAATTTAAATAATCATATGTATATGTATTTTTTAACATAATATAATGGATATGAAGGTTGTGCGGAATATATTTACAGGTGTTTTTTTTAGAGATATATGGGAGCTAGGAGGTGGTGGTGGAAGGTTATGGGTGGAGCCGCAAGGAGATTAATCGAGGAAGCAATTTTCGGATGATTTGATTGAATTCCTGATGAAAATTAATTAATTAATTGTGAATCTAACCAAACCATCCGAACATTGTTTCCTCTAGGTGACTATTGTCATGGTGGCTGCAAGCATCCCTTGGATCACCTCCTCCAATGTATATTGTTTGAAAACACATGCAATTCGTGTTAATCAAACATATGAGGTAAATATCTTTAAATCTACTTTTTAATAATATATATTAATTAATCCTTCATTTTTATTTGGCATTCTATATGTTTCATATTCAATAATGTTGTAACCTAACAATATATGTATACATCGGGTGTGCAGGACATGTTTACAAGAAGGGGGTCTGGATGGAGCCGCCACAAGAGTAACTATAGTCAATAGAGGAATCAATTTCTCATGATTTTGTTGAATTTCTAATAATTTTTTAAAATAATTAATTAAGAATCCAATTATATTTTTGATGTTTTGATTTTTTTTATTTTTTTTTTGTGTTTTTCAATAGTCCAATTCCAACTCTGAATTATATATATATTTTGTTGTTGATTTTTTAGTGTTTTTATATTTTATAATTGAGTTTAATCTTGTATTTTTATGTTATGTTTATGTTAATCTAACATAGGATAAGATAAATCATAAACCTCAAACAAAAATCAAAAGAAAGCAAAAAAGAAATAGAAAAAAAAGAATAAAACATAATATACAAAAACAACCATCATTTGGATCAAAATCAAGAAAACTGGATATTAAAATGAATTTGTTTTTGTTTTTTAGCCAGTTTGAGGTTTTTCCTAACTGAAGATCTTGCATTGACCTTGAATTGGAGTTAGTTGAAGTTATTATTGGATCCTCGTTGGACTCTCGGTCGGATCTTCGGTCTTGTCCTCAGTCGAATCCTCTACTATAGTTAATTATAAAATCAAACATTTCAAGAATCATTCCAAACTAACACCCTAACAAAAGACTTAGTCTCCTTTCCAAAACAAATTCAACAAACTTTAATTTTAGGAAAAGACCAAGTCAATGTTAGTTTATAAAATTAGTTTAATACAACTAACTTTAAATTAATTGATTGTATTTGAATAAACTTATCTCAAAACTATTATAACTTTCTAAGACTCCGCTAATAATTATTCTCTCTTAAAAAAAATTATTTAATATAATGAAATAAAGACCTAGTCAAAACTAAAAAACTAAACTAATGGTTTTAATAATATTTTTTTTCTTTTCTCAAAATTTATTTAATTCTTAATATAATTTCTAATAAAAACATAATTATAGGATGTATTAAATACATTAAATATAATAATAGTCAATACTATTATCTACCGTACGTGATTAAAAAAAACAACTATTTTTATATCACTATTGACACCTCAATAACTCCAAAAATAATGAATTATTTAATAATTTGAGCAAAGAGGCCCATATATAGATTTTGTATGACAATAGACTCATAATTTATTCAAAATATAAACGATAATATTAGGTAGTGAAAAATGAGTGTCTACAAACAAAATATTATTTTGACATATGTGCTTCTAGATAATTTTTTAATTTTCTTTTCTTATGGTAAATTTTAGAAACTTTTTTATTATTATTATTAACTTTTTTTAATGTAGTAGACAAAAAAAAAAAAAAAATCATTCAATTACTCTATCAAACGGATTATTTCGCTTCCCTATTATTATGTTACTCAACTAATATTGATTTAACATATAAATATTTCAAGACCAGTAATTTCCTTTAATAATACTCTAAAAAGACTTTTGCAAAATGTTACTCATTCAATTTTAACTAAGAAATTTTTAAATAAAATAAGATATAACTTCTTATAATAATATCTGCAAAACCATTGTAAGATTAAGCTATAAAAAGAAAAATATTAATAACTTCAAGAATCTTTATACCTAATAGTTGCAATTATTGAATTTCTAAAAGTTTGAATCTAGTAAAATTTTAAATGCCACTTCATTATTATTACTATTTATATAATAATATATTTGAATAATACTAATTAATTAACTATGAAAAAGTATTTGAAAGCAAAATAAAAAGGTTAATTAATAGTTGGACTTAGCAATTTAGGGATTGTTTAAAAATAACTTAATAACCAAGATTTTAGCAACAAAATTAATTAAAACCAAATTAATCTGATATAATATCCCTCCTATTAATTAGGTTATAGTAGTTATATTATCATATAAAATCTCTATAAATAAATAGATAAATTATTTTAGTTTAATAACTCAATCTATATACATACAAGGAAGGGTTTCAGCCGAATGGAAGAAGGAGTTGATGGAAAGACCTTGAGAAGGATGAAGTGAGATATTGGGTTGCCTACGGCCACCATAGGAAACATCTTGTTTGATTGTTCATGAACTGTTTAAGAAAATAATTCATCAACGGTTTTACAAAGATGACGAACTTGATTGTTCTAATTAAGTGGTTACTTTTATGGCGACTTTAGGCAACCCATTCCACTTCATCTTTCTCGTCATCCAATTATTATTACAAGAAATATTCGGGTCTCATCGCGTGGAGAAACATGACAAGAATTCAAGCAGATCAGTAAGTTCAATTATTATTTTTTCATTGAAGAGTAAAGAAACTTGCCCATATTTGATTATTAATTTTGAAATTATTAGGCTTAGTTATAAATTTGATTTTTTAGTTATAAAGTTAGTACCCTATTTATAAAGACAATTTGTTATATGGTTATTTAATAATTATTATTGATTTTTGTTTATAAAATTCTACATATGCTAAGTACATTTGTATACAATATTTTGCTGGTAAGGTTGGGTTCATGATGCATTGCACCACCTCCTCCAATGCATGTTGCTTGAAACACAATTCGTGTTTGGTTGCAAAAAAAATCAAACATATGAGGTAAATATATAAACCTACTTTTTAATAATATATACTAACCTTTCATTTTGATTTGGTTCAATAATTTTGTAACATAACAATATATGTATACATCGGGTGTGCATGACATGTATACGAGGAGATTTTCGAAGGAGGTGGTGGAAGGGTCTGGGTGGAGCCGCCAAGAGAGTAACCATTTAGAGGAGTCCGTTTTTGGATGATTTTGTTGAATTCCTGATGAAAAATATTATTTGAGGTTTTATATATATAATCATTCCTCTATTTCAAATAATTTATCGGGAATCCAACAAAATCAACGAAGTTGATTCCTATATTTTAGGTATTTTCTGTCACCTTCAAAGTACACTGTATTTCTTTAATTACATTTCCATTCATAGATTCAAAACATTATTAAATCATCCGATTTCTTTATGACCCTAGTGAGGAGAATTTAGAAACTGATCAGCACAACTTGAACTTGAAATCCCTCGTGGATGATTAATAAAATTACTTAATTTTGAGGTTAAGTTATTTTTTCTACATTTATTAAATTCACAATGTTATTATTTTTAAGTAGATTCATATTGTGATTTAAATTTCTAAGCACATTCATTTCTATGTTACTTAATATTTTTAATTTAGTAATAGCATGTGAATATTAATATTGATCCATTAGAAAGTCTATACTTGTAATAAACTTTAAAAAGTTAATTAGAGCTGATTGTGTAATAATTTAGTTTTTGATTACATGAATATTTATGTTATAAATATGTTATTATTAAATATTTATTTCAACAAACAAATTTTTAGAGATAAAATGTGTGAGGTAAAATTCTGTATTTCTTTTTGTTCATAATTAATTATATCAGGTGGCGGTTGAAAATGAACCTAATTCTTTTAGGTGAATCATTATAAATTTATATATTCTTGTGTTTTTATTTTCTTGTGTTTCTGTGCATCGTTTCAAATATATCAACTTTGGGGATTCAAATCCTAAGTAGATGTATATAATATTTTACCTGATTGAACTTGAATTTTTGTCATGTTCTCCACGGGAATTGAATAGTGATATATATATGTTTGTTTCAAACTAGATAACGAATAAATTTAACTATATAGGATTAATATGACAATTATGATTTGTTCTTCAAATAATTCTTTCTCTATTCTTAAATAGTTAATGAACAACCAAAATCAATCAAGGTCAACTTGGTTCCTCTAGATGTTTCCTTTCATAGTGGCTTCACACAAACCCTTCCACCACCTCTTTTTCATGAATGAATGACATTATTGTACTAATTTAACCATTTATAATAATAATTAGGATACAAACTAATTAACCAAGTTCCTTGTGATGATATTTTTTGGACTTCTAATGAATTATTAATTTGAGACTTTGGACTAACAATTTCCGAGGAAAGCGGGAATATAATAATTCGGTTGAAGAAACATTTCTTGGTATAAATTAATCATTTATTGGTGTGTATAATCGTGAAGCTCTAAATTGAAAATGATGATCATCAGGTAATAAGTTAGTTTAACCTGATAGGTGGAGAAGAGTCTTCAAATTTATAATTTTACGATAAT
This sequence comes from Impatiens glandulifera, assembly GCF_907164915.1. Classification (NCBI taxonomy): domain Eukaryota; kingdom Viridiplantae; phylum Streptophyta; class Magnoliopsida; order Ericales; family Balsaminaceae; genus Impatiens; species Impatiens glandulifera. The sequence goes on from NC_061864.1 coordinate 64,166,107, forward strand.
TTGAGAGGACGACAAATGCACTCGAAGATTAATAAACCAACCAAATATTATTTGAAATAGAGGAAGGATAGTTTGTTATTTCATTAATAAAATATTATTGATTTTTGTTTATCATTTCTGCAATATAAATCTCCATTTTGATTAATTTATTAAGTACCACTTAAAATAGCACGGTAAACTTTACTAAATCGTGTTATTGCTTTGCAATTGAAATCCCTTGTAGGAACTTTATTTCTTCTAATGTATTAAATTGACATTTACTTGTTAATATAATATTACTTTCACTTTATTAGAAAATAAATTGTGAACATGATCTTAGATCTCAAATTATCAAGCAAATGTTTTTTCAATGTTACTTATAAATCTTCATTTATGATTTTTTTTTTTCAATGTTACTTATTAATTTTATTAAGAAACTTGTGATAGCCAGACCTATATTTGGTTCAATTCTTCAGACATTGTTGTAAGATAATGTGCAATGTGGAAATAGATTCCACATGGCTCAACTTGTTTAGAAGAAGATTGAAATTTATAAATCACATTATTCTTGTCATCTATGAAAATGTGCATAATATTTAGAGTTTTTATTTCAAAAAATGAAGATACATTTTTTTTTTATTATTGATATTATTTATTTATTTAATATATTTATCATGAGAGCCGAAACCCTTGAACAATTACACCAGTTTGGACTTATTTCAACGTCTACTGGGTTGTACTTCCGATTACCTATTTTTTTCTTTTTAGTCTAATAATGGTAATATCAATATTCGTGATTTGGGGTGTACGTGAATGTATTGTTTTCTAAATTTAAATATATATATATATATATTGAATTTCGAATTAAATAAATAACTTTAAATTTAATTTATTTTTTAACAAAATATAGTTATAATACAAAAAAAAAAAAAAAAAAAAGCTATAAGATGCTAAAATCTAGTTGAACTAGAGAAGCACATTATAACTTTTACAAAAAAAAAAAAAATCTACAATTAGTTATACAAAATGTGTAATCCACATGATTTCTACTCATTTTTTTTGTATTGTCCTGCTCCTTGTAATATCATGGATAACTTTGTCATATGTGATTATGATTCTTCTCTATCCATCTATCATCAACATAAATTTTCTTAAAATTATTTTTTATTTTTTCCAGAAAAAAACCTTATTATATATATATAGAAAGTTTGTTAACAGGACTGATAGCTTGTAGGCGGGAAGAAATAATAATTTTAAAATATTTTATTATTTATTATTTTAAATAAAATCATAAACTTATAATATATTTTAACTTAGAATTCTACTGTTTTTTCTCATTTATTTATTTTTATTAAAAAGTCTAATTATCTTAAATTTATGGTTGGTGTAGATTTTTCGGAGGAAGTGGAAGGGTTTGGATGAAACGTATTTTTTAATATTTAATAATATTATATTATTAATTTTACTTTTTTTTTCATCTTTATTATTAAATATATATATAATACATATAATTTTTTTTAATCTTATTTCTATATTATAATATATTATCATTTATTTCACGTTTTATATTATTAAAATTAATTTTTTTACTATTTGAATGCCTCAAAATTTAAATTTGCATTGAGCCTTAAATTCTTGATCTTAACTGTAACATTCCATAGATCATCCCCTCCTCTTTATAAGAGCCCGATGTGGAATTCTGATTGGAGGCAGTAGGTCTTTGCTTGATATCTCCATGTGCATTCATCGTTCTCTCAATTCATTGTATAGCTTTAAATTCGACAAACTATTCTCCAGCTCTCAGATTAAGCTCGTTGTCATTTTAAATAATCAAAAATATTAAATTATGAACATAATTTTTTCTCTCAAATTCTTAGATTTCCCTCTTTGAAAATTCAAAAATATTAAATTATGAACAAAAATTTTTTCTCTCTCGAATCTTTGAAATTTTAATTTTAACTTGAAGAAAAGTTTTATTTTTTTTCCTCTACAAGAATATCCTGAGAATCTTTGAAATTAAATATTTTTCTTTCAAAATGTGAAAGAAAAAACATAAACATGAATAATTTGAAATTTTAATTTTAACTCAACATATTTATTTATTTTATTTAAATCTATTTAAAATAATCTGAAATTAATAATTTAATTTTCGTTACCGAAAATAATTCGGAATAATTTAAAATTATAAATTGGAATAAAAAATGAGTTTCTACCATATTAAAAAAATATTAAAAAAGTAAATAAATAGTTAATTATTTTGTATTATTATTTAATGTTTTAGTTTCATATTTACTGAATAAATATTATAGAATATTTTTTCAATAAATATTTAATAATACAAATAATTAAATTATTAATTTTAGTAAAAATTATAATTGTATTTATTTTAAGTAGACTCAATATATTTTACATAGTTGTTTCGAAACAAAATAATGTATATATTTTAATAAAAAGAATTATATTATTATAAATAACCAATTCCTATAAATTAGTTTATATTAATTAATTTTTATGATTTTATATGAATTATTTGAAACAATTTTTTTTTATTTTTTTTATTTCTAACCTGTTTATTATGGAATAGAACTTAGTCAAACTTAGTTAGTAAATTTTTAAGGGTAATTAGTTATTTAAGTTAATAAAAGATTTAACTTTATTGGAGGTGGTAAAACGGCACGTTGAAATTATGATATTACTAATTATTATAAATATATAAATTAGTACATAATTTCCAAGACGAAGGAAACATCTAGAAGAACCAAGTTGGTACGTGGATCATCTTTGTTAGGTTTATACATGAATTACTTGAAATTATTTGAAACCACATAAATTAACAAGAAAAAAGAATTCATCAATGCCATCTTCATATTCATTATTTTTCTTTGTTTTTCATTTTTAATAATGTAGCGTAACAATATATGTATACAACGGGTGTGCAGGATAGGTTTACGGGGAGATTTTTGGGAAGAGGTGGTGAAAGGGTCTGGATGGAGCCGTCAGGAGAGTAACCATTTATAGGAATCGGTTTTGGATGATTTGGTTGAATTTTTGATGAAAAATGTTATATGAGATTTCAAATAATAACCGAGAATCCAATCAAATCATCCAAAACTGGTTCCTTTAAATGGCTATTGTCATGGTGGCTGCAAGCATCTCTTGGACCCCTCCTCCTTTATAAGAGCCGGAGAAGGCTTCAAATCGACATGGAAGAAGGAGGTGGTCATAAGCCACCATTAAGAAACATCTTATTTGAGAATAGAGCAAGGGTTATTCAAAATAAAATAACAAAGAAAGATTCATCAATGCCAATCTAAGGTTTTATTTCATCTTTATTTTATTATTAATTTTAAATAATCCTTCTTGTATTTATAAGGAACTTAGTTTCTCTAAGTGTTACTTTTATGGCGACTTAAGAGCATCCCATTCTATCCTCCTTGTGTCATCCTAGAAGAATATAAGGTCCTCTCAAGGGGGAAAACATGACAAAAATTCAAGTAGAAAACATTTTTTGAGAGGGAGTTTAATTATTTATATATTTTCATTGAAAAGTATAAGAATTTTATTGATTTTTATTGTTGTTGTTGAATTTATTATTGTTTATGAATTTCTGTTATTTATTTAGTTAATTATTTCAAGGAGAAAACATCTTTTTGTAAGGGATTTCAATTATTTATTTTTCTTTGAAAAGTAGAAGAATTTTGTTAATTTTTCTTAAATTTATTGTTGTTTATGAATTTATTGTTATTTATTTTCAGATAAGATTTAATGTTTTATTTCATATCTTAATTTGGAATTAGTCATAAGTTTGTATTTTCTTTAAGATACTTAGTAGCCTATATAGTTTGTTATTTGTTAGTTCATTAATAAAATATTGTTGATTTTTGTTTATCAATTTTGTCTCCATTTTGATCAATGTTTTAGATACACTTATTCAGTTTAGAGATCTATTCATGGTTTGTAAACTTTATTAAATCATGCAATTTCTTTGCTAGGAGAATTTGGAAATTTGACCACCATTTGAAATCCATCATAGATGGTGAAGGTTTGTTGATCAAATTGTTGAATTTGTTTGGGTAAGTTATTTTGTGTTATATTATATATTAAATTGACAATGACTTGTTAATATAATATTACTTTCACTTTATTAGAAAATAAAATTGTGAATATTATCTTGATATCTCATTGATCCAACTTATCAAGTACATTCTTTTATCAGTATTACATATTATTTTTTTACTTAGGAGAAATTTGTGGATAGCTAGACCTAAATTTGGCTTGATTATTCAAGGGACATTACTGTAAAGGTGTGTTTGATAATTCTGAAATTGACATTGTAATTGAAATTGGTTCTTATGTTTGGTTACTTTGATAGATACTTTCATATTTAAGAATTGGAAATGAAATTAGAATTTTAATGGAATTCAATATATTGTAATTTTATAATTCTCAATTCCAAATTTTTTAGGTCGAAATTGTAATTCTAATTTTTTTAATATATTTTTTCAACAAATTAATTTATTTTTTTATTATTTAAAACACGATTAAAATTTTCATTCGATAATATTTGTTTTTGGAAATTTAGGATTTTAAAATATTGAATCGATATTTTTTTAGTTGAGTAAGTTTATCACGTTTTTGACACGTCTAGCACATTTTTTTTTACAAATTTAACACGTTTTTCACGTTTAACATGTTTTTAACATTTTTAACACGTTTAACAAGTTTTCACGTTTTTGGCACGTTTAATATATTTTTTACATGTTGAACACGTTTAACAAGTTTTTCAGGTTTTTGACATGTTTAACATGCTTTTTACACGTTTAACTCGTTTTTGACACGTTTAACACGTTTTGACACGTTTAAAAAGTTTTTCACGTTTTGAAACGTTTAACAAGTTTTTCACATATTTGGCACGTTTAACACGTTTTTGACACGTTTAACACGTTTTCACGTTTTGGCACGTTTTTAACACATTTAACATGTTTTCATATTTTTGGCATGTTTAACATATTTTTTATATGTTGAACACGTTTTTGGCACGTTTAACACATTTTGACATGTTTAACATGTTTTTTTACGTTTTTCACGTTTTTGATATGTATAACACGTTTTTGACACATTTAACACGTTTTTTTACACATTTAACACGTTTTTTTACACATTTAACACATTTTCACGTTTTTGACATGTTTAACATGTTTTCACATATTTTTCACGTTTTGGTAAGTTTTTCACGTTTTGACACGTTTAACAAGTTTTTCACATATTTGGCACGTTTAACACGTTTTTGACACGTTTAATATTTTTCACATTTTTGATACGTTTAACACATTTTTCACACATTAAACACGTTTATCATGTTTTGGCACGTTAAACACGTTTGTCATGTTAAACGTGCCAAAAACGTATTAAATGTGCCAAAACATATTAACGTGTTAAACGTGCCAAAAACGTGAAAAACATGAAAAACATATTAAACGTACCAAAACGTGTTTAATGTGCTAAAAATATGTTAAACATGTCGAAAATGTGTTAAACTTGTTAAAACGTGTTAAACGTGCCAAAAACGTGGTAAACATGTTAAAAACATGGTAAACATGCCAAAAATGTGTAAAACAAGTGAAAAACGTGTTAATCATGCCAAAAACGTGTTAAATGTGCCAAAAATGTGAAAAAAATATGTTAAACGTGTTAAACATGTCAAAAACGTGTTAGACATGTCAAAAATATGTTAAACGTGTTAGATTTGTCAAAATGTGTAAAAAATATTTTAAACGTATTAAAAATGTCAAAAACGTGTTAAACGTGTCAAAAACGTAAAATAATGTTAAACGTGTGAAAATGTGTTTTAAGTATGAAAACGTGTTAAAAATGTTAAAAGCGTGTTAATTTAAACGTGCCAAAAACGTGAAAAATATGTTAAATGTGTAAAAAACGCGTTGAACGTGTTCGACTGTAATGGAAATCAAAAAAATTAAGAGAATATATTGAAGTGGAAGATGGTTAGTTTATATTATATTAATAAAAAAGAATCAAATTAAATTTATATAATTTGGGTAATTATTTTTATTATATTTTATTTTACAAACATAAGAATTGGGATTGAATTACAATTCTATAATTTTCCCAAACATAAGAATTGGATTGTAATTCAATGCCAATTCTCATGGAATTGGAATTGGGATTCCAATACTAATTCCAATTCCAATTCCAATTCCACTGAAAATACCCAGATAATTTGGAATATCAAAACATATTCAAGATAACTCAACTTACTTGGAAGAAAATTGATATTTGTAAAACACATATTATTCTTATATTCAACATAGCTCATTTATTTATTTAATATATTTATCATAAGAACCCAATGTAGAACAAACTCTTGAATGTCATTGACCGCGGTGAAACTCTAAATGGAGATAGTAGTTCATGGACTGATATCTCCGAGTTTAACTAAAGCGTCGTAATATGTTTAAAAAAGGTTGGCCATGATTACTTTTCAAGCTAAATGTTGATTTTTCAGCCGTCGCCAGAAACTGTGCGCGACGATAAGCGTTGCCAAGTTTGCAAATCAGGGTTTTGAATGTTTAACATTTTGCATTCTGCTTTGATTTAAAAAATTGTGAGGGGAATTAATTTTGATGTTAATTGAAAATTCAAGTAAAAAACGAGATTCTATAGATGACTCCTCAGCTTACTGTCACGTAGAATCTGGGAGAGATTATGATATTTAATGGGAAGTCGTCATAAGCTTTCTTTAAAAAAAATCGATTTTTATTTCACTTAAACTTCACGACTTGAGAGTCGCCACCTAATTTAACAAAATGAGGAAAAACTTGACATATGAACGTCATTTAAGAAATTCTTATCGAGTTTGACGTTTAGTTCGTGTGGGAAAGAGTTTTTTAAAACAAGCTATGTCCCACAAAGCTCCAAAGGTCTTCTCTCTACTAGTTAATCTTGAATTTTCTTTCAAATTTTTATGCCTTTAATTTTTTTTATACTCTTCAATTCAAGGGTATTTTTTTGTTTGATTCAATATTGAGTGAACCCATGTGTGTTTTGTGCATACAAAAATCAAGTGCAAAAATTAAATAATTAAAAGACAACCTACAGCCTAAAAAAGTAAATTCACAAGTAATGTTATTATAAAGTTTAAAAACTTAAGAAAAATTTATTGATCAAAGTTTAAGTTAACCTATGTCTACTTAGTTAACCTGTTGGTCCAGTAGCAACATGCGCTTGGTTCCCTTTCCTCGGTCCTAAGCGTTGGAAAAGGTAGGCATGGCCTTGGGTGTGTCTGGATTCCACGGTTGAAGCAGAATAAGCGCCGTTACAGGCGCCAGGCTGAAGAACAAGCGTCAGAAGTTGAAGTGTTGAGTTATGGAGCCTACACTTATAATAAACTCTACATTGTTAATTAGAGTTTATTGGGTTTTCTTTTTTTGGTTTTGGGCTTGGGCCTGACCAAAGTTATTTAGGTTTATTACCTAAATGTTTACCCTATAAATATGTGATTATTAAGGGTTTACATTGAATAGACTAAATTTTAGAGAGATAAAGTGTGTGGCAAAAACTTTGTATTCCTTCTTTTTCTTCATAGTGAAATCTCGTGGTGACTAAAGTGGATGTAGCTCAATTTGAGTGAACCATTATAAATCTGTGTCTTCTTGTGTTCTTTTTTCTTGCATTTTTACAGATTGTTTCAAACTGGTCGGATTTGGGAGATTCAAATTCTAACAACTGGTATCAGAGCAGTTGGGCTAGATCTGAGCATTAGAAATAATGTCAAGTGAGAACAGTATAGGACATGGGATTGGAAGATTTGATGGGACAGATTATGCCTTCTGGAGAATGCAGATTGAAGATTATCTCTATGGAAAGAAACTTCATGTTCCTTTGAGTGAGAAACTAGAGAAGATAGATGAAGCTGAATGGAAACTCCTTGATAGACATGTTTTGGGAGTTGTCCGATTGACGCTAGCCAAGACGGTTGCTCACAATGTAGCAAAGGAGAAGACCACCATGGGTCTGATGAAAACTCTTTCTGATATGTATGAGAAACCATCTGCTAACAATAAGGTACACTTAATGAAAAGACTCTTTTACTTAAGAATGGTTGATGGTACTTTTGTCACTACTCATTTGAATGAATTCAATACAATTTAGAATCAATTGCTATCTGTTGAGATTGATTTTGGGGATGAAGTTAGAGCCCTGATTTTTTTAGTATCTCTACCAAATAGTTGGGAACCTATGAGGGCAGCAATTAGTAATTCAGTTGGAAATACTAAACTGACATTTGTTGAAGTTAGAGATCGTATTCTTGCTGAAGAGGTTCGTAAAATTGATTCTGGTGAAACATTCAAAGGTTCTGCTCTGAATGTGGAAAACAGGGGTAGAGATAATGATAGAAATTTCAACCGAGGTAAGAGCAGATCTATGTCAAGGAGCTCAAAAGAAAGGCTAGAGTTGGTACACACTGATGTGTGGGGACCTGCACCTGTTTCTTTTATTGGCGGATCATACTACTATGTGACTTTTATAGATGATTTAACAATAAAAGTATGAGTTTACTTTATGAAGCACAAGTCTGAAGTATTTGCTATTTTCAAGAAGTGGAAGGCTTTGGTTGAAAATGAAACAAATCAGAAAGTTAAGTGTTTGAGATCCGACAATGGAGGTGAATATATCAATTCAGATTTCAAAGAGTATTGTGTTGTGAATGTGATCAGTATGGTGAAGACTATTCCCAGAACTCCTCAAGAGAATGGAGTAGCTAAACGAATGAATCAAATATTGAACGAGCGTGCTAGGAGCATGAGATTGCATGCAAGGCTGCCTAAAACCTTCTAGGCAAAAGCTATTAATATTGCTGCCTATTTGATAAATAGGTGACCATCTGTTCCTCTTGAATTCAGAATTCCTGAAGAAGCCTGGAGTAATAAAAAGGTAAACCTTTCTTATTTGAAAGTGTTTGGTTATTTATCATATGTTCATATTAATAAAAGTGATAGGAGCATGCTTGATCCAAAGTCTAATAAATGATTTTTCATTGGTTATGGTGATATCGAGTTTGGTTATCGTTTCTGGGATAATCAAAATCGGAAGATCATTCATAGCAGAAATGTTATCTTCAATGAACATGTTCCCTACAAAAATTGTGTTAGGAGACATCAGATGGTGATTCCAAGTTGGAAGAGACTGGTACCGTCGATTTGAGAGAATTTTCACCTGAATATATAACCACTGTCGAAGAAGAACAATGTGTTGTTGAAGATTAAATTATTGAGAACGTGGCCCCAGAAGTAAATCAGCAAACACCGATTATACAGTTGAGAAGATTGTCAAGGAATCGAAAACCAGTTGAGAGGTGGTCTCCATCTCTGAACTATATCTTGTTTACAGATAAGGTGAACTTGAATGCTATAAGGAAGCAATACAATTTGATGAATCGGTTAAGTGGAAGTCTGCGATGAAGGATGAGATGGACTCTTTGATGTTGAATCAGACTTGGGAGCTCACTGAGCTACCAAAGGGAAAGAAAGCACTTCATAACAAATGGATCTTCAAGATTAAAGAATAACATGATAAAACCATGAGGTACAAGGCAAGATTGGTTGTGAAAGAATTTCAACAGAAAGAAGGTATTGACTACAATGAGATTTTCTCTCCAATAGTTAAATTGATGACAATCAAAACTATTTTGAGTTTGGTTGTGAAAGAAGACCTTCATTTTCAACAAATGGATGTCAAAAATTCTTTTCTTCATGGTAATTTAGATGAAGAGATTTATATGAGACAACCAGAAGAATTTGAAATCAAAGGAAAAGATGAGCTTGTGTGTAACTTTCAGAAGAGTCTATATGGTTTGAAACAGGCTCCAAGGCAATGGTATAAGAAGTTCGATAGCTTCATGAAAAGTAACAATTTTCTAAGGTGTGAAGCTGATCATTGTTTCTATATTAAGAGCTTTGATAAATCGTACTTTATTCTGCTCATCTATGTTGATGACATGTTGATTGCTGGAGCAAGTTTTTATAAGATTAATAAGCTCAAGAAAGAGTTGTCTGAAAAGTTTGCAATGAAGGATTTGGGTGCTGCTAAACAAATTGGGATGAGAATTTTTAAGAATGAAAAAGTTCTTAAATTTCAAAAGAAGAATATGTGAATAAATTTCTTAGCAGGTTTAATTTGTATGATGCAAAACCAGTTACTACCCCCTTAGCTAGTCACTTCAGACTATCTAAAGATCAGTCGCCTTCAACAGAGGAAGAGAAAAATTACATGGCCATTATTCCGTATGGCTTTGTCATTGGTTGTATTATGTATGCAATGATTTGCACAAGACCAGACATAACTCATGCAATGAGAGTTGTTAGTAGGTTCATGAGCAACCCAGGTAGACAACATTAGGAAGCAGTAAAATGGATACTACGATACTTAAGAGGAAGTACGGGTCTCGCTTTGTGTTTTCGAAAGTCTAATATGGGTTTGGAAGGATATGTTGATGCTGACAATGGTGGTGATGTTGATAGTAGGAATAGCACATTAGGGTACATTTATACTTTGGGAGGTACTACAATCAGTTGAGTTTCAAAAATTACAAAAGATTGTTGCTCTTTCTAGTTGTGAGGCAGAGTATGTAACTGTGACAGAGGCTGCTAAGGAGATGATGTGGTTACAACCCTTTTTGCTAGAATTGGGTCAAGTCTACGAGGGAAGTGTGTTGAGATGCGACAGTTAGAGTGCCATTCATTTGGCAAAGAATCATGTTTATCATGGCAGGAAGATACATAAAAACTCGTTATCATTTCATCCGGTCAGCTTTAGAAGATGGAGTATTAGCTCTTGAGAAGATTTCCGGGAGTGAGAATTCAGTTGATATGTTGACGAAAGCTGTGACAAATGAGAAACTAAAGTTGTGTGCAACTTCAGTTGGTCTTTTTCGTTAAGACACCGAATGGAAAGCCACTACCGATCGAGAGATGATGAAGTTAGTCTTCAAGTGAGAGATTGTTAAGTTATGGAGCCTACACTTATAATAAATTCTACATTGTTAATTAGAGTTTATTGGGTTTTCTTTTTTTGGTTTTGGGCTTGGGCTGACCAAAGTTATTTAGGTTTATTACTTGAATATTACCCTATAAATATTTGATAATTAAGGATTTACATTGAATAGACTGAATTCTAGAGAGATAAAGTGTGAGGCAAAAACTCTGTATTTCTTATTCTTCATAGTGAAATTTGGTGGTGGATGAAGTGGATGTAGCTCAATTTGAGTGAACCACTATAAATCTGTGTCTTATTGTGTTCTTCTTTCTTGCATTTTTATAGATTGTTTCAAGCTGGTCGGATTTTGAAGATTCAAATCCTAACATGAAGAACAAGTGTCATTTGCTGAAGAACAAGCGTCGGAAGCTGAAGAACAAATGTCACTTGCTGAAGAACATGCCTAAGTTCGTTTCTCCAGTTTTGGGTGACTGCAGCCCTAAATCTAACACTTTGGTAGCCATCAATGGCACCTTTTACATAGTATACAAAAACGACATAATATCATTTGGATCAGAATCAAGAAATTTAAGATTAAAATGATTTTGTTTTTGTTTTTTTTTTCAGTTTGAGGCTTTTTCCTAACGAAAGATTAAACTGGAGATCTTGAATTAACCTTGAATTCGAGTTAATTGAAGTTATTCTTGGATCCTTGTTTGGACTCTAATTAACATAATTATAAAATGTATTAAATACATTAACAATAACTATAATAATAGTTAATACTATTTTTATTTAAACTATTATCACCTTATTTTATTAAAAATAAAAAATCAAATACTTTTGTAACACAATTGATACCTCAGTACCTCCACAAATAATAAATTATTTAATAATTCGCGCAAAGAGGTCCATATATGGATTTTTTTTTATGACAGTAGACTCATAATTTATTAAAAATATAAATGATAATATTGTTGACATATGTGCTTCTAGATAACCTTTTAATTTAGGAATTTTTTTTCATTATTATTAACTTTTTTAATGAAGTAGACAAAAGAAACATTCAATTACTCTATCAAACCGATTATTTCGCTTCCCTATTGGAAGAGACCCTAAACTTAGATGACATTGAGGCAGTTGGTGAAGGCAAAGTCAAAGTGAGTCTAAAATGAATATACGTACGATTTTTTCTAACATAAGTAACATAGTAAGAATAATAAGACCAATATTACTTTAACATCTAACATTCTTGGTATGTTACTCATCTAATATTGTTTTAACATACAAATATTTCAAGACCAATAATTACCTCTTAATAATACTCTAAAAAGACCATGGCTCATCACTCGATCTAGCTAATAAGAGAAATCAATCATTCTAATATATATATAAATAAATAAGAAAAAAAAGTGTAGTATTTGATTAAGATATATAATAATTATTAATACCTTGATAGTGTTTGGTTTGAGGTGGAGGAATCACTATTAATAATATTTTATTTGTACTGTAATTAATAATTTTTATATTTACTTTTTATAATTTTATAATTTAATGTATTTATAAATTTTATTATTTTTTTAATTCTTTTTCTATTATTACTCATTTAAAAAATATATAAATAAATCAATTAATCCTATATATATATATAATAATAATAATAATCAGTCAAAATAAAAAATATTAATAAATTTTATATTTAATTTTTTATTCTCTTTATTTATATATATATATATATATTAATTATTATTGATGTAATTTGGTTTGTTTATATTATAAATTTGAACGTATTTATTTGAATTTAGTTAAAAAAAACTTATTTATTTGAATAAAATAATTTTGATAATTATTATTTTGTGTCAATATATTTTCATATTTCTTTAATATTGTTTTCACACATCTCACGTTACAAAAGATGAGAAAATCTATTAGAATGAATATTGATGATACTACATTTGGTAATTATATAATTAATTTAAGAGTAATAGTTGTAAGATTTTAAAAGTTTTGTATCTTAGTAAATGTTACACCTTAAAAGATATGAAAAAAGAAAAATTAATAGAAAGTTTGTTAACAATGGGCAGGTGGTAAAAAATAGTAATTTTAAAATATTTTGTTATTTATTACTTAAATAAAACCATAAACTTATAAAGTATTTTAAATAAGTTTATTTTAACTTAGAATCCTATGTTATTTTCCTCATTTACAAAGTCTAATTTTCTCAATTTGTTTAATTATTTACACTTAGTCATATATATATATATATATATATATATATATATATATATATATATAATATTATTTCTAATCAAGAGGAGCAATTGCATAGTAATTTTATTTTGTATTTAACATCATGAATATCTTTTAGTATTAAATTTTAGATGAATAATCAAACATATATAATATATTCACTAAAAAATATAAAATAAACAAAATGTTACTCATTCAATTTTATCTAAGAAATTTTTAAATAAAATAAAGTATAACTTCTTATAATAATTGTAAGATTAAGCTATAAAAAAAAATATTAATAACTTCAATAATCTTTATACCTAATAGTTGCAATTAATGAATTTCTAAAAGTGAATCTAGTAAATTTTTAAATGCCACTTCATTATTACTATTTATATAATAATATATTTGAATAATACTTGGCTATTAAAAAGTATTTGAAAAGCAAAATTAAAAGGTTAATTAATGGTTGGACTTAGCAATTTAGGGATTGTTAATTTAAATATAACTTAATATCCAAGATTTTAGCAACAAAATTAAAACCAAATTAAACTAATATACTATCCTCCTAGCTATTAATTAGGTTATAGTAGTTATATTATTATATAAAATCTCTATAAATAGATAAATTATTTTAATTTAATAACTCAATATATACAAGGAAGACTTTCAACCGAATGGAAGGAATTGATGGAAAGACCTTGAGAAGGATGAAATGAGATTTTGGTTGCGTACGGCCACCATTGGAAACATCTTGTTTGATTATTCATGAATAGTTTTACAAAGATGATTACTTTTATGGTGACTTTAGGCAACCAAATTCCATTTCATTTTTCTCGTCATCCAATTATTATTACAAGAAATATTCGGGTCTCATCTCGTGGAGAAACATGACAAGAATTCAAGCAGATCAGTGAGTTCAATTATTATTTTTTCATTGAAGAGTAAAGAAACTTGTTGATATTTGATTGTTAATTTTGAAATTATTAGGCTTAGTTATAAATTTGATTTTTTAGTTATAAAGTTAGTACCCTATTTTTAAAGACATTTGTTATATGGTTATTTAATAAATATTATTGATTTTTGTTTATAAATTTCTACATTTGATCAACATTTTGCTGATAAGGTTGGGTTCATGTTGATAAAATTGATTAATTTTCATGGGTATATATATAAATAAATACATTGATCGAAGAATACAAAATTAATTTCAATTTTAATTAAATATTGTTACAGTAAAAAAAAACTAGAAGAATAACCATATAGAAGAATTAGTTCGGAATGTTTTTGTTGGGTTGCTGGTGGATTTTTTGAAACAGAGAAATATTATTTGATATCAGATAATGAATTGAGAATTTAAATAATCATGTGTATAAGTATTTTTTAACATAATATAATGTATATGAAGGTTGTGCGGAATATATTTACAGGAGTTTTTTTTAGAGATATATGGGAGCTAGGAGGTGGTGGAAGGTTATGGGTGGGGCCGCAAGGAGATTAATCGAGGAAGCAATTTTCGGATGATTTGATTGAATTCCTCATGAAAAATAATTAATTGTGAATCTAACCAAATTATCCTAACATTGTTTCCTCTAGGTGACTATTGTCATTCATGGTGGCTGCAAGCATCCCTTGGATCACCTCTTCCAAGGTATATTGTTTGAAAACACATGCAATTCGTGTTAATCAAACATATGAGGTAAATATCTTTAAATCTACTTTTTAATAATATATATATTAATTAATCCTTCATTTTTATTTGGCATTCTATATGTTTCATATTCAATAATGTTGTAACCTAACAATATATGTATATATCGATCGGGTGTGCAGGACATGTTTACAAGGAGATTTTGGAAGGAGGCGGTGGAAGGGGGTCTGGATGGAGCCGCCACAAGAGTAACTAGGAATCAATTTCTCATGATTTAATTTGTTGAATTTCTAATAATTTTTTTAAAATAATTAATTAAGAATCCAATTATATTTTTTATATTTTTTTTTTGTGTGTTTTTCAATAGTCCAATTCCAACTCTGAATTATATATATATTTTGTTGTTGATTTTTTAGTGTTTTTATATTTTATAATTGAGTTTAATCTTGTGTTTTTATGTTATGTTTATGTTAATCTAACATAGGATAAGATAAATCATAAACCACAAACAAGAAAATCAAACAAAAATCAAAAGAAAGCAAAAAAAGAAATAGAAAAAAAAGAATAAAACATAATATACAAAAACAACCTAATATCATTTGGATCAAAATCAAGAAAACTGGAGATTAAAATGAATTTGTTTTTGTTTTTTAGCCAGTTTGAGGTTTTTCCTAACTGAAGATCTTGAATTGACCTTGAATTGGAGTTAGTTGAAGTTATTATTGGATCCTCGATTGGACTCTTGGTCGGATCTTCGGTCTTGTCCTCAGTCGAATCCTCAACTATATATTTTTTATTTTTCAAATTCATCCCCTTGATTCTTCAATCCTACAAAAATAAAATAAAATAAAATAGAGTTAGTTATAAAATCAAACATTT
The DNA here is from genome assembly GCF_907164915.1 of Impatiens glandulifera. Taxonomy (NCBI): domain Eukaryota; kingdom Viridiplantae; phylum Streptophyta; class Magnoliopsida; order Ericales; family Balsaminaceae; genus Impatiens; species Impatiens glandulifera. The sequence goes on from NC_061864.1 coordinate 64,181,840, forward strand.
CAAGAATCATTCCAAACTAACACCCTAACAAAAGACTTAGTCTCCTTTCCAAAACAAATTCAACAAACTTTAATTTTAGGAAAAGACCAAGTCAATGTTAGTTTATAAAATTAGTTTAATACAACTAACTTTCTAAAAGAACTAACTTTAAATTAATTGATTTTATTTGAATAAACTTATCTCAAAACTATTATAACTTTGTAAGACTCCACTAATAATTATTCTCTCTTAAAAAAAATTATTTAATATAATGAAATAAAGACCTAGTCAAAACTAAAAAACTAAACTAATGGTTTTAATAATAATTTTTTTCTTTTCTCAAAATTTATTTAATTCTTAATATAATTTCTAATAAAAACATAATTATAGGATGTATTAAATACATTAAATATAATAATAGTCAATTTTATTATCTATCATACTTGATTAAAAAAAAAAATCAACTATTTTTATAACACAATTGACACTTCAATAACTCCAAAAATAATGAATTATTTAATAATTTGAGCAAAGAGGCCCATATATGGATTTTTTTATGACAACACTCATAATTTATTAAAAATATAAACGATAATATTAGGTAGTGTAAAATGAGTGTCTACAAACATAATATTATTTTGACATATGTGCTTCTAGATAATTTTTTAATTTTCTTTTCTTATGATAAATTTTAGAAACTTTTTTATTATTATTATTAACTTTTTTTTTTAATGTAGTAGACAAAAAAAAAAGGATTCAATTACTCTATCAAACGGATTATTTCGCTTCCCTATCCTATTATTATGTTACTCAACTAATATTGATTTAACATATAAATATTTCAAGACCAGTAATTTCCTTTAATAATACTCTAAAAATTTTAGACTTTTGCAAACAATTTTGATCCCCGGGGTAGCCAATGACGGGAAGAATTGGGGTTAACGTAAATTTAAATTTTGTATTCCCAAAAGTTGTATATAATGTTTTTTTAAATTGTAATAATATAAAGTGAAATATAAAGAGATAAAAAAGAGTTATATATATTGTATAATATATATATAATATGAAAAGAGAAAAAAGGAAAAAATATGATTAATAATATAATATATAATTAATAATACTATTATATAACTAAAATTTGGGAACATATGATATTATATATTTAAATATATATTCTAAACAATATTATTTCTAATCAAGAAGAGCAATTGTATAGTAATTTTATTTTATATTTAATATCATTAATCATTATCTTTTAGTATTAAATTTTAGATGAATAATCAAAATAAATAATATATTCACTAAAAAAATATAAAATAAACAAAATGTTACTCATTCAATTTTAACTAAGAAATTTTAAATAAAATAAGGTATAACTTCTTATAATAATATCTGCAAAAACGTTGTTAGATTAAGCTATAAAAAGAAAAATATTAATAACTTCGAGAATCTTTATACCTAATAGTTGCAATTATTGAATTTCTAAAAGTTTGAATCTAGTAAAATTTTAAATGCCACTTTCATTATTATTATTTATATAATAATATATTTGAATAATACTAATTAATTAGCTATGAAAAAGTATTTGAAAGCAAAATTAAAAGGTTAATTAATTAATAGTTGGACTTAGCAATTTAGGGATTGTTTAAAAATAACTTAATAACCAAGATTTTAGCAACAAAATTAATTAAAACCAAATTAAACTGATATAATATCCCTCCTATTAATTAGGTTATAGTAGTTATATTATCATATAAAATCTCTATAAATAAATAGATAAATTATTTTAGTTTAATAACTCAATCTATATACAAGCAAGGAAGGGTTTCAGCCGAATGGAAGAAGGAGTTGATGGAAAGACCTTGAGAAGGATGAAGTGAGATATTGGGTTGCCTACGGCCACCATAGGAAACATCTTGTTTGATTGTTCATGAACTATTTAAGAAAATAATTTATCAACGGTTTTACAAAGATGACGAACTTGGTTGTTCTAATTAAGTGGTTACTTTTATGGCGACTTTAGGCAACCCATTCCACTTCATCTTTCTCGTCATCCAATTATTATTACAAGAAATATTCGGGTCTCATCTCGTGGAGAAACATGACAAGAATTCAAGCAGCAGAGTAAGTTCAATTATTAATTTTTTATTGAAGAGTATAGAAACTTTGTTTAGTTTACAAAGTTAATAGCCTATTTTTTTGTTATATGGTTATTTAATAAATATTATTGATTTTTGTTTATGAATTTCTACATATGCTAAGTCTCCATTTAATCAATATTTTGCTGATAAGGTTGGGTTCATGATGCATTGGACCACCTCCTCCAATGCACTGGTTGCTTGAAACACTGGTTGCAAAAAAATCAAACACATCATGAGGTAAATATCTGTAAACCTACTTTTTAATAATTTATACTAACCTTTCATTTTGATTTGGTATTCTATATATTTCATATTCAATAATTTTGTAACATAACAATATATGTATACGAGTCAGGAGATTTTGGAAGGAGGTGGTGGAAGGGTCTGGGTACCAAGAGAGTAACCATTTAGAGGAGTCGGTTTTTGGATGATTTTGTTGAATTTCTGATGAAAAATATTATTTGAGGTTTTATATAATCATTCCTCTATTTCAAATAATTAATCGGGAATCCAACAAAATCATCCAGAAGTTGGTTCCTCTAAGTGGTTATTGTCATGGTGGCTGCAGGGATGCCTTCCCTTAAACGTTGTTGACAATGGTGAAACTCTTATTGGAGGCGGTAATTAGTTCTTTGCTTGATATTTTTGTGTGCATTCGATGTTCTCTCAAATCATCGTATAATTATAAATCCGACATACTATTCTCCATTCTCAGGTTAAACTAACTTATTCTATGAAAATTATAGTTATCAGGAAATGAGTATTTAACGGATTTATTAATAGATTTATTATGTAAAATTTATGGATTTCATCTTTCTTAAAGGGGAAACATTTTTTGTTTGATGAAACTACTTGGAAGAAGTGAAGGCTGTTGCGGTTTGTGGTTGGCCAAGATTTTTCTATATATTTTTCTTTCAACAAAATAAATATAAACATGAATAATTTTAATTTTAACTCAACCCATTTATTATTTTATTTAAATTTATTTACAACAATCTAGAAATTGATTATTTATTTTTATTACAGAAAAATCTAAAATAACTTGTTCACTCGGAAATCGGAATAATTTAAAATTATAAATTGAAATAAAAATTGAGTTTGTACCATATTAAACAAAAAAAGTAAAGAAATAATTATTTTATTGTAATTATTTAATGTTTTAGTTTTATATTTATTGAATAAATAATTAAATATTATAGAATAATTATTCAATAAATATTTACTAATACAAAAAATAAATTATTAATTTTAGTAAATAATTATAATTCTATTTACTTTAAGTAGACTTCTATATATTTTGTATAGATTTACTTAAAAGAAATATTTTCATATATTTTAAATAAATAGAATTATATATATCTATATATTAAATATACTAATTAGTTAATTATATTATTATAAATAACTACTTCCTATTAATTAGGCTATATTAATTAATTTTTATAATTTTATATGAATTATTTGAAACAGAAATTTTATTTGAACATGTTTATTAACCTATTATTATTTAGTAGTTTTAAGGATAACTAGCATTTAGTCCGTGCATTTGCACGAGTATTAATATAAAAATCGTGAAAAAAAATTACAGATAACATTTTTTATTTTATTTTTAACGGTTTTAAGTTTATGGGTGGGTCAATCCACAATCCGACCCAAGTATCCATTTACTCAACACCTATATAGATTAGTTAGTTAAAAAGTTGAACTTATATTAATATTAAAACGTCCCGCGTTTATCAAATTTGGTGTTGAATTTAAAATATGAAGTCTTTATAGCCTAGTTGGTTAAAGTTGTATTTGTTTTGTTAGGTTGCAAGTTCGAAACATACCTTTATCATTTTTAATTTTATTTTTAACCGTTTTAAATTTAAAAACGGGTCAACCCACAATCCGAACCAAGTATCCAAATTAACCACAGCTCTCGACCCGACAATCCGGACACTTTAAAAATTAAGCATCATTATATATATATATATTAGCTATTTAAGTGAATAATATGTGCCTACAATGTTGGTGTGAAAACAGACTTCGTGTCGGTTGTGACAAAAACATCAAAGTTAAAGGTGAATGTCTTTAACCCACTTTTTAATAATATATATTCATCCTAATTCATTTTATAACAATATATGTATACGATGGTATGGTGTGCTGGACATGTTTATGGGGAGATTTTTGGGTAGGGGTGGTGGAAGGCTATTAATAATATCATGGACTATTAAAAAAAAAATTGTTATATATATTAGTTTTTGTAAAAATATTTTTAACCCGGGTAGACTTAAAATCCTGATTCCGCCCCTGTAAAAGGGTGTTGGCATGTAGAGGAATCAGTTTTCGATGATATAGTTGAATTCCTGATAACAAATGTTATTTGAGATTTCAAATAATTAATCGAGAATCTAACAAAATCATCCGAAGGTTGGTTCCTATTGTTATGGTGGCTGCAGACATCCCTTGGACCACCTCCTCCTTTATAAGAGCCCGCGATGGAACGAACTCTTAAACGTCGTTGATGGTGGTGAAACTCTTATTGGAAGTAGTAGGTCTTGCTTGATATCTCGGTGTGCATTCTTTGAACTTGAAAGCCAGCGTCACTCTCCGATGATGTCTCGTTTAGATAACCCTGCCAAACTGACCTTTTTTAGGAACTTTGGGTGCTCTATGATGATAAATTAATATTTACATGGGCTTTGTACAGACAGATTGGAGATGGAGCATCTTTGAAGATCAACGGTTAATCATAAGTTATTTTTCTTAAAATTTATTTATTTTAATGTTAATTTGTTGAATCATCAAATAATTATCGAAATATAGTTATAAAAAAAAAACTAATGGAACGGCCAAAGGGCAATATTGGCATTAAACGAGAGTTAAATCTGAAAGAGGATCAATAATATAAATTAACGAACAAGAGAAAGATCGAGGGCGCGAAAGATTCGTAATCTTGATCCGTTTCAGGAAACCCTAGAAGAAGCTTCCGATATTGGGTCTTTTCCATTCGCTTATCAATGAAGGTGGAGATATCAAATAATCCTCACTTATTGCCCGATGACGACGACGACGACGACGACGACGATGTAAGCTTTCCATGTCTTGAGACATCAAGAAACGACAGCGATTCAACGTGGACAACATCGGAGGAGCAGGAGCATGATCAGGCAAGTCTTTCAGAATGTTTCTTAATTTCATAAGAAGGGAAAAGAATGTAATAATTGTAATTCCTGTTATCAAAAGAGCCCGGCGAGGAACAAACCCTTGAACGATGGTGAAGCTCTCATTGGAGGCAGTAGTAGTTCTTGGTCTGATATTTCCGAGTGCATTCGTCGTCCTCTTAAATGCAACATACTATTCTCCAGCTCTCAGGTTAAAATTCTCTTATTATATGAAGATTGCTTTTGATTTATAAACACCAAGAAATGATTCTTTATTATGTTGCTCATACTTCTTCTTCTAGGAAATGATCAACCTATCATCCAGGGTTCCTCTAAGTGGTTCCTTTCCTAGTGCCTTCAGACAGTCCCCTTATGGGACTAATTATTGGGGAGGAAGACCTTATTGCCCTGCTCAGAGTAATCAAAATTACTATAGAAGAGTAATCATCAGGCCCCATCCCCATCGAGAACATGACAAGAATTCAAGCATTCATGTAGCACCACCACCACCACTTCTTCCTTGTATGCTAATGATTTCTTGCTTTCATTGAATAGAAGAAGAAATTTGTAGATTTTTCTTAAACATTTGTCGTTCTATTATGCCTGAATTTCTGCAGATGTTGTGTCTCCACATTCATATCTGCCTCCAATTCATTTTGGTGTGCCATTTATTGTTCCTGGATCATCGAGCACCCTTTCACCGACCCACATGCCTTTACCTACCCGACCTCCTGCATTGACTGTTTTAGTAGTCAAGCAGATAGATCATTATTTTAGGTACTTATTTGCTTTACATTACCATTCATGGATTGGAAACTTAATGAAATCATGTCATTTCTTTGTGACCCTAGTGAGGAGAATTTGGAAACTGACCACCATTTGAAATCCCTCATGGATGATCAAGGCTGGGTCCATGTTCATCACATTGTTAATTTTCGAAGAGTAAGTTATTTCTTGACAATGAGTTACTAATATAACATTATTTTCACTTGATTAGAAAAATAAAATTGTAAACATGTGTTAATAATCTTGGGATCTCATTTATCGAAATTACTCTTCATGTGGGAGAATGTACCTGTTTTAATTTCTCTCCATTAACAGGTTTCGAATTTGACCAAGAACATCACGTTGATACTAAAGTCTTTGATTGCCCGTTCAAATGTTGTGGAAGTAAAGGTAATTCTTATACTATTATTGAAAACATTATATGATGGATTCCTTTACGAATGACTTAAGCTGAATTGCAGGATAAAAGTATTAGAAGAAAAAATGGATGGGAAAAATGGATAAGAAAGAGTGATGATCGGGTTTCTAACAACAACTGAAGCAGATTTTTGTCATGCCACAATGAATGTAATAATACACTTGGAGAAAGAATCTGTAAAAGATGTAATAATTTTCTTTCTTTCTTTCATTTTGAGACAAAATGAGCTATGCATGTACAAATAGGGTGTACTATTACTACTACTACTAATCCTAGTGACTATTTCCTGTATAGTCTTCTTCTTCTTCTTCTTCTTCTATGTTGGTTTTAGGATTCCCGACTGGTTTTGATTTCAGCATATGAATAGATATTACTCTTGTTCAATGTTTCATTCTTTTTTTTTTACCATTAATTGATTTATTGGTCATCATCATTCACATATTTCAAGTGCTAATGATCTCAACTTTGGTTCAACATTACTTCTAGAAACATCTTGTTCCTTATTTCTCTAAATAACTAGGTTTCTCCACACATGACACATATCAACAATATCCAGAGATACACCTCCTCTCTACAATTATTTTATATCATTCATAATATTTGAAAGAGAGAAAATGTTTGTAAGTTATTCCCCATTAGGGTTTGCGCAGATACAAGTTACATCTATTGAGCATATACTCAGTCACCTACTTATAAACTAGAAATTAGATTTTAGGATAAATACAAGTGGTTATGGATAAATATTAAACCATAATATTTATTCCTTAAATGAATTAATTGAACTATAATTGGGCATTATCACAATTTCAATTAGTTGTGTTTTAGCCTTTTAGGTCCCTCTTAATTAATGTGTCTGCAAACTGTTAAGTGAAATATGTTCCAGGGGTTAGTATACCTGTCTTGAAATAACAGTCGATGTATTTCTTATATTTGATCATCTCCTAATGACGTAAAGATTATTGGGTTCGATCGAGGAGTAATTGAACGTTGTGGTGTAAACATCTCTGGAAAAGTAATTTTCCTCAAGTTATTTCTCAAATTTTAGTAACTGCTTTTATGTTTAGTATGAGGACCTACATCTTATTAGCTTTAAAATGCCTTGTTCAAATGTAGCTAAGATGAAGCTAATCACGCCTCAAAATATGTTGTCATTAGTGTTGGTTTTTGTAAAACTCATGTACTAACATTTATGTACTGGAAGCTCTGGAATGTGTTCTCAATTGCAGTTCATGAACCTTCAATTTGTATTGGTTTATCATTTTTACTGAGTCATCCTTGCAAGGTAAGTATGATCTTGGCAGAACGTATTTTACTTAAACATGCACTGGCACTGGCACAGTTCATATTTGTTTCAGACAGGTGAATGTTGATTTCGTTTACATAATTAAAGCTGTTTGTCATTTTTACATACATTTCACATAGTAATCCACATGTATTCGATTGTTATTAGTCTTATTTGGCTGCCTAATCTCATTTCAGTTGCATACCTTATACAACTTCAGCTACATGTCACGGGCTAAAAGTAGATCCGTGTGGCACTAAGTTAGATCGAAGAGATTCTAACTTAGTAAGCCTTTTTGAAACAAGAAAACTCAATGCAAGAAGACTTAGAGAGAGAAACAAAGCTTGAGAATAAGAATTGTATTCAACAACCACTTTACAAGGTGTGACTACATGTATTTATAGGTAAATTACAAGTACAGCATTAAATGCATTAAAGATGGATAGGTGGGTGGTGGTTAAGGAGAAAGCATTAAATGTATTAAAGATGGATAGGTGGGTGGTGGGTAAGGAGAAGCATTATATGCATTAATGATGAGTAGGTGGAGTGTGGATAAGACTAAGTCTTGTTTGGTTCCACTCTTCTCCCTTCTTGGATTTGGGTCATGACTTGGTGGACCTCTACTCCTCTTGATTGGGCCCTCTCACAAATGGGCCGTGACATACTCCCCCACCTAAGTCGTGGCCGCCCTCGGCTCGACCTTGGACCGGTATTCTTCGATCTTCTTCTTGTTGGCAAATAAGACAAGCCCGTACATAAGCTTCCACGTCATCCCGCATTTTGGGCCAATAATACGATTCCTCCATCAGCGCCATGGTGCGGTGCATTCCTGGGTGACCCGCCCATTTTGAATCATGACTTTCCTTCAGGACGTCGTGACGCAAACTTCCCCACTTGGGTACGAACACACGGTTTCCTTTAGTTAGGAGTAATCCGTCGTCGACCCAAAATCTTCGAGTCTTGCCGTTTTGAGCAAACTTCATGAGTTTCAACGCATTGGGGTCTTTCTCTAGGCCCTCCCGTATGCGTTCCCTTATGTTGGTCTCCGGTTGACTAATGGCGGCCAACTCCGCCTTGCGGCTTAAAGCGTCAGCTACACGATTGGTAACTCCCGGCTTGTACTCCAATGAGTAATCGAACTCGGCTAGGAATTCTTGCCACCTAGCTTGCTTGGGAGTTAGTTTCTTTTGCGTTTGGAAGTAACTAGTGGCTACGTTGTCGGTCCGTACCATGAATCTGCTTCCAAGCAAATAGTGTCTCCATGTACGTAAACAATGTACAACTGCCGTCATCTCTTTCTCATGGACCGTGTATCGTCGCTCCGTATCGTTTAACTTCCGGCTTTCATATGCAATAGGATGCCCCTCTTGCATCAACACACCTCCAATGGCAAAGTCAGATGCATCGGTCTGTACCTCGTACTCTTTGGTATGGTCCGGTAGTGCTAACACCGGTTGTTTGGTGACTTTGTCCTTGAGTCCCTCGAAGGCTTCCAAACACTTTTCATCCCACCTCCATGATCGGTCTTTCTTCAAAAGGTCCGTCAAGGGAGCAGCTATTTTTGAGTATCCCGTGATGAACTTGCGGTAGTAATTCACTAAACCAAGGAATGAACGAAGTTGAGGTACGGTTTTAGGCGCTTCCCATTCTTGAATGGCTTTGACCTTGACCTCATCCATCATAATGCACCCTGCCTTCACTCGATGGCCAAGAAACATCACTTGATCTTGGGCAAACGAGCATTTCTCCCATTTGGCGTATAACTCATTCTCTCGCAAGGCTTGGAGAACCAATATCAAATGCTCCACATGTTCATGCAAGGTGGACGAGTATACGACAATATCGTCAAGGTAAACTACCACAAACTTATCTAAGTAGGGGTGGAAGACCTTGTTCATAAGGGTGCAGAATGTGGCTGGTGCATTCGTAAGACCAAAAGGCATGACAAGGAATTCGTAAGATCCATACCTCGTAACCATTGTGGTCTTCGTCTCATCCCCTTTTGCAATCCTCACTTGCCAATATCCGGACCGTAAATCGATCTTTGAAAACCACTTGGCTCCTCCAAGTTGATCGAACAATTCGCCAACAATCGGGATCAGATACTTGTTTCGAACGGTCAACTTGTTCAACGCCCAGTAATCCACACACATCCTCAATGACCCATCGTGCTTCTTTTGGAATAACACTGGAGCACCATAGGGCGATTTGGATGGTTGGATCATTCCCGCATCAAGCAACTCTTTCAATTGTTTCTGTAACTCCTTCAGCTCGGGAGGTGTCATTCTATAGGGCGTTCGAGATGGTGGCAATGCGTCTGTCACTAACTCGATTTTATGGTCCACGTCCCTTTTTGGCGGTAATTTCCTTGGGAGTTCGTCAGGCATCGTGTCTTTGAACTCCTCCAACACTTCTTGGACTTCTTTGGGCACTTCTACTCCCACCTTAGAATCGTCCTCATCTTCCATCACAGCGAAAGCGACAAAAGTCTCTTCACCTCGCTGGAGGCCTCGGTTAAATTGTATAGCCGATAACATTCCCACTCCATCTAGTTCCCTTCTAACCGGTATGGCACTAGTTCTCTCATGATCCAAGATGACCAACGAGTCAGAATAGGGAATTATGCACGCACGTACCTGATCGAACCATCGTAGTCCTAGTACTACGTCGTAATCGTCAAGGGGGATTACTGAAAAGGAAACCTTCCCGCTCCAATCTCCGATTTGGATTTTCACTTCCTTAGCTTCACCGGTCACCGACTTGGCTTTCGTGTTCACGGACTTGATGGTCCCCCTTGATTGGCTGATGTGGAGGCCAAGCGCCTTAGCCACTCCTTCACGCATGAAGTTGTGGGTTGCCCCAGTGTCGACAAGGGCTTTCACACGCTTTCCTTCGATCACCGCCTCAACGAACATTGAACCCCTCTTCGTTCCTTTAACTGGCTCAACAACGCTAGCCTTAACAGCATTGAGAAACCTTAAAGATCCCAGTTGAGCCCCTTCTTCATCATCGGAAGATTCGGCTACTTGAACTGTGCAACTTTCTCCCCTTTGAAAGGACACATGAACTTGAGGTGATTGGTGGCACCACAAATATGACAAGTTCTAGGCTTACCCGTTTCGTCGGCTTGCCTTCCAGGATTGTTGTTTGGTTGCCACTTCTTGGGTTGGCGGTCTCCCCCGCCTTTCTCCTTGTTGTCCTTATTGAACTTTGGTCTATCCACAGACGTTTTAAGCTCAATCAGCCTTTCTGCAATCGCAATTGCCTCCGAGACGTTCTGCACTTTCGCCCTTTGTAGTTCTAACTGCGCCCACATCTTTAGGTCATTGACAAAGGTGAATAGTGCCTCTTGTTCGGTGAGGCTGGGCAACTCTAGCATCAACTCTTGGAACTCCCTCACATACTCCTTTATGGATTGGGAGTGTGTAAGTTGGCTTAAACGCTTTCGAGCTTCGAAATCCGCGTTTTCGGGGAAGAACTGACGTTTGAACTCGGTCTTGAAATCCACCCATGTTTCCATTCGTAACGTACCTCGTTCAATGTCGGCTTCACGTCTCCTCCACCACAACAATGCCATATCTATCAAGAAAAATGGCGCCGTTTGCAACTTGATGCGATCGTCAAGTATGTTGGATGCCTTAAAATACCTCTCCATATTCCATAGGAAGTCGTCCACTTCTCTTGCGCTCCTTGAGCCTTTGAATGAAGTTGGTTTGGGAACATCAATTCGATGAGGTGCCGCACCTCGAAGATCCCCCTCCTCCATTCCACCCAATCCGCCCCTCCAAGCCTTCGATCCTCCCCCTTATTTCCCTTTGGAAGGCATCGATCATGCCTTGGACCTATCCACGGATTGCTTCAAATACCTCATTCCGGATATCATCAACATTCACTCGAACCATCCCAAGCACTTCGTCTCGAATGCTATGTTTCGAGTTGTTGATAATTCCCATGATTTCGTTCTCCAGCTTTTCACCTTCCTCATCGAGCACCTTCACTCTATCGGCCACCGTGCTAAAAACTTCGAGAGCTTCTTGGTGCTCGCTCATGCCTTCCTCAAGCCGGGTCACCCGAGCTTCCATGGCAGCACTTCTCTCGACGGACTTGCCCCTCCTAGACACTTTGTCCGCTAGTTCGACGATCGGAACCTTCGTGACGTTGGCACTCGAATCCATCTCTTGCAACTTGAGTGCGGAAGCCCAACCTTGCTCTGATACCACTTGTCACGGGCTAAAAGTAGATCCGTGTGGCACTAAGTTAGATCGAAGAGATTCTAACTTAGTAAGCCTTTTTGAAACAAGAAAACTCAATACAAGAAGACTTAGAGAGAGAAACGAAGCTTGAGAATAAGAATTGTATTCAACAACCACTTTACAAGGTGTGACTACATGTATTTATAGGTAAATTACAAGTACAACATTAAATGCATTAAAGATGGATAAGTGGGTGGTGGTTAAGGAGAAAGCATTAAATGTATTAAAGATGGATAGGTGGGTGGTGGGTAAGGAGAAGCATTATATGCATTAATGATGAGTAGGTGGAGTGTGGATAAGACTAAGTCTTGTTTGGTTCCACTCTTCTCCCTTCTTGGATTTGGGTCATGACTTGGTGGACCTCTACTCCTCTTGATTGGGCCCTCTCACAAATGGGCCGTGACATACATGTCTTATTAGTCTTTTTTTTTTTTTTTAGGATTTCAGCTATGAAAAATATTCATAATTAGCCTAGATTGATTTTCTTCATGAAGATAAATGATTTAATTAATAACTTATTCTACATGGACATGCTCATGCAGCTATAGTATATGGATCCCTTCTTCTACAAGGCAAACTGGCATGGGAATCAATAAGAAGAAGAAGTTACTATCGCCTACGGAATAACAAATTAAGACTTGTTGGGTGATTATTCACTTGGTCACAACTTTGTTATGAATATAGTATTTTTTGATAGATGTGTTGATGATTGGATCAGGACCGGCCCTGGGTAAGCCCGGTAAACCCGGCAAGCCCTCGGGTTAGGGCAGTCCATCTATTAAAAATAGTAAGGTTTTAATTATATATATTATAATTTTGAACATAAGATATTGTAGTATAGTTGTTTTAGATAAAAACTTAAAACTTTTAGGTTATGGGTTCAAACCTCACTAAAAACCAGTTTTTTTATTAAATTTTTTAACTCAATCTAGGGCAACAAAAAAATATCGAGCTTTTTTCTAATGAGGTTGGGGCAGCCCAAAACTCGGGGCCGGCTCTGGATTTGATTTAAGCAAGCTCATAATAGTTATTAAATATAATAAATATTTTGACTATAACTTGATTTAAATTTTATATATATATATATAATATACTAATGTTGTATATATGAATAAAGATAAGAATAAGAAATTATATATATATATATAATATATTCAAGATCTTGATATTGTTCATCAAGGTCTCCTAAAAATGTGATCATATATATATATATAAAAGGACCTCTTGGAACTTTCCTTTCGATTCTTTGAACCAATTAAATATTATAAATATTTTGACTATAGCTTGATTTAAATGATATATATAGAATATAGAAATATATTTCTTAAAAAGATTCTGAAGTTTGGAGACAGTGCTGTGAGATGATCAACATTCAAATTAGAAACGGTAATGGCACTTTAAGACTTTATGTCCCACAAAGCCCGAACCCGAAGGTCTCTACTAATTAATTTGACTGTTTATAAACTTCTTACACTTTACAATTCAGAATTTTTTATTTTAACTTTTTTGAGGATTACAAGAGATAAAATGTAAGAAAAAATAAAGACAAAGACAAATCTTAGAAGCCTAGAAAATTAATCCACAAATAAGATTTTCCTAAATAAGATTTTCCTAAAAGATCAAGATTAAGCACATTATAGATCAACATTTTAGTTGTCTCAAGTCTAATTTGATGAACAATAAATATTGTGGATATATATATATATATACTTTGGGTTTATAAAAAATTTTGAGTTCAAGAGAACACATCAAAATATCATAAGGCTATGTTCAATTTTTAGTTAAGGGTTTGATTTTAAATTTTTTATAATTCTAATCTAGGATCAAACAAATAACAAACCTATCTAAATTATAAACCAAAGTGTCAACAAAAATAAACATAAATCTAAGGTGCAGAAAAAAAAATAAAAAAATTGGATAGTGGCTAAGTCTCCACGGTCGAAAACCTAGCCCTCGGTCGCAAATCGAACTCAACTCGATCATATTCTGAAAACACGTAGTTAGTAGCGTATTGATGCAAGTCCCTTCTTTCTTTCTTTTGGAAGTGTGGAGGATACTCACCATGCTCGGCGTACCATTGTAGAGGTTTGAACCACACTTTAGGTGCTACGTTTATGTTGTGTATCATCTTCTTTTCGAAATTTCGTTTATGTTTCTATCGAATCTTCAAGGGTTTGATCTTGTTTTCTTCTGGAATTTGCGTCATCGCTGCTAGTGTAGATAGAGCGTTTATAGATTGATTCTAACTTCTCGGGTCGTACGTGAACGTCACGTGTTCGACTTTGGCTATTTGTGTGGATAAGTGTTGATGATAGGGTTTCAAATTTTCAAATTTTATTTACCATTCATCTCGAGCTTTTGAAATGACTAAGTTAAAGTCACCTACCACTTCTAATCACTTGTCTCCTTTCTCGTAATTGAAACGCCAAATATTTATCATCCATTTAAAAAAACTAGTTGTTATTTGTTCAAGAAGTGTTGTACACTTATAATAAACTCTACATTGTTAATTAGAGTTTATTGGGTTTTATTTTTGGTTTTGGGCTTGGGCCTGACCAAAATTATTTAGGTTTATTACCTGAATGTTTACCCTATAAATATGTAATTATTAGGGATTTACATTGTGAAGACAAAATTTTAGAGAGATAAAGTGTGAGGCAAAAACTATGTATTCCTTCTTCTTCTTCTTCATAGTGAAATCTGGTGGTGGTTGAAGTGGATGTAGCTCAATTTGAGTAAACCACTATAAATCGTGTGTTCTTGTGTTCTTCTTTCTTGTGTTTTTTACAGATTGTTTTCAAGCAGGTCGGATTTAGGAGATACAAATCCTAACAACTGGTATCAGAGCAACTATGCTAGATCTGAGCATTGGAAATGATGGCAAGTGAGAATAGTATAGGACATGGGATTGGAAGATTTGATGGAACAGATTATGCCTTCTATAGAATGCAGATTGAAGATTATCTCTATGAAAAAAAGCTTCATTTTCCTTTGAGTGAGAAACCAGAGAAGATGGATGAAGCTGAATGGAAACTCCTTGATAGACATGTTTTGGGAGTTGTCCGATTGATGCTAGACAAGACGGTTGCTCACAATGTAGCAAAGAAGAAGACCACCATGGGTCTAATGAAAGCTCTTTCTGATGTGTATTAGAAACCATCTGCTAACAATAATGTACACTTAATGAAAAGACTCTTTTACTTAAGAATGGTTGATGGTACTTCTGTCACTACTCATTTGAATGAATTCAATACAACTGTGAATCAATTACTATCTGTTGAGATTGATTTTGGGGATAAAGTCAGTGCCCTGATTGTGTTATCATCTCTACCAAATAGTTGGGAACCTATGAGGGCAGCAATTAGTAATTCAGTTGGAAATGCTAAACTGAAATTTGTTAAAGTTAGAGATCGTATTCTTGCTGAAGAGGTTCGTAAAATTGATTCTGGTGAAACATTCAAAGGTTCTGCTCTGAATGTGGAAAACAGGGGAAGAGGTAATGATAGAAATTTCAACCGAGGTAAGAGAAGATCTATGTCAAGGAGCAGGAGAAGTCAGTCCAAGTCTGAGGGACATTTGAGTGTTGGAATTGTGGTAAACAGGGTCATTTAAAGAGGAACTGCAAAGCACCGAAGAAAAATTGTGATGATAAAAATGATGCAGCCAACGTTGTTACAGAATTTGTTATTGATGCGTTACTTCTGTCTGTTGATAGCCCGATAGATTCATGGGTTTTGGACTCAGGAGCGTCTTTCCACACCACTGCCCACAAAGAATTAATGGAGAATTATGTGGCTGGAAACTGTGGGAAAGTTTATCTCGCAGATGGTGAGCCACTAAATATTGTTGGCATGGGGGACATCAAATTGAAGATGGCAAATGGTTCTGTTTAGAAGATTTATAAGGTAAGACACATTCCAGGTTTAATGCGCAATTTGATCTCTGTTACACAACTTGATGAAGAAGGTCACAATTTCAGTTGTGGAAATGGTGCATGAAAGGTGACTAAAGGAGCAATAATTTTTCTCGAGGTCACAAAACTGGAACGTTATACACGACTTCAACTTGTAGAGAATCAGTTGTTGTTGTAGTTGATGACTCGAAGAATAGTGAGCTGTGGCATTGCAGGTTGGGCCATATGAGCGAAAAAGGGATAAAAATGTTTTTGAAGAATAGACAGATTCCAGAACTGAATTTTGTTGAACATCAGTTATGTGAAACCTGCGTTCTTGGAAAACAGAAACGAGTGAGTTTCTTACAAATTGGGAAGGAGCTCAAGAAAGAAAGGCTAGAGTTGGTACACACTGATGTGTGGGGACCTGCACTTATTTCTTCTATTGGCGGATCACAATACTACGTGACATTTATAGATGGTTCGACAAGAAATGTATGGGTATATTTTATGAAGCGCAAGTCTGAAGTATTTGTTATTTTCAAGAAATGGAAGGCTTTGGTTGAAAATGAAACAAATCAGAAAGTTAAGTGCTTGAGATCCGACAACGGAGGTGAATATATCAATTCATATTTCCAAGAGTATTGTGGTGTGAATGGGATCAGTATGGTGAAGATTGTTCCCCGAACGCCTCAAGAGAATGGAGTAGCTGAACGAATGAATCGAACATTGAACGAGCGTTCTAGAAGCATGGGATTGTATGTAGGGCTGCCTAAAACCTTCTGGGAAGAAGCTATTAATACTGTTGCCTATTTGATAAACAGGGAACCCTCTATTCCTCTTGAATTCAGAATTCCTGAAGAAGCCTGGAGCAATAAAAAGATAAACCTTTCTTATTTGAAAGTGTTTAGTTATTTATCATATGTTCATATTAATGAATGTGATAGGAGTAAACTTGATCCAAAGTCTAATAAATGTTTTTTCATTGGTTATGGTGATATCGAGTTTTGTTATCGTTTCTAAAATAATCAAAATCGGAAGATCATTCGTAACAGAAATGTTATCTTCAATGAACAGGTTCTCTACAAAGATTGTGTTGGGAAGACATCAGATAGTGATTCCAAGTTGGGAGAGACTGGTACAGTCGATTTGAGAGATTTTTCAGCTGAATATATACCAACTATCGAAGAAGAACAATGTGTTGTTGAAGATGAAATTGTTGAGAATGTGGCCCCAGAGGTAAATTAGTAAACACCGGTTATACAGTTGAGAAGATCGTCAAGGAATCGAAAACCAGTTGAGAGGTGGTCTCCATCTCTGAACTATATCTTGTTGATAGATAGAGGTGAACCTGAATGTTTTGAGGAAGCAATAAAATCTAATGAATCATTTAAGTGGGAGTCTGCGATGAAAGATGAGATGGACTCTTTGACGTTGAATCAGACTTGGGAGCTCACTAAGCTGCCAAAGGGAAAGAAAATACTTCACAACAAATGGATCTTCAGGATTAAAGAAAAACATGATAAAACCATGAGGTACAAGGCAATGTTGGTTGTGAAAGGATTTCAACAGAAAGAAGGTATTGACTACAATGAAATCTTCTCTCCAATAGTTAAATTGATGACAATCAGAACTATTTTGAGTTTAGTTGTGAAAGAAGATCTTCATCTTCAACAAATGGATGTCAAAACCGCTTTTCTTCAGGGTGATTTAGATGAAGAGATTTATATGCGACAACCAGAAGAATTTGAAATCAAAGGAAAAGATGAGCTTGTGTGTAAGCTTCAGAAGAGTCTGTATGGTTTGAAACAGGCTCCAAGGCAATGGTACAAGAAGTTCGATAGTTTCATGAAAAGTAATTTTTTGAGGTGTGAAGTTGATCATTGCTTCTATATCAAAAGGTTTGATAAATCGTACATTATTCTTCTTCTCTACGTTGATTACATGTTGATTGCTGGAGCAAGCTTGTATGAGATTAACAAGCTCAAGAAAGAGTTGTCTGAAAAGTTTGCAATGATGGATTTGGGTGCTACTAAACAAATCCTTGGGATGAGAATTTTCAGGGATGAAGAAGTTCTCAAGCTTTCACAAGAAGAATATGTGAAGAAAGTTCTTAGCAGGTTCAAGTTGTATGATGCAAAACCAGTTACTACCCCCTTAGCTAGTCACTTCAGACTATCTAAAGATCAATCGTCTTCAACAAAGGAGGAGAAAAAAATACATAGCAACTGTTCCGTATGTCTTTACCATTGGTTGTATTATGTATGCGATGATTTGCACAAGACTAGACATAGCACATATAGTGGGAGTTGTTAGCAGATTCATGAGCAATCCGGATAGACAACATTGGGAAACAATAAAGTGGATACTACGACACTTAAGAGGAAGTACGAGTCTCGCTTTGTTTTTTCGAAAGTCTAATATGAGTTTGGAAGGATATGTTGATGCTGACAATGGTGGTGATGTTGATAGTATGAAGAGCACAACAGAATATATTTATACTCTGTGAGGTACTGCAATCAGTTGGGTTTCAAAATTGTAGAAGATTGTTGCTCTTTCTAGTTGTGAGGCATAGTATGTTGCTATGACAGAAGCTGCTAAGGAAATGATGTGGTTACAACCCTTTTTGCGAGAATTGAATCAAGACTACGAGGGAAGTGTGTTGCGATGCGACATACAAAGTGTCATTCATTTGGCAAAGAATCTTGTTTATCATGGCAGGACAAAGCATATACAAGTTCGTTATCATTTTATCCGGTCAACTTTAGAAGATAGAGTATTAGCTCTTGAGAAGATTCCCGGGAGTGAGAATCCTTCTGATATGTTGACGAAAGTTGTGACAAATGAGAAACTGAAGTTGTGTGCAACTTCAGTTGGTCTTCTTCGTTAAGACACCGAATGGAAAGCCACTACCGATCGATAGATGATGAAGTTAGTCTCCAAGTGGGAGATTGTTGAGTTATGGAGCCTACACTTATAATAAACTCTACATTGTTAATTAGAGTTTATTGGGTTTTCTTTTTGGTTTTGGGCTTGGCCTGACCAAAGTTATTTAGGTTTATTACCTGAATGTTTACCCTATAAATATGTAATTATTAGGGGTTTACATTGTGAAGACAGAATTTTAGAGAGATAAAGTGTGAGACAAAAACTCTGTATTCCTTCTTCTTATTCTTAGTGAAATCTGGTAGTGGCTGAAGTGGATGTAGCTCAATTTGAGTAAACCACTATAAATCTGTGTGTTTTTGTGTTCTTCTTTCTTGTGTTTTTTACAGATTGTTTTCAAGCCGGTCGGATTTGGGAGATACAAATCCTAACAAGAAGCCCAACCTAGAAGATTATACATACATTTCAAAACTTGGATTTTGATTTTAGAAGAAGAATCGATTAATTAAGGTAGCTTCAAAATTAAAAAAAAAACAATCAAAATTAGCTAAATTAGTTTTCTTGTTCATGGTTATTGTAATGGTGATATTGTGTGATTGTTTGGTTGATAAAGTTTCTATAGGCTTATACAACATTAAGGTAAGTTTTCTTTTCGAATTCAGGTTAGAAATTTTATATTGGATTTTGTTGGTGGTGTAATTTGCGTTAGCGAAAGAGTCGTGGCTCGATTTTTTAACAAGAAAATCAAGGCATGACCGAAGGAAGGAATTGGCCGTGGCGTAATTTATGACTGAGGGAGGTGGCTTGATTTTCGACCGAGAAATAAAGAGTTGTGATCGATGGGCAAACCACCCTACGACCAAGAATTTGAGTCGCGACCAAGCGCTCCTCTTTTCCGGTGAAAGTTTGATGCATACGTCCGATCGAATCTCTCCTTTCCCTTCGATCGAGTGTCTTGTAGTGTCCGCAACTAGGCCGCGACCGAACCTTGACGAGTCTCGGCTCGAACCACCCTCAGTTATTTAGCTAAGGGCCTGTGTTTACATATTTTTATCATTCTTTATTTTCTTGATATTTCTATCTTTTTAATAACTTGGGAAATCTTAAAAAAAAATTCCAATAAAAACACAAAAATAATTTTCCTAGACCTCGTTTGGGTATTTATTTGAAAATTAAGTTTTGGATTAGTATCTTTTGTATCCTTTTGCCTTTGTTTTTGCCCATATGTACGTTTAAATTTTTCATTGTTCTTAGACACGTGATTATGGATACATTGATATGAAGACACATGATAAGTCTAGATTCGACCTTTAGATGCATGAGTATGATTTGGAATATAAGTAAAATGTAAAAAATAACCAAGAGTTTAAAGTAGGGACGTCCTTAGACAGCATGAGAGGGACATAGTGCCTTATTTCTTTCCAAAGTGTAATCAAGCGCATGGCCTGTAAAACGTTTTTTTTTTTTTTTTTTTTCCGTTTTCACACGCAAATTTTTTATTTCTCAGTATCACTTGAAAGAAGTTGGGTAACGACTCTAAAAATTTTAAAATTAGTATAGTATTTGTTAGATCATATATTTAGTTCTTAATCTCAAATTTGGGCAAAATGACAAATGTGGATAAATTAAAATGCACTACATCCATACTTCTATTATTGTTTTTTGAACTCTTTCTACAAAATCCGAAAGAGATGTGAGTTATGGGTATCAACCATTGAGTCGAACGTTTTTATAAGTCAATTTTTAGGCGTTAAAAACCATTTTCTTTTTATTAAAATCAGTTGTTAAATTAAGTTGGAATAATAAGTGGTTGAAATCCATTACCTAAATTCCTCTATTTCTATCTACCTTTCTCAATTAAAATGAATTTGTTAAATTGTTGGTAAAATGGTTGAAAACTAGTAAATTAGCTGGAGATAAGTGAGACGTGATGTTTATCCTTAAAACCTTGCTAACTTTATTTCGGTTGTGGAATATGTAATGGTAGTTGTAAGTTGGTAGTCATTAAAACTTGGAGTTTGTTTGACGAAGAGTTAGAGGCAAATGTAAGAGTTATTTAGAAATGTTTTGTTTCATGAAAAAATTATTATTTCGATTGCTTTCGCTGTTTCTTTATATGTTTGCGATTAAATACATCACTTAAAAATGTTTTTATATTTTTTTACAACAACCAAAAAGGAATTATATGAATTAAATGATGGAAATATTTTTTATAGTTAATATTTAAAATTTTGTAAAATAAAAGAAGATTAATATAATATTTTGGTCATTAATGATTTAATTATGAAAAAAAATGAAGTTATTTGAATTAAATCTAAATATCTTCATCAAACAAGTCCTTATAAAATATAAAAGTGGTACACCAAGGGAACAAAATGTACAAAGATGGGTAACCATCGGTATCATGTAGAAAAGAAGAAGAGAAAATGAAAACAATGAACTAACTACTATAAGGCCTTTTTCGCATTGGATTCTACTCATGTCAATTATTTTCTTTCAAATTTAGGACGAAATTATTAAAGTAACTTTTAGTTTTTAATTGCAACTAATATATTATCTCTAATTTTAATTTTTTTTTTAAACTAAAATTTGAATTGTAATTTAGTTTAAATGTAATAAAATTCCACTAAATACATAATTTAAATGAGCTGTGAGAATTAAATTGGAAATGAAGAAAATGTTTAGGTTTGAATTTCAACTATATACAACTATACGGATACCTTTGTCTTGTTATTATAGTTATTAATGCTATCTAGAACGTTAGATATCTGTCTATTTAAGAGTTCGGTTATTGGATCAATATATTTATCATGGAAATATTAGGTTTTAATACAATTGATTTCAATTTTAAAATCCGTATTAGTGTGATTTTTTTTCACATTCCAAAATTAACATGTTCATTGAAAATTTTTCAACCGATTCTATGAGTTTAGGTATCGATCTTGTTTGCAAATTTTTGGAGATTACGATATTGATATGTGATTCAGACATTCAACAATCTCAAGAAAGATAATGTGAAAATCATATGAAGGACTTGTTCGGATATAATTTTTTTAAATAAACATTGAATGATTTATAAAATGTTGATAGGGGATGATTTTGAGAAAAGTGTAAATATTTTTTAAATGTATTAATATATAATAATAAAATAATTTTGGAATGAATATGTCACGTTGATTAATTTGTTTATATATCATAACAATAATGATTACGATAACTGTTTCTTATTCTTAAACAAATTTAAAAATTATAGTTAGAATATAAGGAAATAATAGAGCTTAAAGTAATTTTTATAAGAAAATTTAAATAAAACCTTAAGCTTGAAAGAATTTAAAACAAATATAAGGTATCTAAAGTTTATCACATAGTATAATTTACCTTGAGGTTCTGGGGACGAAAATTTGTGTATTTGGTTAAATGATTAAGTGTGTTTGCGAGTTATATGCTTAACTTGCGATGATTAATTGCACTTTTAAAATGAAGCGGAACTCAGCGTTCTAAAAAAAATTAATAGAAGACTAATATTATTTTAAAAAGATTATTACTACAAATTTGATAGATATTAATTGTTTAGAATTGAATTAAACCCAAAACAAATTAATTTAATTCTACAATGAGTCTACGTGCTTTACATTTTTGCAAGCCTGGCCTAATTGAGATTTTATTCGGATATAATTTAGTTAAATAATTTTGTTTAGTAAAAAGTTATAAAAGTATGATTATTGATGAAAATACATAAAAATATTAATAGTTAATGAAAAATATTTCTTATAAAATAATGTATAGAGTTGTAACCCTGAAAAATTCATTTGTATTATTTTCCTTGAAAATTTCGATATTCGAGAATTTTAACATCAATTTGCGTGTCAGAAACTTTCTTTTAAAATAAAACATTATTTAAAATAATTTTTTAAATAATAATTTTTTAAATAATTTTTGACAGCTTTTGAAATTAATTAAAAATTAATTTCGAGGTTAAATTTTAAATAATTCGGAAATTTACCGTAATTAAATCACAATTTGATTTTTTTTTAAATCTTTAGCTTAAATGATTAATTTAAAAGATTATTTATTTTGAAACAGAGTCGCTAGTTAATTTCTTAAAATCAATAAAAGTTGGCATACGTGTACAAACGTATAAACGTATTGAACATCGTTTTCTTTTAGTTCGTAGTTTGGTGATACTTCAGAAAGAGCTTTCGCGCTTCATCCTTTGTACCCGTTTTAAAAACGGTCCCTACTTATAAAATTGGCTTTTGAAAATCGGTTGTGTATTGTTTGAGTTTTAACCAATTATTCTTTCGATCCTAGTAATGTTTCTAGGTTTTAGCGTTATTTAAATAGGTTTAGGGATATTTAAATAGGTTTAGGGATACTTGGTCCTATGTTAAACATCTCAATCCTAGATTAAAATCCTCGGTTAAACCTCTCGGTCCTAGCTCAAGAACATTGGTCGGACCTCTCGGTCCTATTGAAATTATCGGTCTTGGATCTCAGTCCTAGGTTCAAATTTCTCGATCATAGGCTAACAATCTTCGGTCCTTAAGAACACCAAAGTTTTTTTTTTATTTATTTTTAGGTTTGGATTCTTTGATCCAAGGGTTTGGGTAGCTACACAAAACTTTCAGGAATATGTTGATCATCATCTGAAAGTACCAATCAACATGGATGATGATCAAATCATTTAAAACAGTTTGTGATCAAAATTTGAATTTTTGATTTTAAAGCTATTTTGACGAGAAATGAGGTACCAAAACAAGAACATTAGTTGTTCATTTTATCAAGATCAAGAACTCAAAACTTTTAATTATTTTAAATTTTTTTATTTTGATCAAACATGATCGGGATGGATCAAACATTATCCAAATAATTATCCAACATCATTACAATCATGTTGGGATGCTTTCTGGATTGTAATTCAAGAAAATTAGCCCAAGAACAGAAAATACGTTTTTTTTTATTTTTAAAATTTAAATTTAGGTTTTTTATTTTAAGTTGATTGATTGTTTATAACTTATTCAAAAAGTTAATAAATTATCTAAAGATAGATTTCCAACCATAAAACACCATAAACAACAAGCATACAAGTTTATGTAATTTGAAATAAAAAAATTTGAAATTCAAACTATAAATATGAATTAGAAGGTGATTGTAACCTTACCAAGGATTTAAGAACACTCATTGATCATTAGGAAAGATTTTGGGATGCTCAGATTCAAGTTATAAAGCCATATATGAAATTTTCGAAAAATTAGAAGCTTTGAGCTGCAATGGCAGATTTTTAAAAACTTTTGATTTTGAGATGTTATCTATTTCTTTTGGATTGACTCAATGGATGTATTTATAGCATCCCTAAGTCGGTGAAAGTTTCAAGTGGACTAAATCAGCCAAAAGTCATTAATGACGTTTTGACTATTCATGAGTCAACTTGGAGATGTATGGATGAATCACCTCTATATAATTAGCAGAAATGATCACCGAAGTGGGGTGATCATTTCAGCTTTAGAATCATCCAAAAAGGTTGACGGTGGAGGAAGTACCAAAAATAGAAAATCAAAGACGGGTCTTTGATCTTATCTTCTCTAGTGTCGCAATGAAGACGATGATGGCGCTTAAAACGACGTCATTTTGACCGCGTTCGGGCATTCCGTCTAACATCGTTGGCTTTTGGGCGTTCCGTTAGCATCTCAGCTAACAAAGCTAACGTCCGCGTTAGATGTTATCTTGTAGCTCGGGCACGTTCCTTCCGGTACAAGGGGTTAAGTGGGCGTGTTTGGGTGATTGAATGAGATCCCATCGCTCATCCGATGGTCGTGTTCTCGGTTGTAGCTTTCATTTTTATTTTCGGCCACACCTGATTATGATTTTATTTTTATTTTAAAACCTTGAAGGTTTGTTTGAAATTGATTTTTCTTTCACCATTTTAACTTTAATTTTGATCTTTTTAAATACACAAAATATTAAAATAAATATGAAAAAAAATTACCAATTTATTTTATCTATTTTTCATATATTTTTAGGGTTAAATAAATAATTTTCAAAAACTTTTGATTCAAGGCTTGAGATGTTATCTCTTTCTTTCGGATTGACTCTAGGGATGTATTTATAGCATCCTTGAGTCGGTGGAAGCTTCAAGTGGACTGAATCATCCAAAAGTCATTAATGACGTTTTGGTTATTCTTGAGTCAACTTGGAGATATATGGATGAATCACCCCTATATAAGTAGCAAAAATGATCACCGAAGTGGGATGATCATTTCAGCTTTATAATCAGCCAAAAATGTTGACTATGGTGGAAGTTCCAAAAATAAAAAATCAAAGACGTGTCTTTGATCTTATCTTCTCTGGCGTCGCGATGTAGACGATGATGGCGCTCAAAACGACGTTGTTTTGAGCGCGTTTGGGCCTTCCGTTTAACGTCGTTGGCGTTTGGGTGTTCCGTTAGCGTCCTAGTTAACGGAGTTAATGTCCGTGTTAGATGATCTCATGCAACTTGGGCGCGTTCCTTCCGCTACAAGGGGCTACGCAGACGCGTCTGGGTCATTGGATGAGATCTCAGCGTTCATCTGATGGCCCTGTTTTCGGCTGTAGCTTTCTTTTTTATATTCGGCCATACCTGATTATGATTTTATTTTTATTTTAAAACCTTAAAAGTTTATTTGAAATTGATTTTATTTCACCCATTTGGCTTTAATTTTGGTCTTTTTAAATACTCAAAATATTAAAATAAATATCGCAATATTTTACCAATTTTTTTTTCTTCATATTTTAGGGTTAAATAAATAATTTTGGGGTGAAATAGGTACCTCATTCATTCTAAATTATTTATTTTAATTCCTGATTTTTTCTAAAATTATTTTAAGATAAATGAGTATAACATTTATTCTAAATGATTTTATTTTTATTATTTTGATAATTTTTCTTAATTAATTAGGTTTTAAATATTGTAATAATTAGTCTAATTAATTGTTTTAATTGAGTTTTGACCTTAGGGTTAATTATTTTGATTTTATCTATTCAATAATAAATTAAAATAATTATTTTAATTTTATAAATTAGTGTGTAAATTTTTAGTTCTTACCAAAATATTTTAATATAGTTAATAAATTACTTGATTTAATTAATAAAAGAAAAAATAAAACGATATTTTTTTCAAATAACTTAATTAATTATTCAAATAACTCTTACCAAACAAGGACGCTGTATATAATTAAATACACTAGAGGGAAGAAGTGAGTATATATATTTGAGTTTTTTTTATTCCGAAGATAGAGAAAGAGAAAGAAAATAGCAATGTCTATCACATTCAAAAAAGAATTAGATGATCTGGTACGTAATTCACATTTTATATTAGATAAGTTTAAATATTTGTAAATACTTTTAATTCAAATATTTCTTAATCAGACAATTTCTACAAAGAATTAGAATTGAATTAATTCAATTCTAAAACATGAAAGATCGTTCTTATTCTTATAATATTGAGCTTGTTTATGTATTATATATAATATTTATTTTGTGATCTATATATATTTATTTTTTAAATGTCTAGCATTATTCTACACTATAATGCCATTTTGTAAATAAAGGGTTTTTTTTAGTTAAAAACTTGACGTGTTTTAAAATAATGTTTGTGCTATTTGAACTATTCTGATCATTTTTATACTCGAACCCTCAACATTGTTTATTTCAATTTTCATTCCACCCTAATGTTCCAAATCACTATCACATTTATATATGTATTGTTAATTTATGTTAATGCAGGTTTTGTTTGAGGGAATTAATTCTAAAGTAAGAAAGGTGATACTAAACCGACTCGACAAAAGAAATAGTATCAATTATAAAATGGTAATCACACATGCGCGCATTTCATAATTTTCTATTTGTTAAAATGAGTCTCATAAAAAAATTAAATTAAAAGGTAGTTTCTCCAATTTAATAAAAATATCAAAGACTCACCCAATGTAGTTCAACAAAAAGGCTATTAAACAAATCGACTCACTTAAAGTAAATTGAACCAAGACAATTTTGCAACAAGCAACTAAACTAGAATCTTTCCATACTAAAATAAACACTCAAAACATCCTTAGAGTTGTAGTGTCACGATACTTTTGCAAAAGAAGAAATCGATTAATAAAGAAAACTCCACCACTAATAGAAAAGTCGAGATTTTGTATCTTACTATCAATACTAAGACCAACCCAAAAGACGTAGTTTAACATTGAGTTCCTTCCCTAAAACGCGTTCCACCAAACACAATATCAATTGATCACTGGCATTCAAGATTAAGATTTGTATGGATTTAGTTTGATCTCAATCATACCATCATCCTTAGGAAGATGGTATCTACCTTTTAACTTTGTTATTTAAGCTCCTAGATTGAGTAGATAATTTTATCAGTTTCAAGTTAGCAATTTTCTTAACTCTTCTAGTAATTTCGAGTTAGCAATCTCTCACTATCTTAACAATTTTTATATTTAAACAAGATTTTATTTTTTTAAATGCTGCTCAATTTTTATTCAAGGTTTATGATGATTAAAGGAGTTTTGATGTTTTATCTATGAGTCTTAAGTCGTACAATTTTATCACAAAAATGCCTACTCAACTTTATTGTTATGATGAAACTAAAAACTATTGTTCCGTTATTTTTCAAGATTAGCTCTTTTAAATTTAGTTGAAGAGGTATTCGAAAAGAGAAGTGTGTAAGAAATTAAAATATTAAATATTTTTAATTTTATATTGAATTTTGTTATCCTATATATAAATAATTAATTTGTATGAGATTGAGAAGGGATTTGACTAAGAGAACAAAAGTATTAAGATGATGTGGGAGTCATAAATATAAGGTGGTTACCCTTCTCTAGATAAATAATATATGATTGAAAAATAAATTATATTCATAATTATTCTTGGATTTGACTTTGTACCAAATTTGTCTTTAAATTTGGACTAGTAGTGGTTGTTGGGTGGATTGATTAGGTTGTTGAATGGGATGTGACATTTTTATTAACTTAAATTGATAATAATATGCAGGTCTTACAATTATTGAAGAACTTAATGGAATATGAGCTAGATCCTAATGTTAACCTTGTGATGATTAAGGTGAGTTCCATATTACTAGAGATTTTATGTTTTCGATCGGTAGATAACTAAGAAGTTGTTTGACATTGATCCGAGTTTATTTAGGTAATAATTTTGCATTATTATAAATTAAGTGGTTGAAGTTTAGGTACGATAGTTAAACGCTCTACAAATAAGCACAAGTTAGAGACTCTTATGGTTATATATTTTTGCCTTTTGTTTAGGTTTTAGGTTTTAATTACTAAAACGGTCTATTCTAAGTTTGAGGTGAGAACCATGATTTTAAATTTCGTGCTAACTCTTTATAATAATAATAATAATAATAATAATAATAATAATAATAATAATAATAATAATAATAATAATAATAATAATAATAATAATAATAATAATAATAATCGCATTTCCCTCCATCATATCAAGAGTCTTGGAATGGTGTGAGGAAATCCTAATTAAGATTAATAATTAAAAATAAATAAGTTCAAATAATTCCCTTAAAGCTCTAAATAATAATGACATTGGTCATAACTCATAATGTAATGCAGGCAAATGGAAAAGCATTTTCAGCTGGTGGTGATCTTTTATCTATCCTAGGATTAATAACTGCAGGTAATGTAATGTTATACATCTTTTACAAGTTTCACCTATAAAATTCCACAATAAAATTAATAATAAACATAAAAGAATTCTATTTTCTAAGCATTTTATTTGTGATTTATACATCTCCTCCGCTTACTA
This sequence comes from Impatiens glandulifera, assembly GCF_907164915.1. Classification (NCBI taxonomy): domain Eukaryota; kingdom Viridiplantae; phylum Streptophyta; class Magnoliopsida; order Ericales; family Balsaminaceae; genus Impatiens; species Impatiens glandulifera. Next base: position 64,210,442 of record NC_061864.1, read on the forward strand.
CACATGTGACATATATTAAATTTATTATTCCTCTAGATTGAAACCTATCTATCTCATCCATGAAATTATGTTTTTTTGGATATTTATAAGGTAACAATAATTAAATCTAACAAATTTTAATTAGAAATATTTTTATCTTAGATGATCTTATATAAATTAATGATTCGACAAAGATATTTCGAAACCCAAAATATTATATATGTCCATTTATACGAACTTAGAAGTTAGAAGTTAACTTAATTTGAGTGATTATTGACATGATATTATATATAGTTATCATTTCATTCAAACCAAACATTAGTATACACTATAATAATGTTGTGTTTGTACTTATACATATTACTAGCTAGAGTTTATATTTTAATAAGTTTAGAAATAATAATTTAGTTTTTTTTGGTATTTATACGTAATTTTATGATGATTACTTAATAATCTCTTAATGAGTTTTTATTTTTAATTTTAATTAATTCAACAGAAAATTAATATTGGAGTTATTTTGATTAAATATATTATAGAAACAATTTTTTTCACTAATCCTTTTTTTATAAATTTTAAATTGATTAATCAGGTCATTGGAGTCTTACAGCCAAATATTACTACAAGTGGTTAACATTACTTCACTTAAACATCACATATAAGAAACCATTGGTAAGAGAACACTTAGCCAATATCTATGTTTACTTAATTTTCCTTTGTCATCATAATCATAGGAATAATAACTCATTTTGTTTTCAGATTTGGTAGGAAATCTCTGTTTAGTCACTTCCTTTGATTGTAATATGTAATTTTAGCTTTGTTTAAATTATATTTTGTCATATTTTTTTGGTTAATTCGATCGTATCACAATATATGTTCATGATATGATCAATTAGTGAAAATTATATATTAGCCAACGATGGAGATTAAAAAACTTTAAAATTCGTATAGAGATGCAAAAATAATCTTGTTCTACCATTGATAGAAATTTCTCTATAAAAAAAAACATAATTTTGAAGATTTAAATTTTTTAAAAAGATTTAACTAATAAATGATACCAAATATTAATTTCATATTAAAAGTAATGTAAAGTTACGAGCAAATATTAATGCATGCTTAATAAGTAAAATAAACTTAATTACCTCCCTAATACGGGTTTGTTATTTTGGATTATTTAATAAATTGGTTTTCAAAATTAATAAATAACTCCTTTAACTTAATCAATCCATGTACATTTTGTATAGGTAAACATTGTGAATGGATTCGCAATTGGTGGAGGCGCGACTATGTCTACATTTGCAACATTTCGAATCGTTACTGAGAATACGGTAATGTTTCTACTATAGTTTGAGCAATATTTTAATTTATGTTATTTAATCGTTTCAACTGTAGAGCTGTGATATATTTATATTTGAATCATTTATCGTTACAATTTTAATTTTAATTTTAAATACTTATATCTCAAATTTAAATCTTTACAGATATTTTCATTGCCAGAGATAGCAATAGGTCTTATTCCAAATGTGGGTGCCGGATATATTTTGTCCAGGCTCCCAGGTTACTTTGGTAAGTAATTAGGATAGAGATTTGCTTATTCATATATAACTTAGAATTTTTAAAATAGTCTATATTCCCTTTTGATCTATATATTATGAAAATTTAATTTAATTTCAACTCCAGAAATTGATCAAAAAGGTCTTAAGGTAATGAAATTGGAGATTCAAATATGATCACCTTGACTAATTAACACATTATAAAGGATGATAATTTTCTCAATTATTACTCATATTGCAATTGTGGTGTTGTAAAAAATCATATAGTTCTTATATATCAACCCAAATAAATCACCAAATAATTAGAAAATTACCATAGGATTAGAATTAATTTTAACAATATTTGTTTCCTATAGAAAGTCAAAATCTAATGCATCTATACTTCTCTATGTTCATATAATCAAAGTGACATATATCTTAGTGATTGAATATTGGATCATTCACTTGGTTTGGTAGGGTTCTATATAAATCAAATGATATTCTAAAACACCCCAAATTACCTATAATAGTTTGTTATCATGGTCTAGACAAATTAAAATTGACAGTTTTTGAAAATTGTTAATTTAAAAATGAAAATTTGAAGATATTAATTTGTCCACAGGAGAATTTTTGGGATTGACAGGAGCTAGAATAGATGGGGCTGATATGATTGCATGTGGACTAGCAACTCATTTTGTTCCTTCCAAGGTATTACTATTTATTTAGCTTATTAATTGATTGTAATTTAAGATATTGTTTTGCATCAAAATTCTATATTGAAAATGCTATATTTTGTTAGGATCTTGCTCTTTTGGAGAGTGAATTGGAGGAGATAACTGGTTCATCAAACACATTGAACAACTCCAAAGTTAATGAGACCATTAATAAATATGCTCTTACACCTTCTTTAAAGCAAGACAGTCCACTAAAGAAGTGATTATTCTTTCCTCTTAATTACTTATTAATTATTTACCTTTGAACTTCGATTCTTTCTTTTTTTCTTTATATTATAACTTTGCTTTCTCCTGAACCTGCGGGTGGTGCTGACTTGATCCGAGGTAAGCCTTAGCTTTAGCTTTCGACTTGCCCTTCCGTTTAACACTCGGGATATTATAAGAAAAGTGTCGTGTCGTGGCTCACAACCTTGACTTTGTTTGAGTAGAATTCTTCTAACCTGAATTCCCTTAGAGTCTCCGGACTGGATTACTTTAGCTTCCTTAGGATCTCATTCCTTTATCCCGGACCAATGATTTGAACTCGAGTACATTCCTTAGGATACCATTGTAATGTTGTTAGTTTCGATCCTAGTAGGGAATGTCACGTAAGTTAGACTTGATCATGGAGACTGAATTATGAATGAGAACGTAAAGTCTAACCAAGGGAAAGATTGTTATATGAATTTCGGAAAATCATATAAAATATGGATTCATTATAAGAGTGATGCTAATATATTATAGATAGAATCATAGATAATTTTATACAGACTATATTAACTCATGAATTAGAAATGTTAAACATGTTTTTTATTACTAGAAACACAAATATTATTAATGCTTCTTATTTATATCATTATGAAACTAGCTTAAGGTATATATACAATTTATGAAATTAATTAAATCATTTTTTATTATATAGATTGAAGATGATCAACAAATGCTTTTCAGAGGCAACTATTGAAAATATATTGTCATCTTTGGTAATTTCTCATCTTCATATTTTGTTAATTCTAATATATCGTTAAATAAGTCTATCCTATCACTATTTATGCTTGATTACAAACTCGGTTATAGGTGAATCTCTCTATAAAGAATGAGGATAAGTTGATTCTTAATGCTATAAAATCGATGAAAGATGGTTCCCCAACTAACCTAAAAATCTTCCTCAAATTGGTAAATCCAACTTTTACTAGTGTGATCATCTAAATCAGTCTAGATATTTGATGTTTTTTTTTTTTTTTTTTAATTAATTTATTTCATTTGATATGTTTGGCAGATTAGAGAATCACGGATGCAAAATATTGAAAAATGCTTTGTTCTTGACTATAATATCAATATCAATCTTGGCGCATTAAAATTTACTAGCGACTGTGTAGAGGTTAAAATATTTCTTGTAATATATTTAAACTGTTATCAATAACTAATGTGCATATTTTAAACAAAAACAGGGTCTTAAAGCGATGTTAATCGAAAAGGATAAAACACCTCAGGTAAAATATGTTATCTTTTATATATATTTTTAGTTAATAATCATAACTAACACGACAGACCATTACTTGTTATTCAATATTTTACTACTTGTTACATAAATTAATATTAATAATTTAGTTAAAAAATTAACAGTGGAATCCATCAAGTCTAGAGGAAGTGAAGGAAGAAACAGTGAAAAAACATTTTGAGGAAATGGATGATGATGAGTTCCAGCCTTTGGTTCTAGATGCTTCTAGAACCCTCAATGATGGACTGGTCTCTATGATGCACCCAAAACTATAATGATAAGGGATTGAAAACTTTAAATAATAAGGCTGATTTTAATTATCGGCTAAATAATATTGTTTATGTTTCTTGGTTGTTTTTTAAACATGTTTAATTTGAAGTGTACATGCATTACTCAGATCCCATTATTCTCCCAATCTTGGGATCTTTATTTAGTTTGTTATGAGGTGTTTAAATAAAATAAAGTGAGACATGCATGATATTATGCAGTGTTAAGACATTGATTTGTTTTCAGGTAAAACATTGTTATTAACTTGTTTGATTTGTTATCAGTTATTACTATCGAGAGAAATGAGAGTCTAAGATTTCTTAAAGATTTTATGATTTGGCTGAATTGATATTCATGATAGAATTTTGAAGGATGATAAATGCATGAAAAATAATTGTATTATGATCCGTCGTTATTGAATGTGTCTTGTGAAGATTGAATTGACGTCTCACATTCTTCTGCATTGTTATTGGGTGACGGGTATTTGGAGTTTTTTTAGCATGAATGTCATTCAGTGGGTGATATCTGAGTCCATCGGTAGTTGTTGAGATGTTTGAACGAGCCAACAGATATAGCGGGCATTAATCGTTGAGTTATTATTCTTATTATCTTTTTGTGGATTATTTAGCTAGCTCAAGATTCAGCGTAATTTCAATATTTGTATCTTATAAATTTGTTGGTATAGAATGAGTCAATACAAACCGTTTTTATAATAGTTGATATTAATTTATATACCAACAGATTTTAAATGAACCCTCCATACAAACATTTTTTTGCATGGTTGGTATTTCACTTCAATAACAATAGTATTTTTTGCGGTTGTTAGTCTGTTGGTATTGACATTTTTTTATTAGTGATTTGAGAATGATTAAATTGTTAAAAACAAGACTAGCAAAAAAATTGGTTGACGCATTAATCATGAAAAAAGCGTAATTGAAAAGTGCTACTCACCCGAGATGAAATGGTAAGCATCATGAAAATTGTAAACTTGTATGATGAAGGTAGAAAGCAATAAGTGTGAGTACAATCTTTATAGTAGTTAGAATAAACCCTACATCAATTCGACAAGGAAAATGCTTTGGTTTATACTTTATACTTAGAAAAAGTATAAGATTACACAACTCATATAAAATCATGAAATGATGGTGTAGTTGATTTGGATGCTGATCCTACTTGTTCTCTTCTATTCTTGGTTAACTCAAATGCTCAAATGATTGTGTGATTGTACAACCAATTCTAATGAAAATCCTTCTATTTAGAGAGTCTTATTATAAGAGGTTGTCATACAACTTAATGAATGGAAAAAGGGTAAATGAGAAAATATTATAGCCATAGTTTTTCTAACAAGTGTTTAAACAACATTTAATTTATGAGCAATTTTTATTTTCTAACAAAATGTTAATAGTGTCTTCAAGAGTTTCATTGGCACATCTAAATCTTCAATAGTATTATAGTTACAGCTTCGAACTTAATATCGAGATATCTTCTATGTCAAACCATATCATTGGTACTAATAAGGTAATTTAGCTTTAGTGGGGCAATGCAAAGTCTATAGTAACTTGTTTGATGTTGGTTATTAGAGGATTTTTATAGATGACAAAAATAATCAGTGTTTTATAAATTTCAATCTTCTCCCGAGTAAGTTGAGCCATGTCGAATGATCTTGGCATGAAGAACCGATCAATATTATATAAGTCCGATTATCCACAAGCTACTTCTAAATGAAAATTAATAAATAATCTTGATGAAAAATATGATTTCTAATAAAGTGAAAATAATATTATATGTACAAGAAGAAATTAATAACATACATATGCAAATTCAATCATTTGATTTGCCTTAATCATCCTAGAGGGATTTCACAAAGAAATAACACGATTTAATAAAGATTCCAATATGTGTACCTAAAATATTGATCAAAATAAATGAATAAAAAAAATTATGTGTACCTAAAATATTGATCAAAATGGAGACATGCATCTGTAGAAATTGATAAACAAGAATCAATCATATTTATTAAATAACAAATAAAAAAATCATTCTTGAAAATAAGCTACTAAATAAGCCTAATTCCAAAATAAACATATGAATCGATAGCTTTCTTCTACTCTTCTTCTATGAAAAATAAATAATAAGTCATTTTTTTTTTTGAATTCTTGTCATGTTCTCTATGGCATGAGACTACTAATTGGATGACGATAATAAAGAGGTGAAATGCGTTAGACTGAAACCGCCATAAAAGTAACCATTCAGAGAAAGTTTGTTGTCGTCATAAAAGTAACCACTCAGAGAAAGTTTGTCGTCGCCATAAAAGTAATCGCTCAAAAAGTTCGTAACAAAAAAAGAAGAAATATAACCGGATCGATCAAGATGACATTGATGAATCTTTCTTCCATTATTTGGTTTCAAATAATACTTCCTCTATTCTCAAATAGTTCATCAACAATCAAACAAATGTTTCCTATGGCTTTAGTCAACCCCTTACACTATATCCTTTTTTATGTATTTCCACCACCTCTTTTTTCATGTTGGTTGAAAGCTTCTTCTTCTTGATTTTAAAAATATGCAGTTCTTAAATTAAAGTAATTTATTTATATATAAATATTATATATAATAATATAACTAATATAACCTAATTAATAGGAGATAATAGTATATATATTGGTTTAATTTTTTTTGTTAAATTATTGATTATTAACTTATTAATTTTAAATAATTCCTATGTGGTATGGGAAAACTATTTATTAGACTTTTAATTTTACTTTTTAAATAACCAAAATTTAACAAACTATAGTAATAATTTAGTTGTAATTAAAATTTTACTAGATTCAAAATTTTAGAATTTCATTAATTATAACTGTTATGTATAAACTAGACACTGATTCTTGATGTTATTGATATACAATGACATGAATCTTGATGTTATTGATATTTTTCTTCTTATAACTTAATTAATCTTATGAAGATTTGTAGATATTATAATAAGTACCTTAATTTATTTAAAACTTTCTTAGTTAAAATTGAATTATTGACATTTTGTTTATTTTATATTTTTAGTGAAATATTATATATGTTTACTATTGATTTATATTTGTATATATGCATACAATTTTATATCAATCAATTATATATATATATATATATATATATATATATATATATATATATATATAAATAAACTAAAGATGATCTAATTAAGGAATATCTATTATGACTCATATATTGTTCAAGAATAATTATGAATTTATTTGATAATTTTTTAAGAAAATGTCAATATTGTATATAATATTTTAATTTATTAAATTAAGAAATTTTAATTTATTAAATTAAGAAATTAAGAAATTTTAATTTAAAAGATTGATTATGATATATCAACTAAATGATTCACATTCCAGGATTAATATTAATTAAGAAATTTTATATAATTTTGAAAATTAAAAATTTATTGTCTTTATTCACATATATATATATATATTTGGATGAATTGATGTGATCCTTTTTTTTTCATTTCTCTTTTGGATTTTTCAATTAATTGTTAAAGTTCTCCTTACTGCATCTTTGAAAACTGTATTAATTAACGAGTTTTTGTCTGTGTAGAGTAATTAAGAAGGTGTATTAGATTTTTATCAAACGGAAATTATTGGGACATTGGATTGTTTGAATTTATTATAAAACACAGATTGATTTTTATGAAAAATGTGAAATATCATAATAATGTAATTATAATGTCTTGAAGGTTGTATTGTTTGAATTTATTAGAAAACACAGATTGATTATTATGAAAAATGTGAAATATCATAATAATTTAATTATAATGTCTTGAAGGTTGTAAGTAATATACGATTGCCCCCAAAACGAGCAATACCTTATAAAAAAATTGATGCAAAAAATAAAAAATAAAAAATAAAATACAATAACAAATACAATACATTTGTTTTTATTAAAAAAATATATATTGTAACCTCGGGGTTGGTCCCTCTCGTAGCTTAGCACGTGTTTAGATGACACGTGGCAATATAGAGAGACTCATGGTGACTCGAGGTTCGATGTGTTTTAACTTTATTTGTGTGTCAGACAATTTTTTAAAAGATTTTGAAAATATCTAGGAGCTTTAGAAATTAATCATATAAAAAATAATTAATTTTATTCAAATTTTAATAATTTGAGGATAAAATAACAATTTAGTTAAAATCTACTCAAATAATAATTTTATTTAAAAGATTATTTATTTGAAAACAGAGTCGCCAAATGATTTTAGAAAAAATGAGTAAAATATACATGTATAATGTACTTTGTACTAGAGTTTCTATAAGGGGTTCGTTTTTTTGTTACGCTCGGAAAATATTTTTAAGTAAAAGTCTAGCTATTGAAATATTTATTTATAACATTTATTTATTTTAATTAGTAGTCTGATATCCTAAACAATGATAAATTCAGATTTCATAAATAATTGTACAAAATTATTTAAAAGAGCGTACATACGATTGCGGTTAGAAAAAAAATGAGTAAAAGACCAGAAAAAAATCAGAAAAGGGTGTTAAAATTTAAAAATAAATTCCAAACGGAGCCTTAGACAAAATATTTATCAAGAGAATATCTCGAAAATATTTAAATATCATTCTTTACCTTCTGGGATTATTTGAAAATGGATTGGGGTTCCAAAATTACAAAAATAATTTTGGATTTTGAAAAGTGGAACCAAACGGGCCTTAGGACCGAGATCCTAGGGTTTGGGTCCGTTTTGGCCAATCTGGGCTCGGGCGAGCTTAGTCTAGACCGGGATGGTCTGGATCATGGCTCGGGATGCTCGATTGAAGGACCAAAAGGCTTGGTGCTAGGGTTTAGGAGGCTCGGTCCTAAACTAAGACTGTTCAGTCTTAGGTATGGGAGGCTCGGTCCCAGGTCTAGCTTCCTCGGTCGTGGACCTAGGAGTCTCGGTCCCAAGTCAAACCTCTCGGTCTAAGGTTAGAATCCTCGGTCGGATTCCTTTGTCCTTGCTCAAGAACACGGTCATAGGTCTCGATCCTAACTCAAGAACACTAGTCATTGGTCTCGGTCCTATGTCGGTTTTATTGGTCCTTGGTCTCAGTCAAGACCGAAGATTCTTGGTCATGTTTATCGGTCCCGGTTCTCCAGGACTCGGTCGTCGGGACTAAATGTTCTTCATTTGATATGTCAAGTTTGTATCTTTTGATACAGACCATGAAATCATGATCTGTAAATTGCAATCAACTCATATGATTGTAAAGATAATAATCCATATCCCTAAATACGATATATCAAACTCTATAACAATTGGTTTTTCAAAATTATATTAGACAAAATTTGGGAACTTTTGATTTAGGCCATTTTATGGCATAATTCGTGTTTCAACAATTTGAAATGATAATTATAGTCGAACATAACCAAAATAAGATAATCAATCGAACTATGTTACAACTTTTAAAACTGAAATTCAAACTTAATTTTTTTAAAATTTCAGTTGGATCAAACATGATAGGGATGTTATAATAATGATCTGGAAATCGTCCTAATTCCTTACTTGTTTACAAATATGTTTAGCAACTATTTAAATACAAAATCCCAGCTTAAAGCTCAAGAACACGTTTTTCAAATTTTCCAGATTTTAAAATCAAATTTTGATTTTTTTTTATTTAGGTTGAATATAAACCCCTTTTTAGGTTTAATTTGGATAAATAAATACAATATTTTAACCTCAAATTATTTTTAAAATTTTAATTAATTTTTCTAATTAGAGTTTAATTATCACAATAATTAACCATAATTTGATTTTTATTTTTTTAATTTGTCTTTAATTTAAAAATTCAAAATATTATTTTAATATTATTAAAAATTAATAATATTATTTATAAAAGTAAGATAAACTATATTTTCATGCTTTTATATATATAGTGGCGAAATTTAATGGCGGTATATAAAACCGTAGTTAATACCTTACATGTAACTGCGGTATATAATATCTTACTTTTAACTGCAGCATATAAAATCACAGTTAGTATATAAAAAAACGCAGTTAAAAGTCTTAACTTTAGCTGCGGTATATAAAATCGTAGTTAAAAATCTTACCTTTAACTGCGGTATATAAAACTACAGTTAAAAGTCTTACATTTAACTACGATATATAAAACCGCAGTTAATAGTCTTATTTTTAACTACGGTCTATAAAAACCGCAGTTAAAAGTCTTAAATTTAACTACGGTATATAAAACCGCAGTTAAAAGTCTTACCTTTAACTGTGTCATAAAATTACAGTTAAACGGTTTATTAAGATTATCAAACATAAAATTTTTTATTAATAAATCTTAATTTGTATTATTTTAGAAATTAATTGGAATACAAGATAGAAATCTTAATTTTTATTATTTTAAAAATTAATTATGATATAGGTACGTAAAATTTGTGTAGATAAAATTATACAAGTTAAATAATAAAGTATTTATCATCAATCAAATAATGTATAATAAATATTATTATTAATATTATATATATATATATGGATATTTTTATTAAGTTATTAAAAATATATATTACTAATATTATTTATAAATATGTTATATTATTAAAAATGTATATAAGTTATTTATTAGTGTGATTAAATTATTTTAATGATTATATAAATATAAAACTAATATAATTGAGTTAAATCTTGAATAAAGAATTTGGTATAGAGTTGTTCAAAATTTTTTTATAATTGTAATGGTAAGTTTTAATTTTTTAGAACATGTATTATATATAAATATGAATTAAGTAAATATACTAAAATCTTAAAATTTCGAGATACTTTATGTATATATAATTTATTTACTAATAATTATTCTAAAATCATACTTTAAAATAACCTTCTAAATAAAATATATTTATAATATATATATATATATATAAACATATTATTTGTTCTTAATAATATATATAAATTATTTATTATTCAATATTTATATAAAACACACATTATTTTAACTATTATATATAAAACCCAGAGCTGGCCTTGAGAAGCCCTGAGATTTTGGGGCCTAACCAAATTTAAATTTTGGGGCCTAAAATAGTAAAAAAAAAATTAATTTTAATTAATTTTAATTAATAAAATATAAATAATTAATATATTATAATACGAGACTAAAAAGAGATAAAAAAATTATTTTTATAATATATATTTAATATTAAAGGAGAAAAAATAGGAAAAAATAATATTAATAATATAATATTATTAAATATAAAAAAATGGGGCTCTATAAAAGTGGGGGTCCTATGCAAGTGCATTGGTTGCCTTACCCTAAGGCCGGTATAAAAATATAAATTATAATTACCTATAAATAATATAGGTTTGGATAAGTTGTACAAATTATATAGAATATAAAGGTATATAAAAATATAAATTATAATTAAGTATAAATAATATAGGGTAGTATAAGTTATATAGGTTAATGATGTTTGTAGGCTCAGGGCCAACATTCTTCCGGGCCCCAAATTTTTAGTTTTTAGTATATATAATATTATTAATTATATATTATTATCTATTTTACCGTATAATAATATATTATTTTATATTTATTTTCTTATAATACGGTTAACTTTTTCTCTATATTATATATAATAATAATGTACATTTTTTCTCTCTCCATATTATATAATAATATTTTATTTATTTCTCTCTTTATATTATATATAATATAATAATATATTAATTTTTTTCCCTCTCCATGTTATATTTATTTATATTTATTGTAGCTCTTTTATATCATTAATCATAACTATATTGTTTATATTGTAGTTATTTTTCCATATCTAATATTTTTATTTTATTTTATCATAAATCCAACCATAACCTAAAATTTATTTTTGAGGTTACATTTTAATACTCTTAAATTTATTTATTTTTTTATTCTTATTCTTATGTTTATCTTTATAATCTCTTCTCATTTCAAAATATTTATCAAAAAAATTCATTATAAAAATAGCATACATAATATTATTAAATGAGACTTTAAAATCATCAAAATCACCTCAATACTCACTACCATAGATTTTTTTACTTTCATATTTTGAAATCAATGATTCTTACATTAGGGTCAGTCCTATGCGCACCTTCACTCGCGGATGAGGTCAGTCCCGGCCTCGGATTTCATAATCTCAAGACTCGGTTAACTTTGACTTGCGACTGAGAATGAGTTGAAGGAGAAGTCCGTAGACCTAGCCCAGACCTTAGGCTATTTCCTCTTTTCAAAATGCCCGGATGACACTCCTTATGCAGGAAAGGGCATCCTACTGATTGAGATGGGGTCCCCGCTATATATATTGGTGCTAAACCAGAGATTCTCATGGGCTATCCCGGCATGTCTAGTTATATATTTTTGTATAATTAATATGTTTTTGATAAAATATACAACTATTATATTTATTTTAATTTTGGGCGAAACAAAATTTCAATTTTATTATTATTATAATTCTATATTTATTTATATTATAAATAATATTATTTATTATTATAAATTACTGTACGGTTATTTTTTAATTTTAATTAAAATCTAAAATTTTAATTATAATATAAATGGTAAATTATATTTATTTAATTAAAATATTATTAATAATTTTAATAAAATAAACTTAAAATAAAATTTATATATAAAATAAATAAATAAATATTCTTTATAATATAAGTAAATATAGAAAATAATAATTAATAAAATTATCGTTATAAAAAAAATAAACATTTTCTAATTAAAATATTAAATTATTTAAAAAATATATATTAAAAATAATTATATATAATAATAATAGTAAAACTAAATAAAATATATTTTATATATTATATAATAATAAGGTATATATAAAAGTAGTTGAAAATAAATTTTAACTTATAATATACATGATTTTAGAATGTTAATAGGTTTTAAATTCTTAATTTTAATTATTTTATAATTTAATTGAAATATAAGTTGAAAATGAAATAGTGTATACAAAATTATGTATTATAATTGTTTACACAAAAATAATAAAGAGATTATTTTCAATTAAAATATATGAATATTGTTATATATATATATATATATATATATATATATATATATATATATATATATATATATATATATATATATATATATATATATTAAGTGAATAAATTATTTACAATTATAATAATGTAATTTTTAATAATAATAAAATAAAATATTTGTATAGTTTCTATTAACGTAACAAATCACCTAGGATATGTGTTATATATAAATATTAATTTATAAATAAGACTTTTATTATTAATTAAATTCTTATTTTATAAATTAATTAGTGATGAATTAGTCTTTTAATTAATATGAGTTAAAAAACTATTTTTGTATTTAATTATGTGAGAAAATTATGATAAAAAACAATTCTTTATATTATTGATAATTATATATCTAAAAAATGAATATAAAATAGTAATATAATAAAACTTATATATTAAGGAGGTAATTTATTTTTTTTATTCTTTTTAGAAATAAATCCACTTTCGAAGTATAAAATATAAATAATTTTATAAAAGTAAGTTAAAAATAAATTTTATCTTCAATCAACTAACTAAGTAAATATAGATTTTTGTATGAACTTATTTTTATAAATTAATTAGTTATTCATTAAACTACTATTTTATTATTGATATATTTATTTAGTATGAAATTTTATTTAAAATATATTTTTTTTAGTATTGTTTATAAAAAAAATTATTAAAATATATCAAACTAACTCAACTTAATATTTGATACACTCATATAAAGAGTCTATCTAAATCTAACAAATATGATATGTTCATACTTAATATAATACATAATCATTCCTAAATTTGACAAATATTAATATTTTATATTTTATAAAAATAAAATTATGAATTTAATAATTTTAAATTATAACTAGATAATGTATTTATAATTCTTTTATCATGTATGATTTATAAAAACAATTAAAAGTTCTAATGTCTAATGCTTGAAATTTATTTTTATAAATCAATTAGTTATTCATTAAACTACTATTTTATTATTGATATATTTATTTAATATGAAATTTTATTTAAAATATATTTTTTTAGTATTGTTTATAAAAAATTTTATTAAAATATATCAAACTAACTCAACTTAATATTTGATACACTCATATAAAGAGTCTATCTAAATCTAACAAATATGATATGTTCATACTTAATATAATACATAATCATTCCTAAATTTGACAAATATTAATATTTTATATTTTATAAAAATAAAATTATGAATTTAATAATTTTAAATTATAACTAGATAATGTATTTATAATTCTTTTATCATGTATGATTTATAAAAACAATTAAAAGTTCTAATGTCTAATGCTTGAAATTTATTGTTAGATTTGTAAATTAATATAAAATTCGTAATTATATATCAATTTTAATATTATATATTATTTTATAAAAATTATAGTTATACATAGATAAAATAAAATTATATCTCTAAATTTTAATATTAAATTAAAAAAAATTAAATACAGTACAATTTATTAATTTATTGGAAGTAATAAAAAACTAATTATTATTGTAATAAATATATTGATCTAATCTAATATATATATATACAAAAAAAAATAATATATATATTTATATATAATTTTATAAATTCAAATATCAATTTTAATTTCATAATATACATGATTTTAAGAAAATAATTAATATATAAATAATGAGTTTTTAATTTGCATGATATAAATTAAAACTTGTTTACAAAATTATAAAGATTTAAACAAAATGATAAAAAAATTTGATAAGTAATAAAGAATTTAAAAATTAATCATGATCATTTTTAAGAGATGTGTTATATATAAATATGACTTAGAAAATGTAATATTTTAATATGAACTATTTTTTTTAATTAATTAGTAATGAATTCCTGTATTCATTAATCTTTTAATATTAACTAATTTTTTAAACTAATTATTAAATTAATTAATTAATATGTATAATAAAATAAAATATATTTGTAACGAAGTGTTAGTTAAAGAAATAATATATTAAAAAAGTGTTAATAATTATTGTTAGGATCTAGGTCGCCGCTGGTGGACCGGGGGTTGGACCGGTTAGCGGTTCTCACTCGTAGGGTGGTGGTTAATCCGGTTAGAGATTAACACCGGGGTTTCAATACTACACAACCTGTCACAAACCCTTGAACTAGGTTCAAGCGCGGAAGAGGTTTGCTTTCAAGTTGAAGCGGTACACGTGTATGATAGGCGGAATCGGTTTCGGATGGTGGAGATTTGAAGAATGGTGGGTCGGTTTCGGTTATCTGGATGTTCGGTGTGATAAGTAGAGATTCGGTTTGG
Source organism: Impatiens glandulifera (assembly GCF_907164915.1). Classification (NCBI taxonomy): domain Eukaryota; kingdom Viridiplantae; phylum Streptophyta; class Magnoliopsida; order Ericales; family Balsaminaceae; genus Impatiens; species Impatiens glandulifera. The sequence continues at coordinate 64,225,768 of NC_061864.1, forward strand.
GGCGGTATGATTAGGTTGGTCGGTTATGTAATGAAGCCAACAGAAAGTAAATAACACGAAAGATTTTATGGATGTTCGGAGATAAAACTCCTACGTCACCCCTTCCTCTCGAAGCCGCGAGAAGGATATTCACTAAGGAATACACGTACAATTCGATCGAGACTTATTTCCTGCTCGATAACACTCTTACAATTCACACCGAAATTGTAACACACACTTAGAATTTAGCACTTAGGCTTTCTTAGAATACCACACTGTTATCACTTGTAGTAAATGCTTTCAACGCTTCACTTGTCTCACTTGATGTCTCGCTTAGTAACTGCATTTACTCTTCTGCAACTGCCTCCTTTTATAGGTGAAATATGCCAACGGTCATATTTCGAAGCCTTGAATCTGATTGGCTGATCAGAGATGCAGTGATTCAGTGTCTCAGACCTGCCGGTCGTCTCAGACCTGGTATCCTGTTTCAGACCTGCCGGTCTGTAAGGCAAACCTGCTGGGTTTGTCTTTTACTCAATGTAGGCACTGTCTGCTTGGACAGTTGTCTGTACTTTGAAGATTTCCTTTCTGGCTTATCCCGAAGTAGAAGGATCCGGTAGTACTGTCTTCTGCAGCCTACAGGCTTTCCTCAGACTTGCATGGATATGGAAGTATTCAGTCTGTTCCTTTGGTATCATTCTCAACAGATACCCAAAGTGTCTTCTTGTACTAGTCGGCCTCTTGACTTGGCCGAATGTCTTTTGGTAGTGAAGTAACCGGACTTCTTCCGGTTATGCTTGCCTTATGGATTGATCGGCTGTATGATGGTTCCGGTTTTGAGCTTTGGCCGATCCTTCCTCTGTGCGGTCACGTACCGAATACTCTTGATCGGTTTGGTAGCTTGACCGGTTCGGTTTCTTCAGTTGGTTTTCTTTTGTTCATCCGGTCCGGTTTCTTGTTCCTGCATGGGAAGTTTGTTTAAGTTAGGTTTATTCGAACCGGTATGAATTTATCTAACAATTATTAATAAATTTGACTAACAAATCAAAAAAATATTTATATATATATATATATATATTAATTAGAAAAAATAAAATTATTAGATAATTATTAATAAATTTGTGAAATAAAATTAAAATCATTGAGATGTCTTTAAATTAATATATAATTAAAATTTTAATTATATATTTAAAATGTATAGTTATATGTGATTAATATCAACTAATTTTTAATATCTAGTCAAAAAAAAGTTAAATTTTTTTTATTAATTTAATTAAAACAAATTAAACTATATAAAATTTATAATTATTTATTTTTATTGTTAAAGCTAGATAAAGGTTTCTACTTCCACATTCTCCATTACTTATTCATCTTACATTCTTCACCTTCCATTACATCGTTATCTTATCTCCCTAACCTCCTCATTCTATTACTTTTATTACTTCACCGTAACTTCCTCACCTCCCCTCACATTACTTTCATTACTTCTTCACCGTAACCTTCACCTCCCCTCATATCCTTCTACTAGGTTTATTCTCAAACCTCTCATATTTGCATATTTTGAAAGATTAGATTAAATGATTATATATACTCAATTTGACAAAAATATTGATTCAAATTGGGATTATATATACTTAATTTGAAATATGTGAGATGACAAAGATGTTGAATCAAATTGTCAAGGCTCAAGAACTCAAAATCAATAAGGTATATTTTTGTTTATGATGATTTTCTAATTTTTTTATTAATATAATAATTTAAGTAAAATAAATGAATGTTCTTTTATCATGGATCACATAATGAGAAGATATATTGAGATTTTATGTATAAAATAATAATTTATTTCAAGTTTAAAATGATGTTTATTTTATGATGTAATGTTCTTAATATTTAGAATGTTTATAAACTTAAAAATTTATGCTCATTATTAGAAATTTGATATTATTTGGTTGTAAAATTATTTATATTGATTATATTTATGAAATGATTAAATTTATTTAAAAAATTATGTTTATATAGAGATGGAATGATTATGCTAAATTATAATTCGTTATTAATTTATAAAATTTTATGTGAATGCTTTACAGGTTTTAAAGATTTGAGAAGGTTGATTTTAAAGAGTTGAGCAGCAATTTAACCCAACTCAAAAAAGAAGGAAGATAAATTATTATAAAGTTTTGGAATAATAATTTATTTGATTAGTTACGTTAATAAACATATTTTATTATTTTATATTTAAATATAATCAAATTTTATTATAATAATATTTTGATGTAATTATACTTTTCCATTTTCCACTCATATAAATTATTTTGTGTTATTTATATATATAGTATAAATATTTTGTTGAATGGCTTTATTTGTTTTTTAAAATTATAAGTTTTAATGTTTATTTTCTAGATTATTTCATTAATTACGGAAATTAAAAAAAATTCTGTTAAAATTATTGATCAATAAAGACGGTAAAAATACTGCAGTTAATAGTTTTTAACTACGGTTTTATAAACCGCAGTTAATAGTTTTTAACTAAGAGTGGTAAAGTTACCATAGTGAATAGTATTTTAACTACGGTTTATAAAACTACAGTTAAAGACTATTTATTACGGTAATTTTATCGCAGTCAACCGTAGTTAAAAGTTCCATCGTTAAAAAAATGTTACTTAATAAGGGCGGTAAAGTTACCGCAGTTGGAGACTATTAACTACGGTAAGTTAACGCCCTTATTGACAAACATATCTTTAACTACGGTTTTCAAAACCGCAGTTAGAGTCTATTAACTGCGGTTTATTAAACCGCCGTTGTAGACTATTAACTGCGGTATTTTTCCCGCCCTTATTGATTATTATGTTTTTAACGGAGTAACTTTTAACGGAGGTTGACTACGGTATTTAAACCGCAGTTAATAGGCTTTAACTACGGGAAATTATCTTTTAACTGCGCTTAAAATCGCCTTTAAATATTACTTTTTTTTACTAGTGATACAACATTAAGGTAAGTTTTCTTTTCGAATTCAAGTTCCAAATTTTATATTGGATTTTGTTGGTGGTGTAATTTGCGTTAGCGAAAGAGTCGTGGCTCGATTTTTTAACAAGAAAATCAAGGCATGACCGAAGGAAGGAATTGGCCGTGGCGTAATTTATGACTGAGGGAGGTGGCTTGATTTTCGACCGAGAAATAAAGAGTTGTGATCGATGGGCAAACCACCCTACGACCAAGAATTTGAGTCGCGACCAAGCGCTCCTCTTTTCCGGTGAAAGTTTGATGCATACGTCCGATCGAATCTCTCCTTTCCCTTCGATCGAGTGTCTTGTAGTGTCCGCAACTAGGCCGCGACCGAACCTTGACGAGTCTCGGCTCGAACCACCCTCAGTTATTTAGCTAAGGGCCTGTGTTTACATATTTTTATCATTCTTTATTTTCTTGATATTTCTATCTTTTTAATAACTTGGGAAATCATAAAAAAAAATTCCAATAAAAACACAAAAATAATTTTCCTAGACCTCGTTTGGGTATTTATTTGAAAATTAAGTTTTGGATTAGTATCTTTTGTATCCTTTTGCCTTTGTTTTTGCCCATATGTACGTTTAAATTTTTCATTGTTCTTAGACACGTGATTATGGATACATTGATATGAAGACACATGATAAGTCTAGATTCGACCTTTAGATGCATGAGTATGATTTGGAATATAAGTAAAATGTAAAAAATAACCAAGAGTTTAAAGTAGGGACGTCCTTAGACAGCATGAGAGGGACATAGTGCCTTATTTCTTTCCAAAGTGTAATCAAGCGCATGGCCTGTAAAACGTTTTTTTTTTTTTTTTTTTCCGTTTTCACACGCAAATTTTTTATTTCTCAGTATCACTTGAAAGAAGTTGGGTAACGACTCTAAAAATTTTAAAATTAGTATAGTATTTGTTAGATCATATATTTAGTTCTTAATCTCAAATTTGGGCAAAATGACAAATGTGGATAAATTAAAATGCACTACATCCATACTTCTATTATTGTTTTTTGAACTCTTTCTACAAAATCCGAAAGAGATGTGAGTTATGGGTATCAACCATTGAGTCGAACGTTTTTATAAGTCAATTTTTAGGCGTTAAAAACCATTTTCTTTTTATTAAAATCAGTTGTTAAATTAAGTTGGAATAATAAGTGGTTGAAATCCATTACCTAAATTCCTCTATTTCTATCTACCTTTCTCAATTAAAATGAATTTGTTAAATTGTTGGTAAAATGGTTGAAAACTAGTAAATTAGCTGGAGATAAGTGAGACGTGATGTTTATCCTTAAAACCTTGCTAACTTTATTTCGGTTGTGGAATATGTAATGGTAGTTGTAAGTTGGTAGTCATTAAAACTTGGAGTTTGTTTGACGAAGAGTTAGAGGCAAATGTAAGAGTTATTTAGAAATGTTTTGTTTCATGAAAAAATTATTATTTCGATTGCTTTCGCTGTTTCTTTATATGTTTGCGATTAAATACATCACTTAAAAATGTTTTTATATTTTTTTACAACAACCAAAAAGGAATTATATGAATTAAATGATGGAAATATTTTTTATAGTTAATATTTAAAATTTTGTAAAATAAAAGAAGATTAATATAATATTTTGGTCATTAATGATTTAATTATGAAAAAAAATGAAGTTATTTGAATTAAATCTAAATATCTTCATCAAACAAGTCCTTATAAAATATAAAAGTGGTACACCAAGGGAACAAAATGTACAAAGATGGGTAACCATCGGTATCATGTAGAAAAGAAGAAGAGAAAATGAAAACAATGAACTAACTACTATAAGGCCTTTTTCGCATTGGATTCTACTCATGTCAATTATTTTCTTTCAAATTTAGGACGAAATTATTAAAGTAACTTTTAGTTTTTAATTGCAACTAATATATTATCTCTAATTTTAATTTTTTTTTTAAACTAAAATTTGAATTGTAATTTAGTTTAAATGTAATAAAATTCCACTAAATACATAATTTAAATGAGCTGTGAGAATTAAATTGGAAATGAAGAAAATGTTTAGGTTTGAATTTCAACTATATACAACTATACGGATACCTTTGTCTTGTTATTATAGTTATTAATGCTATCTAGAACGTTAGATATCTGTCTATTTAAGAGTTCGGTTATTGTTGGATCAATATATTTATCATGGAAATATTAGGTTTTATCACAATTGATTTCAATTTTAAAATCCGTATTAGTGTGATTTTTTTTCACATTCCAAAATTAACATGTTCATTGAAATTTTTTCAACCGATTCTATGAGTTTAGGTATCGATCTTGTTTGCAAATTTTTGGAGATTACGATATTGATATTGATATTGATATATGATTCAGACATTCAACAATCTCAAGAAAGATAATGTGAAAATCATATGAAGGACTTGTTCAGATATAATTTTTTTAAATAAACATTGAATAATTTATAAAATGTTGATAGGCGATGATTTTGAGAAAAGTATAAATATTTTGTAAATGTATTAATATATAATAATAAAATAATTTTGGAATGAGTATGTCATGTTGATTAATTTGTTTATATATCATAACAATTGTGATTACAATAATTGTTTCTTATTCTTAAACAAATTTAAAAATTATAGTTAGAATATAAGGAAATAATAGAGCTTAAAGTAATTTTTATAAGAAAATTTAAATAAAACCTTAAACTTGAAAGAATTTAAAACAAATATAAGGTAACTAAAGTTTATCACATAGTATAATTTACCTTGAGGTTTTGGGTTCGAACCCGTCAGACGAAAATTTATGTATTTGGTTAAATGATTAAGTGTGTTTGCGAGTTATATGCTTAACTTGCGATGATTAGTTGCACTTTTAAAATGAAGCGGAACTCAGCGTTCTAAAAAAAATTAATAGAAGACTAATATTATTTTAAAAAGATTATTACTACAAATTTGATAGATATTAATTGTTTAGAATTGAATTAAACCCAAAACAAATTAATTTAATTCTACAATGAGTCTACGTGCTTTACATTTTTGCAAGCCTGGCCTAATTGAGATTTTATTCGGATATAATTTAGTTAAATAATTTTGTTTAGTAAAAAGTTATAAAAGTATGATTATTGATGAAAATACATAAAAATATTAATAGTTAATGAAAAATATTTCATGAAAAATATTTCTTATAAAATAATATATAGAGTTGTAACCCTGAAAAATTCATTTGTATTATTTTCCTTGAAAATTTCGATATTCGAGAATTTTAACATCAATTTGCGTGTCAGAAACTTTCTTTTAAAATAAAATATTATTTAAAATAATTTTTTAAATAATTTTTGACAGCTTTTGAAATTAATTAAAAATTAATTTCGAGGTTAAATTTTAAATAATTCGGAAATTTACGGTAATTAAATCACAATTTGATTTTTTTTTAAATCTTTAGCTTAAATGATTAATTTAAAAGATTATTTATTTTGAAACAGTCGCTAGTTAATTTTTTAAAATCAATAAAAGTTGGCATACGTGTACAAACGTATAAACGTATTGAACATCGTTTTCTTTTAGTTCGTAGTTTGGTGATACTTCAGAAAGAGCTTTCGCGCTTCATCCTTTGTACCCGTTTTAAAAACGGTCCCTACTTATAAAATTGGCTTTTGAAAATCGGTTGTGTAATGTTTGAGTTTTAACCAATTATTCTTTCGATCCTAGTAATGTTTCTAGGTTTTAGCGTTATTTAAATAGGTTTAGGGATATTTAAATAGGTTTAGGGATACTTGGTCCTATGTTAAACATCTCGGTCCTAGCTCAAGAACATTGGTCGGACCTCTCGGTCCTATTGAAATTATCGGTCTTGGGTCTCATTCCTAGGTTCAAATTTCTCGATCCTAGGCTAACAATCTTCGGTCCTTAAGAACACCAAAGTTTTTTTTTTAATTTATTTTTAGGTTTGGATTCTTTGATCCAAGGGTTTGGGTAGCTACACAAAACTTTCAGGAATATGTTGATCATCATCTGAAAGTACCAATCAACATGGATGATGATCAAATCATTCAAAACAGTTTGTGATCAAAATTTGAATTTTTGATTTTAAAGCTATTTTGACGAGAAATGAGGTACCAAAACAAGAACATTAGTTGTTCATTTTATCAAGATCAAGAACTCAAAACTTTTAATTATTTTAAATTTTTTTATTTTGATCAAACATGATCGGGATGGATCAAACATTATCCAAATAATTATCCAACATCATTACAATCATGTTGGGATGCTTTCTGGATTGTAATTCAAGAAAATTAGCCCAAGAACAGAAAATACGTTTTTTTTTTTTTTAAATTTAAATTTAGGTTTTTTATTTTAAGTTGATTGATTGTTTATAACTTATTCAAAAAGTTAATAAATTATCTAAAGATAGATTTCCAACCATAAAACACCATAAACAACAAGCATACAGGTTTATGTAATTTGAAATATAAAAATTTGAAATTCAAACTATAAATATGAATTAGAAGGTTATTGTAACCTTACCAAGGATTGAAGAACACTCATTGATCATTAGGAAAGATTTTGGGATGCTCAGATTCAAGTTATAAAGCCATATATGAAATTTTCGAAAAATTAGAAACTTTGAGCTTCAATGGCAGATTTTTAAAAACTTTTGATTTTGAGATGTTATCTATTTCTTTTGGATTGACTCAATGGATGTATTTATAGCATCCCTAAGTCGGTGAAAGTTTCAAGTGGACTAAATCAGCCAAAAGTCATTAATGACGTTTTGACTATTCATGAGTCAACTTGGAGATGTATGGATGAATCACCTCTATATAATCAGCAGAAATGATCACCGAAGTGGGGTGATCATTTCAGCTTTAGAATCATCCAAAAAGGTTGACGGTGGAGGAAGTACCAAAAATAGAAAATCAAAGACGGGTCTTTGATCTTATCTTCTCTAGTGTCGCAATGAAGACGATGATGACGCTTAAAACGACGTCATTTTGACCACGTTCGGGCGTTCCGTCTAACATCCTTGGCTTTTGGGCGTTCCGTTAGCGTCTCAGCTAACAAAGCTAACGTCCGCGTTAGATGTTCTCTTGTAGCTCGGGCACGTTCCTTCCGGTACAAGGGGTTATGTGGGCGTGTTTGGGTGATTGAATGAGATCCCATCGCTCATCCGATGGCCCTGTTCTCGGTTGTAGCTTTCATTTTTATTTTCGGCCACACCTGATTATGATTTTATTTTTATTTTAAAACCTTGAAGGTTTGTTTGAAATTGATTTTTCTTTCACCATTTTAACTTTAATTTTGATCTTTTTAAATACACAAAATATTAAAATAAATATGAAAAAAAATTATCAATTTATTTTATCTATTTTTCATATTTTAGGGTTAAATAAATAATTTTCAAAAACTTTTGATTCAAGGCTTGAGATGTTATCTCTTTCTTTCGGATTGACTCTAGGGATGTATTTATAGCATCCTTGAGTCGGTGGAAGCTTCAAGTGGACTGAATCATCCAAAAGTCATTAATGACGTTTTGGTTATTCTTGAGTCAACTTGGAGATATATGGATGAATCACCCCTATATAAGTAGCAAAAATGATCACCGAAGTGGGATGATCATTTCAGCTTTATAATCAGCCAAAAATGTTGACTATGGTGGAAGTTCCAAAAATAAAAAATCAAAGACGTGTCTTTGATCTTATCTTCTCTGGCGTCGCGATGTAGACTATGATGGCGCTCAAAACGACGTTGTTTTGAGCGCATTTGGGCCTTCCGTTTAACGTCGTTAGCGTTTGGGTGTTCCGTTAGCGTCCTAGTTAACGGAGTTAATGTCCGTGTTAGATGATCTCATGCAACTTGGGCGCATTCCTTCCGCTACAAGGGGCTACGCAGACGCGTCTGGGTCATTGGATGAGATCTCAGCGTTCATCTGATGGCCCTGTTTTCGGCTGTAGCTTTCTTTTTTATATTCGGCCATACCTGATTATGATTTTATTTTTATTTTAAAACCTTAAAAGTTTATTTGAAATTGATTTTATTTCACCCATTTGGCTTTAATTTTGGTCTTTTTAAATACTCAAAATATTAAAATAAATATCGCAATATTTTACCAATTTTTTTTCTTCATATTTTAGGGTTAAATAAATAATTTGGGGGGTGAAATAGGTACCTCATTCATTCTAAATTATTTATTTTAATTCCTGATTTTTTCTAAAATTATTTTAAGATAAATAAGTATAACATTTATTCTAAATGATTTTATTTTTATTATTTTGATAATTTTTCTTAATTAATTAGGTTTTATATATTGTAATAATTAGTCTAATTAATTGTTTTAATTGAGTTTTGACCTTAGGGTTAATTATTTTGATTTTATCTATTTAATAATAAATTAAAATAATTATTTTAATTTTATAAATTAGTGTGTAAATTTTTAGTTCTTACCAAAATATTTTAATATAGTTAATAAATTACTTGATTTAATTAATAAAAGAAAAAATAAAAGGATATTTTTTTCAAATAACTTAATTAATTATTCAAATAACTCTTACCAAACAAGGACGCTGTATATAATTAAATACACTAGAGGGAAGAAGTGAGTATATATATTTGAGTTTTTTTTATTCCGAAGATAGAGAAAGAGAAAGAAAATAGCAATGTCTATCACATTCAAAAAAGAATTAGATGATCTGGTACGTAATTCACATTTTATATTAGATAAATTTAAATATTTGTAAATACTTTTAATTCAAATATTTCTTAATCATACAATTTCTACAAAGAATTAGAATTGAATTAATTCAATTCTAAAACATGAAAGATCGTTCTTATTCTTATAATATTGAGCTTGTTTATGTATTATATATAATATTTATTTTGTGATCTATATATATTTATTTTTTAAATGTCTAGCATTATTCTACACTATAATGCCATTTTGTAAATAAAAGGGTTTTTTTTAGTTAAAAACTTGACGTGTTTTAAAATAATGTTTGTGCTATTTGAACTATTCTGATCATTTTTATACTCGAACCCTCAACATTGTTTATTTCAATTTTCATTCCACACTAATGTTCCAAATCACTATCACATTTATATATGTATTGTTAATTTATGTTAATGCAGGTTTTGTTTGAGGGAATTAATTCTAAAGTAAGAAAGGTGATACTAAACCGACTCGACAAAAGAAATAGTATCAATTATAAAATGGTAATCACACATGCGCGCATTTCATAATTTTCTATTTGTTAAAATGAGTCTCATAAAAAAATTAAATTAAAAGGTAGTTTCTCCCATTTAATAAAAATATCAAAGACTCACCCAATGTAGTTCAACAAAAAGGCTATTAAACAAATCGACTCACTTAAAGTAAATTGAACCAAGACAATTTTGCAACAAGCAACTAAACTAGAATCTTTCCATACTAAAATAAACCCTCAAAACATCCTTAGAGTTGTAGTGTCATGATACTTTTGCAAAAGAAGAAATCGATTAATAAAGAAAACTCCACCACTAATAGAAAAGTCGAGATTTTGTATCTTACTATCAATACTAAGACCAACCCAAAAGACGTAGTTTAACATTGAGTTCCTTCCCTAAAACGCGTTCCACCAAACACAATATCAATTGATCACTGGCATTCAAGATTAAGATTTGTATGGATTTAGTTTGATCTCAATCATACCATCATCCTTAGGAAGATGGTATCTACCTTTTAACTTTGTTATTTAAGCTCCTAGATTGAGTAGATAATTTTATCAGTTTCAAGTTAGCAATTTTCTTAACTCTTCTAGTAATTTCGAGTTAGCAATCTCTCACTATCTTAACAAATTTTATATTTAAACAAGATTTTATTTTTTAAAATGCTGCTCAATTTTTATTCAAGGTTTATGATGATTAAAGGAGTTTTGATGTTTTATCTATGAGTCTTAAGTCGTACAATTTTATCACAAAAATGCCTACTCAACTTTATTGTTATGATGAAACTAAAAACTATTGTTCCGTTATTTTTCAAGATTAGCTCTTTTAAATTTAGTTGAAGAGGTATTCGAAAAGAGAAGTGTGTAAGAAATTAAAATATTAAATATTTTTAATTTTATATTGAATTTTGTTATCCTATATATAAATAATTAATTTGTATGAGATTGAGAAGGGATTTGACTAAGAGAACAAAAGTATTAAGATGATGTGGGAGTCATAAATATAAGGTGGTTACCCTTCTCTAGATAAATAATATATGATTGAAAAATAAATTATATTCATAATTATTCTTGGATTTGACTTTGTACCTAATTTGTCTTTAAATTTGGACTAGTAGTGGTTGTTGGGTGGATTGATTAGCTAGGTTGTTGAATGGGATGTGACATTTTTATTAACTTAAATTGATAATAATATGCAGGTCTTACAATTATTGAAGAACTTAATGGAATATGAGCTAGATCCTAATGTTAACCTTGTGATGATTAAGGTGAGTTCAATATTACTAGAGATTTTATGTTTTTGATCTGTAGATAACTAAGAAGTTGTTTTACATTGATCCGAGTTTATTTAGGTAATAATTTTGCATTATTATAAATTAAGTGGTCGAAGTTTAGGTACGATGGTTAAACGCTCTACAAATAAGCACAAGTTAGAGACTCTTATGGTTATATACTTTTGTCTTTTGTTTAGGTTTTAGTTACCAAAATTGTTTATCCTAAGTTGGGGGTGAGAATCATAATTTTAAATTTCGTGCTAACTCTTTATTATAATAATAATAATAATAATAATAATAATAATAATAATAATAATAATGATGATGATCGCATTTCCCTCAATCATATCACTCTTGGAATGGTGCATGCAAATCCTAATTAAGATTAATAATTAAAAAGAAATAAGTTCAAATAATTCCCTTAAAGCTCTAAATAATAATAACATTGGTCATAACTCATAATCTAATGCAGGCAAATGGAAAAGCATTTTCAGCTGGTGGTGATCTTTTATCTACCCTAGGATTAACAACTGCAGGTAATGTAATGTTATACATCTTTTACATGTTTTACCTATAAAATTAATAATAAACATAATAGAATTCTATTTTCTAAGCATTTTATTTGTGATTTATACATCTCCTCCGCTTACTACACATGTGACATATATTAAATTTATTATTCCTCTAGATTGAAACCTATCTATCATCCATGAAATGTTTTTTTTTGGCTATTTATAAGGTAACAATAATTAAATCTAACAAATTTTAATTAGAAATATTTTTATCTTAGATGATCTTATATAAATTAATGATTCGACGAAGATATTTCGAAACCCAAAATATTATATATGTCCATTTATACAATAACTTAGAAGTTAGAAGTTAACTTAATTTGAGTAATTATTGACATGATATTATATATAGTTATCATTTCATTCAAACCAAACATTAATATACACTATAATAATGTTGTGTTTGTACTTATACATATTACTAGCTAGAGTTTATATTTTAATAAGTTTAGAAATAATAATTTAGTTTTTTTGGATTTTGTATTTATACGTAATTTTATGATGATTAATAATCTCTTAATGAGTTTTTATTTTTAATTAATTCAACAGAAAAATAATATTGGAGTTATTTTGATTAAATATATTATAGAAACAATTTTTTCACTAATCCTTTTTTTATAAATTTTAAATTGATTAATCAGGTCATTGGAGTCTTACAGCCAAATATTACTACAAGTGGTTAACATTACTTCACTTAAACATCACATATAAGAAACCATTGGTAAGAGAACACTTAGCCAATATCTATGTTTACTTAATTTTCCTTTGTCATCATAATCATAGGAATAATAACTCATTTTGTTTTCAGATTTGGTAGGAAATATCTATTTAGTCACTTCCTTACCTAGATTGTAATATGTAATTTTAGCTTTGTTTAAATTAAATTTTGTCATATTTTTTTGGTTAATTCGATCGTATCATAATGTTGATGATATGATCAATTAGTGAAAATTATATATATATTAGTCAATGATGGAGATTAAAAAACTTTAAAATTCGTATAGAGATGCAAAAATAATCTTGTTCTATCATTGATAGAAATTTCTCTATAAAAAAAACATGATTTTGAAGATTTAAAATTTTTAAAAAGATTTAACTAATAAATGATACCAAATATTAATTTCATATTAAAAAGTAATGTAAAAATACGGGCAAATATTAATGCATGCTTAATAAGTAAAATAAACTTAATTACGTACTTCCCTAATACGGGTTTGTTATTTTGGATTATTTAATAAAATGGTTTTCAAAATTAATAAATAACTCCTTTAACTTAATCAATCCATGTACATTTTTGTATAGGTAAACATTGTGAATGGATTCGCAATTGGTGGAGGCGCAACTATGTCTACGTTTGCAACATTTCGAATCGTTACTGAGAATACGGTAATGTTTCTACTATAGTTTGAGCAATATTTTAATTTATGTTATTAAATTGTTTCAACTATATATAGAGCTGTGACATATTTATATTTGAATCATTTATCGTTACAATTTTAATTTTAAATACTTATCTCTGATTTAAATCTTTACAGATATTTTCATTGCCAGAGATAGCAATAGGTATTATTCCAAATGTGGGTGCCGGATATATTTTGTCCAGGCTCCCAGGTTACTTTGGTAAGTAATTAGGATAGAGATTTGCTTATTCATATATAACTTAGAATTATTAAAATAGTCTATATTCCATTTTGATCTATATATTATGAAAATTTAATTTAATTTCAACTCCAGAAATTGATCAAAAAGGTCTTAAGGTAATGAAATTGGAGATTCAAATATGATCACCTTGACTAACACCTTAACAACACATTATAAAGGATGATAATTTTCTCAATTATTACCCATATTGCAATTGTGGTGTTGTAAAAAATCATATAGTTCTTATATATCAACCCAAATAAATCACCAAATAATTAGAAAATTACCATAGGCATTAGAATTAATTTTAACAATATTTGTTTCCTATAGAAAGTCAAAATCTAATGCATCTATACTTCTCTATGTTCATATAATCAAAGTGACATATTTTTTAGTGATTGAATATTGGATCAATTCACTTGGTTTGGTAGGGTTCTATATAAATTAAATGATATTCTAGAACACCCCCAAATTACCTTATCATGGTCTAGACAAATTAAAATTGACAGTTTTTGAAAATTGTTAATTTAAAAATGAAAATTTGAATATATTAATTTGTCCACAGGAGAATTTTTGGGATTGACAGGAGCTAGAATAGATGGGGCTGATATGATTGCATGTGGACTAGCAACTCATTTTGTTCCTTCCAAGGTATTACTATTTATTTAGCTTATTAATTGATTGTAATTTAAGATATTGTTTTGCACCAAAATTCTATATTGAAAATGCTATATTTTGTTAGGATCTTGCTGTTTTGGAGAGTGAATTGGAGGAGATAGCTGGTTCATCAAACACATTGAACAACTCCAAAGTTAATGAGACCATTAATAAATATGCTCTTACACCTTCCTTAAAGCAAGACAGTCCATTAAAGAAGTGATTATCCTTTCCTCTAATTACTTATTAATTAGTTACCTTTGAACTTCGATTCTTTTTTTTCTTTATATTATAACTCTGCTTTCTCCTGAACCTGCGGGTGGTACTGACTTAATCCGAGGTAAGCCTTAGTTTTAGCTTTCGACTTTCCCTTTCGTTTAACACTCGGGATATTATAAGAAAAGTGTCATGTCGTGGCTCACAACCTTGACTTTGTTTGAGTAGAATTCTTCTAATCTGAATTCCCTTAGTGTCTTCGGACTGGATTACTTTAGCTTCCTTAAGATCTCATTTCTTTATCTCGGACCAATGATTTGAACTCGAGTACATTCCTTAGGATACCATTGTAATGTTGTTAGTTGATCCTAGTAGGGAGTGTCACGTAAGCTACTTTTATAGCCTTCATCATGGAGACTGGATTATGAATGAGAACGTAAAGTCTAACTAAGGGAAAGATTGTTATATGAATTTCGAAAAATCATATAAAATATGAATTCATTATAAGAGTGATGCTAATATATTATAGATAGAATCCTAGCTAGATAATTTTATACTTAGACTATATTAACTCAATTAGAAATGTTAAACATGTTACTTATTATTAGAAGCACAAATATTATTAATGCTTCTTATTTATATCATTATGAAACTAGCTTAAGGCATATTTTCAATTTATGAAATTAATTAAATCATTTTTTATTATATAGATCGAAGATGATCAACGAATGCTTTTCAAAGGCAACTATTGAAAATATATTGTCATCTTTGGTAATTTATCATCTTCATATTTTTTTTTAATTCTAATATATCGTTAAATAAGTCTATTCTATCACTATTTATGCTTGATTACAAACTCGGTTATAGGTGGATCTCTCTATAAAGAATGAGGATAAGTTGATTCTTAATGCTATAAAATCGATGAAAGATGGTTCCCCAACTAACCTAAAAATCTTCCTCAACTTGGTAAATCCAACTTTTACTAGTGTGATCATCTAAATCAGTCTAGATATTTGATGTGTTTTTTCTTTTTTAATTAATTTATTTCATTTAATATGTGTGGCAGATTAGAGAATCGCGGGTGGAAAAAATTGAAAAATGCTTTGTTCTTGACTATAATATCAATATCAATCTTATCGCATTAAAATTTACTAGCGACGGTGTAGAGGTTAAAATATTTCTTTTAATATATTTAAACTGTTATCAATAACTAATGTGCATATTTTAAACAAAAACAGGGCATTAAAGCGATGTTAATCGAAAAGGATAAAACACCTCAGGTAAAATGTGTTCTCTTTTATATATATTTTTAGTTAATAATCATAACTAACACGACAGACCATTACTTGTTATTCAATATTTTACTACTTGTTACTTAAATTAATATTAATAATTTAGTTAATAAATTAACAGTGGAATCCATCAAGTCTAGAGGAAGTGAAGGAAGAAACAGTGAAAAAACATTTTGAGGAAATGGATGATGATGAGTTCCAGCCTTTGGTTCTAGATGCTTCTAGAACCCTCAATGATGGACTGGTCTCTATGATGCACCCAAAACTATAATGATAAGGGAGTGAAAACTTTAAATAATAAGGCTGATTTTAATTATCGGCTAAGTAATATTATTGTTTATGTTTCTTGGTTGTTTTTTAAACATGTTTAATTTGAAGTATACATGCATTACTCAGATCCCATTATTCTCCCAATCTTGGGATCTTTATTTAGTTGTTATGAGGTGTTTAAATAAAATAAAGTGAGACATGCATGATATTATGCAGTGTTAAGACATTGATTTGTTTTCAGGTAAAACCTTGTTATTAACTTGTTTGATTTGTTATCATTACTATTGAGAGAAATGAGAGAGTCTAAGATTTATTCAAAGATTTTATGATTTGACTGAATTGATATTCATGATAGAATTTTGAAGGATGATAAATGCATGAAAAATAATTGTATTATGATCGGTCGTTATTGAATGTGTCTTGTGAAGATTGAATCGACGTCTCACATTCTTCTGCATTGTTATTGGGTGACGGGTATTTGGAGTTTTTTTTAGCATGAATGTCATTCAGTGGGTGATATCTGAGTCCATCGGTAGTTGTTGAGATATTTGGATCGACCCAACCGATATAACGGACCTGAATCGTTGAGTTATTATTTTTGTTATCTTTTGGTGGATTATTTAGGTAGCTCAATATTCAGCGTACTTTCAATATTTGTATCTTATAAATTTGTTGGTATAGAATGAGTCAATACAAATCGTTTTTATAATCGTTGATATTAATTTATATACCAACAGATTTTAAATGAACCCTCTATACAAACATTTTTTTGCATGGTTGGTATTTCACTTCAATAACAATAGTTTTTGTGTGGTTGTTAGTCTGTTGGTATTGACATTTTTTTATTAGTGATTTGAGAATGATTAAATAGTTAAAAACAAGACTAGCCAAAAAATTGGTTGGCGCATTGATCATGAAAAAAGCGTAATTGAGAAGTTCTACTCACCCGAGATGAAATGAGATGAAATGGTAAGCTTCTTTGATGCTTCATGAAAATTGTAAACTTGTACGATGAAGGTAGAAAGCAATAAGTGTGAGTACCATCTTTCTAGTAGTTAGAATAAACCCTACATCAATTCGACAAGGAAAATGCTTTGGTTTATACTAAGAAAAAGTATAAGATTACACAACTCACATAAAATCAAATGATGGTGTAATTGATTTGGATGTTGATCCTTCTTGTTCTCTTCTATTCTTGGTTAACTCAAATGCTCAAATGATTGTGTGAGTGTACATCCAATTCTAATGAAAATCCTTCTATTTAGAGAGTCTTATTATAAGAGGTTGTCATACAATTTAATGAATGCCAAAAGGGTAAATGAGAAAATATTATAGCCATAGTTTTTCTAACAAGTGCTTAAACAACATTTAATTTATGAGCAATTTTTATTTTCTAACGTAATATTAATCGCGTCTTCAAGAGTCTCATTGGCACATCTAAATCTTCAATAATATTATAGTTACAGCTACGAACTTAATATCGAGATATCTTCTATGTCAAACCATATCATTGGTAAGAATAAGGTTTAGCTTTAATGGGGGCAATGCAAAGTCTATAGTAACTTGTTTGATGTTGGTTATTAGAGGATTTTTTATAGATGACAAAAATAATCAGTGTTTTATAAATTTCAATCTTCTCCCGAGTAAGTTGAGCCATGTCGAATGATCTTGGCATGAAGAACCGATCAATATTATATAAGTCCGATTATCCACAAGCTACTTCTAAATGAAAATTAATAAATAACCTTGATGAAAAATATGATTTCTAATAAAGTGAAAATAATATTATATGTACAAGAAGAAATTAATAACTTACATGTGCAAAATCAATAATTTGATTTGCCTTAATCATCCTAGAGGGATTTCATATGGCGGTCAGTTTCCAAATTCCACTCACAAAGAAATAACACGATTTAATAAAGATTCCAATATGTGTACCTAAAATATTGATCAAAATAAATGAATAAAAAAAATTATGTGTACCTAAAATATTGATCAATATAGAGACATGCATCTGTAGAAATTGATAAACAAGAATCAATCATATTTATTAAATAACAAATAAAAAAGTCATTCTTGAAAATAAGCTACTAAATAAGCCTAATTCCAAAATAAACATATGAATCGATAACTTTCTTCTACTCTTCTTCAATGAAAAATAAATAATAACTCACTTTTTTTTAAATTCTTGTCATGTTTTTTATGGCATGAGACTATTAATTAATAGGATGACTCATGAACCCACCATAAAAGTAACCACTCAGATAAAGTTTGTTGTCACCATAGGAGTAATCACTCAGAAAGTTCGTCATTTTGTAAAGCTTTTAATGAATTATTTGAAATAGAAAAAAATTATTATTTGAAATTAATAACGAAAAAAAGAAGAAATATAACCGGAATCGATCAAGATGACATTGATGAATCTTTCTTAATTATTTGGTTTCAAATAATACTTCCTCTATTCTCAAATAGTTCATCAACAATCAAACAAATGTTTCCTATGGTGGCTTGGCTTTAGTCAGCCCCTTAAACTACATCCTTTTCATGTATTTCCACCACCTCTTTCTTGATTTTAAAAATATGCAGTTCTTAAATTAAAGTAATTTATTTATATATAAATATTATATATAATAATATATAATATAACCTAATTAAAAGTTTATTGTTTTTATATATATATATATATATATATATATATATATATATATATATATATATATATATATATATATATATATTAATTGGATGAATGTGATCTTTTTTTTTCATCTCTTTTGGATTTTTCAATTGATGGTTGCATTTCTCCTTGCTGCATCTTTGAAAACTGTATTAATTAAAAGGAGGTGTATTAGATTTTTATCAAACGGAAATTATTGGGAGGAAGTTAGAGAAATAATACATTGGATTGTTTGAATTGATTAGAAAACACAGATTGATTATTATGAAAAATGTGAAATATCATAATAATGTAATAATGTCTTGAAGGTTGTAAGTAATATACGATTGCCCCAAAACGAGCAAAAAAAAATATAAAAAATTGGAAAAACAAATTTGATCTAATAAATAGAGGAAGGAGAATGACGAAGTTGATGAAAAAAATAAAATACAGGAACAAATACAATACATTTTCTTTTCATTAAAAAAATGATATATCGTAATCCCGGAATTCGTCCCCTCGTAGCTTAGCATGTGTTTAGATGACACATGACAATACGGGAGAGACCCGGGGTGACTCGAGATTCGATATGTTTTAACTTTAATTTGCGTGCTAGCATCTTTTTAAAAGAAAATATTATTTTAAAAGATTTTAAAAATACCTACGAGCTAATAAAAATTAATCTTATAAAAAATAATTAATCAAATAAAAAATTTGTTAAAATTTTGTTTAAATTAATCAAAGATAATTAATTTAAAATATTATTTATTTGAAAACAGAATCACCAAATAATTTTAGAAAAATTAGTAAAAGATACATGTATAAATGTACTTTGTACCAGAGTTTCTATAAGGGGTTCGTTTTTTTGTTACGCTCAAGAAATATTTTTAAGTAAAAGTCTGGCCATTGAAATATTTATTTATAACATTTATTTCTTTTAATTAATAGTACAGGAATCCTAAACAAGGTTAAGTTCAAATTTCGTAAATAATTATACAAAATTATTTAAAAGAACGTACATGCGATTACGGTTATAAAAGATTGAGTAAAAGACCTAAAACATATCAGAAAAGAGTGTGAGAATTTAAAAATAAATTTTAAACGGGGCCTTAGCAAAAATATTTGTCATGGGAATATTCCAAAAATATTTAAATATCATTCTCTTACCTTCCAGGATTATTTGAAAATGGATTGGGGTTCCAATATTATAAAATTAATTTTGGATTTTGAAAAGTGAAACCAAATAGGCCTTAAGACCGGGGTCCTAGGGTTTGGTCTGTTTTGGCCAATTTGGGCTGGGACGGGCTCGGTCTAGACCGGGATGGTCTAGATCAGGGCTCAAGATGCTCTGTTGAAGGACCGGAAGGCTTGGTCCTAGGATTTAGGAGGCTCGGTCCTGAACTCAGGTTGTTCGGTATTACGTCTGGGAGACTAGGTGTTATGCCCAAACTCATCTTTTTCTGTTAGGAAAGTCTAGTAGGGTCAAGGGTGCAATTCTGGAATTGTTCACCCTTATGTATTTATTTATGGGTCATTTTAGGAAGAGACTTGTATTATTATTACTAGGGACTGAAATATAAAAAGGATGTGCTAATTATATTATGGGACAGTTTGTAGAAAGAACCATGTAGAAGAGGCTCCCAATTATGCTTAGAAATAGGTTTGCTGCTACTATATAGAACTGGGATATAATTTCTATGTGTTAAATTATATATGTAGCCCAGAATGTATAAGGGACATGGGATACAAGAGGCTGATAATTTGTACTTAGACAAATTTAATAAAAACAGCAAGTGGCATGGTCAAAGGGACCCACCAGAATAATTAAGATAAGTTTAATCCTAATTAATTCCCTCATTAGTCAATTAGTAAACCAGCTTGCCTATTAATTAATTTGGACACATGGCATCCTAAAAACACCCCACAATAACCATTTGCATGCTTTCCATTTAATATAGCTGCATGTAATCCACCTTGCATATCAGCCCTTTAAATATAACCCTTAGCCATTAATTTTCTCCCTTAGCAAATTCCATTTTCTCTCTATAAGCCAAACTTAGGAGCTTTGAAGAGAAACAAGAGCAACCCTAGAAAAGACTATCTTCTTTATCCAATTTCGAAATAAAGGCAAGTTTTTCTCAAAATCACTCTTAAAACCCACACATAGCTATTTATAAATAAGTACTTTCTGCCCAGATTTTCATATATGTTGAAATAATTGTTTTTATGGCATGACATGGGCTTTATGGACCAATCTGGTTTATAAAAATATTGTTTTATCAAGCATAACAATAGTCATCATCTTTTCCAGAAAATACTAGGGTTTCTTGATTTGTTAAGTATTAACTTTTATAAAACAGAAACCCTTAAGGTTTATGCATACATGGGCGCATACTATTACGGATGAATGAGTATTGACGGAAAAAGGGAAGAGGCTGGCTGGCATGAGCTCTAGTCAGCCAATTCCACATGTACTGGCTGAATTATTGTGGGAACAGAATATTTAGCATGAGCTCTATTTATTGCTGCCCAACCCAAAGACGGTCCAAACAGGTTTAGGGCTTTTAGGGATGGACTCCTAATTGTGCCTTTTCCAAATACGGCTCAAACAGATTCCTAGCCTTCAGGATCAGCTCTAAATGGTGTAGGGTCAAACATGGCTCAAGATGTTACTGTACAGGCCCATTAACTCATATTTTATAAACATGCATATGGCTTTTTATGGACTGGTCATCTCTTTTAAAGTATGAATCTTTTATGCATACATCTTTCTTTTTAAAAGCAAAGCATTCCAGCAGGTTTTACAATATTAATTATTTACTGAGTCTTTAGACTCATTATGTTGTGTGTGGTGTAGGTACCCAGCCTTAGCTTTTGTACACTTGAAGGAATGAGGCTTGGAGAGGTGCAAGTTGTGGGAGAAAGTGTGGAAGGAGGGACCGAGGCTGTTAGATTTACTTGTCTTTTGTATCAACACTTGGCTTTTATTTTGGGTCTTTTCTTACTGTCTAATGTTGCCTGTGTATAATACTTGTACAGAAACATGTTTGCATGATGGGTTATAGGCCATCCTTTTGTAGTACTTGTTGTTGTTTGATGCAGCTTGTATATATAAAATATATTTTTGAACAGAACAGGTGTATATGGCTTCATCTAGGACTCTTAAGATTAAATATAGATGCCTGTTGAGTAGTACTTATTAATATATGAGTAGGGACGTCTCACTAGGTCCCAGGTCTAGCTTACTTAGTCATGGACCTAGGAGTTTCGGTCCCAAGTCAGACCTCTCGGTCCGAGGTTATAATCCTCGGTCGGATTCATCGGTCTTTGCTCAAGAACACCGATTCTTGGTCTCGGTCCCGGTTCTACAAGACTCGATCGTCGGGGACCGAGTGTTCTTCATTTGGTATGAAGAATTATAGGTTTGAATCGTTTGATACAGACCATGAAATCATGATCTGTAAGTTGCAATCAGCTCATATAATTGTAAGGATCATAATTAGGGGTGAACATAATTTGGGTTTACCCAAACTCAAAATATTAATTTGGGTTGGTTAATTTGGGTTGGTTAATTTGGGTTGGGTTGAGTATGGGTTGGGTTTAATTTGGGTTAGGTTAGGGTTACCAAAATTATATAAAATTAATTTAATTCTCTATTATTAATCCAATATAAACTAATCATCTTTCAACTTTAAGTCAAACACGTTTTTGATATTTTTAACACGTTTTTTACACGTTTAACACGTTTTTAACATTTTTAATATGTTTTCACACTTATAACACGTTTTCACGTTTTTGACACGTTTAACACGTTTTTGACATGTTTAACATGTTTTCACACTAATAACACATTGTTCACATGTTTAACACGTTTTTTACGTTTTTATCACGTTTAACACGTTTTTGACGTGTTTAATACGTTTAACGCATTTTTGACAAGTTTAACATGTTTTTCACATTTTTGGCATGTTTAACACGTTTTTGACATATATAACACGTTAACATATTTTTGATAAGTATAACACGGTTTTCATGTTTAACACGTTTTTTACATTTTAACACGTTTTTGATATGTTTAACATGTTTAACACGTTTTTCACACGTTTAACATATTTGACACGTTTTTCACTCATTAACACATTTTTCACATTTTGGCACGTTTAACACGTTTTTGACATGTTGAACACATTTAACACGTTTTTGGCTCATTTAACACATTTTACGCACATTTAACACGTTTTGGTACGTTTAACACGTTTTTCAAGTTTTGGCATGTTTTTCCACGTTTTTGGCACGTTTAACACGTTTTTGCACATTAAACATATTTTTGAAATGTTTAACATGTTTTTTGCACGTTAACATATTTTGACAAGTTTTAACACGTTTTTGGCACGTTTAACACGTTTTTTGCATGTTTAATACGTTTTCACATTTTTGGCACATTTAACATGTTTTTCATGTTTTGACACATTAAATGTGTGAAAAATGTATTAAACGTGTCAAAAATATGAGAAACATATTAAACATGTCAAAAACGTGTTAAACGTGTCAAAACGTGCCAAAAATGTGGAAAACGTGGAAACCGTGTTAAACATGTTAAACGTACCAAAAACGTAAAAAAACGTGTGAAAATGTGTTAACATGTTAAAAACGTGTTGAACGTGTCAAGAACGTGAAAAACATGAAAAACATGTTAAATGTGTCAAAACGTGTTAAACGTGCCAAAAACGTAAAAAAAAATGTATCAAAATGTGTTAAATGTGTCTTAATCGTAAAAAACGTGTCAAACGTGTCAAAAACGTATTAAATGTCTTAAACATGCCAAAAACATGAAAAACGTGTTCAACATGTCAAAAACGTGTTCAACGTGTCAAAAATGTGTTAAACATGTCAAAACGTGTTAAACGTGTGAAAAACATATTAAATGTGTTACAAATGTGTTAAACGTGTCAAAAACGTGTTTAACGTGCCAAAAACGTGAAAAACTTGTCAAAATGTGTTAAATGTGTCATAGTCATGAAAAACGTGTTAAATATGTCAAAAATGTATTAAACGTGTTAAAAACGTGTTAAACATGTTAAAAACATGAAAAACATGTTCAACGTATCAAAAATGTGTTAAACGTACCAAAAATGTGTTCAACGTGTTAAACGTGTCAAAAACGTGTTAAACGTGTTTAAAACGTGTTAAACGTGTGAAAAAAACGTATTAAACGTGAAAAACGTGTCAAAATGTGTTAAACATGTCAAAACGTGCCAAAAACGTGTAAAATGTGGAAAACGTGTTAAATATATCAAAAACGTGTTAAATGGATAAAAATGTGTTAAATAAGTCAAATACATGTTAAATAAAAAAATAAAAAAAATAATTTGGGTTACCCAACTTATATTAGTAAATAATATGGGTTGAGTTACGGGTTGGGTAAATTTAATTTGAGTTGGGTAATACGGGTTTGGTTTACCGGTTTACTCACCCTTAATCATAATTCATATCCCTAAACACGATCGATCAAACTCTATAACAATTTGTTTTTCAAAATTATTTTTAGAGGCAAATTTTGGGAACTTTTGATTTAGGCTTATGACCTAATTCTTTTTCTAACAACTTTTAAATGATGATTATATTCAAACACAACTAAAATAAGAAAATCAAATCAAGCTCTGTAACAACTTTTAAAATTGAAATTCAAATTCAAATTCAATTTTTTTAAAATTTCAGTTGGATCAAACATAATCGAAATGTTATTATAATGATTTGGAAATCATCCTAACATGTTTACAAACATGTTTATCAAGTATTTGAATCAAAACTTCAACCTTAAAGATAAAAAACACGTTTTTAAAATTTTCCAGATTTCAAAATCAAATTTGGGTTTTTTCGATTTAAGTTGAATAACAACCCCTTTTAGGTTTAATTTGGGTAAAATACATACAATATTTTAACCTCGAATTATTTTTAGATTTTTAATTAATTTTTCTAATTAGAGTTTAATTATTACAATAATTAATCTTTAATCTATTTTTGATTTATCTTAAATTTAAAATTTTAATATATTATTTTAATATTATTATAAATTAATAATATTATTTATAAAATTAAGATAATCTATATTAGATAGAATATTAATCACACAATATAAATATAAAAATAAAAACAAAACAAATGCAAATTAGAATATCTAAGTTTCTAAGTCATAATATATATAAAATACACCTTACATTAATTAAAAATAATATATATATTATTAATTTAGAAAGTTAGTATCACAACAAAATTATATATATAATATATAAATAAAATTCCTAACAAAATCTGAATGGTTTGATAAAATTGATTATAATTGAATTATCATGAATTAATTAAGAAAAATAATATTAATTTTAAATAAATATAAAAGTAATTATTGCAGGATCTAGCTGAAGTCCACCTAATATATATATATATATATTGCTAATTTTTTTATTTTTTTTAATTTAATACATTACTCTTTTATCTATTTTCTTTAAAAATTCAAAATTTACATTTATTATTCTCGTTTTATCCCTAATTTCTTGTTATTTTTTAAATTCATCCAAAAAAAATTCAAGCTCATTAAATACTAAAATATTAATTTTAAAAAATAATTAATTTATCATTATTATATAATGCATTTAAGTATTTTATCCCAAAAAAAATTAAATAAAATTCAAAGTCACTCAATATTTTTTACATAAACTAAAATTTATTTAAATAATTTTCAATTTATTAAACTCTTAGATTAATTTCAAATAGTACCTTAGAACAAACAAACAAACAAAAGGATTAGTTTGCTTTCAACTTGTCTTTGAATCCACTATTGTTAGTTGGTTACTAACCATGATCCCTCTTGAGAAATGTTAAAACTAAGTTTCTATTTAAATCTCAATATTACCCTTTTCTACTATTTTATGAAATAATTGGATAAAAACATTGAACTAGAAATGGTGGTTATACATAAGAATCACCATTCATCATGACTAATAAAGCAATTAATGGTAAAAAAAAGAATGAAACATTGAACAAGAGTAATATCTATTCATATGCTGAAATCAAAACCAGCCAAGAATCCTAAGATCAGCATAGAAAAAGAAGACTATAGAAGAAATAGTCACTAGTATTAGTAGTACACCCTATTTGTACATAGAGCTCAACTTGTCTCAAAATGAAAGAAAGAAATTTATTACATCTTCTTCAATTGTTTTCCATTCATTGTAGCATGACAAATACTGTTTTTTAGTTGTTGTTAGAAGCCTGGTCAACACTCTTTTTTATCCATTTCTCCCATCCATTTTTTCTTCTAATACATTTATCCTGCAATTTCCACTTAAGTCATTCTTAAAGGGAATAGATCATATAATGTTTTCATTAGTAGAATAAGTATTACCTTTACTTCCACAACTTTTGAACGCACAATCAAAGACTTTAGTATCAACGTAATGTTGTGGGTCAAACTCCGAACCTGCTAATGAAGAGATTATTACCAAAAAATGAATCTGCTTGAGTAATTTGGATAGATGAGATCCCAAGATTATCAACACATGTTCACAATTTTATTTTTCTAATGAAATGAAAGTAATGTAATATTAGTAACCCAATTGTCAAGAAATAACTTACCCTGGGAAATTTAACAATTTCATCAACATGTACCCAGCCTTGATCATCCATGAGGGATTTCAAATGGTGGTCAGTTTCCAAATTCTCCTCACTAGGGTCACAATGAAATGGCATGATTTAATAAAGTTTCCAATCCATGATGGTAATGTAAAGCAAATAAGTACCTAAAATAATGATCTATCTGCTTGACTACTAAAACAGTCAATGCAGGAGGTCGGGTAGGTAAAGGCATGTGTGGTGGTGAAAGGGGTCTCGATGGTCCAGGAACAATAAATGGCCGACCAACATGATATGAATGTGGAGACACAACATCTGCAGAAATCCAGACATAATAGAACAACAAAAAGTTTAAGAAAAATATACAAATTTCTTCTTCTATTCAATGAAAGAAAGAGATCATTAGCATACAAGGAAGAGGTGGTGGTGGTGGACCTGGTGGTGGTCTATTGAACCCCCTGCCAAGAGATGCCTCATGTTCTCCATGGGGATGGGGGGGCCTGAAGATTACACTTCTATAGTAATTTTGATTACTCTGAGCAGGGCAATAATTCACCATAGGTCTTCCTCCCCAAGGAGAAGACCCATAAGGAATTCTAACAAATGGGAATGGTGGCAGACATGGAGGAGGGGGCTGCCTGAAGCCACTTAGAGGAACCCTGCATGATCTTTGTTGATATTCTGATGAATAATTTGAAACCGAAGACAGGTTGATTCGACTTCTTGGCAAACTTGGAGTAACAATTATTTCCTGGAAGAAGCAGCAACAACAACATAATAAAGAATCATTTCTTGCTATTAATTAATTATAAACATAGAACATAATAAAGAAGACTTGCCTGCTCATGCTCATGCTCCTGCTCCTCCGATGGTGTCCACGTTGAATCTCTGTGGCTTCTTGATGCATCAAGACATGGAAAAGGCGGCCTATTGCCATTCTGCGGCGATAAGCGAGGATTATTTGATATCGACACCTTCATTGATAAGCGAATGGAAAAGACCGAGACTTCTTCTAGGAGAGTGAAAAGATCCAATATCGGATCAAGATGGAGTGAGGCACTTATGAATCTTTCGCGTCCGGTTCTCTGTTTTGTTAGTTAATTTATACTATTTCCTCTTTAGATGTAACCTACCAAACTATCATAATCATTTAATCACAATATTGCCCTTTGGCCGTTAAATTAGTTTTTTTATTATAACTATATTTCGTTATTTTTTCATTCGGTATAAAATATATTAAATTTGTAATAATTTTATATCTTGAAATCAAGATCAATCATCCAATAGAAACAAAAATGGTGAAAAAGAAAGATTTAAACATATAAAAAATTAAAATTATAAATAATGGTTATTACAAAATAAGTGTATAACCCAAGATTTTAGGCAACAAAATTAAAATAAAATAACTTTCTTAAGTATATTTTAACTAAGTAACTCTATAGGTAGTTTTCTATATATATATATATATATATATATATATTGAATACTAAATTAATTTCAATTTTAATTTTAATTTATTTATAACTAAACATAGTTATAGTAAAAATACTCATATACCTAAGGATGCTGAAATATAGTGGAAAGGGCAAATATATGATTAAATGAGGAAGGGAGGGTAGTTTGGTATCTTATATGTTACAACTAAAAAGATCTTGGCTATACAGAAATTAATATAAAATTTGTTATCCAGAAAATATTAAGGAGGATGAAATAATAATTTTTAATATTTTATTATTTAGATTTTGTATCTCCATTTTGTTATGAATATAATGAGGGTGCAATTTAGTTACGAAAGAATCAAGTCATTTGGTTAAAGCTAAACTTGAACTTTTACTTTAACCGATCTCGAGTGGAGCTTATATAATACTGGCTTGATGGCTTGTCGAGCTTTTTCGAACTTAATAATATATAATATATTATTTTGTTTTTTTAATATTAAAATATAAAATATAAAATCTAAAACAAATTTATTTTCTTAACTCTCTTTTTAAAGTACATGTGACAGGTCCATAATTCACATTATTATATCTTATGGTCTAAAAATTAAAAAGAAAAATCATAATTCTCTGATACATCATTATATCCTACATGACTTTTCATATTCACTATTTTTCTTATTTATTTATCAGAGTTCTTCATTTTTTTCAATTATCTCTCATTTTCTCAATTGCTCTCACTTGTTTACAAAGTTTTTTTTATTTGTCCATATTATCTCTATTCAAATGACGTGCACAAAACAAACCTCGTTAGGAAATCGACTAAAGACAAGGAGTTGAGGAAGTAACTAGCGATGAAGGCGGCTATAAAATCTTCTCCAGTTACCAGAGGTGTGAAGAAGCCTCACAAGTTTCGTTAGGAACAGTTGCTTTGAGAAAGATTCGTAAGTACCAAAAGAGTATGAGCTTTTGATCCGTAAACTTCCATTTCAAAGATTTGTTCGTGAGATTGCACAAGATTTCAATACAGATCTGAGATTTCAGAACTCCGTCATAGTTACAGTTGAAGCTTATTTAGTTAGTCTATTTGAATTGAAGACACTATTATCTAGGTCATTCACGTCAAACAAGAGTGATTATGAAAGAAATATTAAACAAGAGGGTAATATCTAGTGGCGGACCCAGAAATATTTTCTCGGGGGGCAAATACATAGTAACGTAGCATTTTTTTGCGATCAAATAAATGCATTTTTTAATTAAAATTTTACTCGATAATTACATAAAAATAATAACAAGCACAATTACTAAATTATTCTTGTCTATTAGTCGGTACAAAAGAAGACAAAATCTCTTCATTACGTTGACTATACCAATCAATCAATTCAAGAAAATTACCTTTATTTGATGAGCTACTTGACTCATCATGTCCTCGAAAAGGTAATTCTTGCCTCAATAGAAAGCGTGTTACATCAAACATTGTCGTTAAATGGGTGCGATAATTTATTTCTATATCACAATCATGTATACGTAAAACGTTTCTCATGCTATGTATTTGATCTTGAAATGATTCAAATTGAATTATAACTTCATTATGACAACTATTTAAAATTATCATATGTCGATTGAATCTTTCTAATGCCCTTTTCTAATTTTTGTACCCATCTCCTATAAAGGTATCATCTACGTTTTCTCTATTTAAAGGCTTAAAAAGATTACACTAAAAAACAAAATGATGCATCTTTTGATATGATATATTCTAACCATGTATATTTGATCAGTAACATTAGACTTATTAGTAGGCTCATTAATTGATTGAGAAGGCTCAGACTGGTCATGTGATGTAGAAGTACAAATTCGTTTATAGAACATCTTCATTATTTTATATCCTACATAAAATAAATAACTAAAAATAAATATGTATCATGTATTTGTAAATCATTATTTTATATATTAAAAAGAAAGTGTGAGGTTATTATAAAAAATGTAGAGGCAGGGTTTGATCACCTAACCTTCATTTCTCCAAAACCAGCATGACAAAGCCTTATTTGGTAAATATATACATATATATAATATGTTAAAACTTTTATGGTTGGAGGAGGCCCAGCCCCAAAGCCCCCTTTAGGTGCCACTGCTAATATCCATTCATATGGTGAAATCAAAACCAGTCAAGAACCGTAAGAACAACATAGAATAAGAAGATTATAGAATAAACAATCAGTAGTAGTAGTAATTTGGGATGTGTTTGTGTTTTGTTTTTATTTTTATATTTTTCATTATTTATATATACTTTTTTTAAATGAAAATAAATGTATTTGTGTATTTGTTATTAGATCAATTTGGTTCTTCCATTTTCTGAAAGGTATTGCTTGTTTTGGGGTATGCGTATATTACTCACCACCTTCAAAACACAGAACAATATCTTCCCCGCTTAAACATTATTCTGATATTTCACATTTTTCTGTGTTTTCTACATCAATTTCTTCAAAATCCAATGTATGATTTCTCTATAACTTTTTCCCATTAATTTCCATTTGATAAAAATCATCTAATACATTTACTACAGTTTCAAAGATGCAGCAAGAAGAAACGCAGAGGTCCGCCTCAAGACAATCATCCTTTAATGTAATGAAGCAACAGTCATTTGAAAGAGAAATGAAAACGAAAGAAGATGCGATCAACAATGATCAAAGAGCGAAAACCCAACAACAACAATTTGACAAGATTTTGTCTGAAAACGAGAAACTAAGAAACCAACTGAAATCCGCTATAGATGCTGAAGAACAGAGTACAAAAGCAATGGATGGGTTAGCTTTAGCATTAAAGGAAGTCGCCACAGAATCAAACCAAACTAAGGAGAAACTCGCGTTAACCGAATTACAACTCGAACAAGTCAGAGCCGAATCCAAACAATTCAAGGAGTTGTTAAGAACAAACGAGGAGAAATACTCGAAGCTTCTAGACGAAAGCAAGAAAGAAAACGAGTTTCAAAAGAACGTAATCGAAAGACTAAGATCAGAAGCAGAGGAATCCCTTCTTGCATGGAATGATAAAGAAACAGGTTTAGTTGATTGCATAAAGAATTTCGAAGATGAAAAGGGTCTAACACAAGAAGACAATACCCGTTTGATTGAATCTCTTAAAATGGCTGAAACAACTGCAAGAACCTTAAGAGAAGAAAATCACAAACTCAGAGATATTCTCAAACAAGGTCTGAAAGAAGCAAACGTGGCTAAGGAATCTGCAGTCATTGCAACGGAAGAGAATACCATACTCAAAGAATGTTTAGCTGAGAAAGACGAAGCTTTAGACATTATAACACGCGAAATCGAAAGCCTTAGGATTAGCGAGGCAGCAGCCAAGGAAAGTGTAAAGGAATTAAAACGATTACTATCTTCTTCAACAGCTCCACCTAAAGAGGAAAAATTCATAAATCAAACTAAAGTCGAACTCTGTCCTACTCCAATTGAGGATACTACCGGTAAGAAACGGTTCAAAACATTCAGTTTCGACATAAGCGAGCTGAAAAGAGGTGGAAGTGAATTCGAAGATGATAATTTCATGGAATGTGAAAAGGTAGCTTCTTTACCTGAGGAAGATGAAGAAGAAGACGAAGATCCTGAAAGAGCAGAAGCTCTTAAAGGTTCAATCTTTGATACAGAACTCGATTCGCCTAAATCTGAAGTTCGAACTCCTGTTCATCGAAGAATGCCATCTCAGTTTAAGGATACAGTTGAAGGAGATATTCATAATTCAGATCATGAAACAGAGCCGTTAGAATCTGATCACGATAATGACATAATCGATGGACGACATTCTCCTAGGAAAAGGAGAGCTTTACTTCAGAGGTTTACAGATCTTATAAGGATTCGAAAAAACAGTAATAACAGTAATAACAGTAATAACAATAATAACGGTAATAGTACTACAACAGCTGGTAGTGGTTCCTCAAATGCACATTCACACAAGAAGGAAGTATTGGCTGAATAGATATGCATAAACCTTGTACAAATTATACCTAGTATAACTTACTAAGATACTTTTGAAGTAATTGTCGAATTATAATTCTGTAACCTCTTTCGGTCGGGTGATAAGCATCCCAAAATAGATATTTTGTATCGTCTCCACATGTATTTGTAAGCGGGTTACATGTAAAAGTAACTTCTGTTAGACCCGTCCCACAACAACCTTTGTCAACGACGTCAAACCCTATAGTTCAAAAAAAGATTAAAGAAAATGTCATAGAAAGTTTTAATTTCAAAATGTACAAGTAATGTACAAGTAATTCTAATAATTGAATTACCATATTGTTGTGCGTTTTGAATGATATCTAGAATAGGATTGTATAGGTCCATGTAAACAATCCTAGCATTTGTATCGAGTGTGAGACTCAAAGATGCGAGTGTTGATGAAAGAGTGTCGCTATAGATTTCCGACGCTTGGTTGTACTCGGCTAAACATTCCCTCATTAATACTCCTATCGTGGTTCTTTGTGATGGCAAACACCCTAGTGGAGGAACGCCAAATACTCCAATTCTTCTAGCCCCGAGTTCATATAAACCCTTTAATTGTGACAATAGTTATTTTTTTAAAATAATTTGAGTTGTTTTTAAAAGTTTTAAGCAACAAACCTGTACAAATTGAGAAGCGGATTGAGCTAGAAATTGGGAGTAGGAATTAATGTCATATTGAAGTCGTCTTAGCCCAACGCTATAATAAGTGTTTGTAATATCGTTGCTGCCGGCCACGATTACAAAGAAGCTATTGGCTAAGATAAAACATGTTTTTTCTTCTCCAACAACTTCTCTTAACTTTCCTATATATTCCTTAAAGTGATTCATTTGATCTTCCATTGTGTAAACTAGCTGGTTTTTTTGAAAAAACAACTCTTGATTAGGACATAATAATTGATACTTAATTAAGAAAGAAAGAAGTAGAAATCAAAACATACAGCTAAGAGTGGTGTTTGAGGATCCCATCCACTTCCACCAGAAGCAAATGTTACACCTGTGGTGAGGTCTTTTGGTTGCAATTTTGGATCAAGATATGCTGGAACTATATCTTTTATCCCCAATTCTTCAGCTGCAAATTCATAAATATTGTAAATAATCTAACAACTGAAATTAATTAATTTGTTTGCTGTGTTTAAAAATATTTGATGATCCCAATGAAAATACATGAATTAGAAGCACTTATTTGAGAACTTGGCTCAAATTCATTAGAATATAACATTTTGATAGAATAAAAACCACATGTTATGGTTAGATATAAAGTATATTCAAATAACAGGATTAATTCAATCTGTAATTAAAATATATTAATTAAAATCATATGACTTTCTTATATTCTTAATTTTGTTAATAACAAAACTGAGTAAAATTAGTCCATATTCAATATGAATTATAAGGATGTATATAGACAGAGTCGATGTAAAAAAATTATTAAATTAATTCAATATATGATACATCAAATTTGTCGAATATATAGTCTTGATAAGATGAATTTAAATTTATCCCAAAAAAATTGACATAATTCAATTAGTCACTCAATTCTTCCTATATCAATGTTTTTTTCTAAAAAGAAATGGCATAATTATTTGGGTTTGAATTTTATCCTATCTATTTGGATGAATCTCGAATTTTAAATTTTAAATTGTCTTTTTATTAAATTCTAAAATTGATGAGTCTCAAATTTTAAAATATTTGTAGATGGACTCAACATATATGTTTGTTATCTTGTAATTATTAAATGTTGTATTTGATTCATTTTTAAAAAGAAATATGAATCTTTTTTTTCTCTTGATCAACCTATCTAACTGAAAAAAATACTTATGGTTAAAATGGTTAAAATTCAAGTTTTAAATATTATGGATAAAAATTTGAGCCACATATAATAAAAGTTATCCAAATTGGGATTTTGGTGAAAAAATAAATTTCAACAAAATGATAGAGAATATCAATTATTCATATTTGAATGAAAAGTTTGACAATGTTTTCCACCTTTAACTAATATTAAAATGTATGGCTCCATTTTTATTTAATGATTTCTTAATTCAAATCGAACCAAAATTCTCTTAAATAAGACTCGTATTTAAAATATTATTTATAATCAATCTAATCTATCTAGTATGAGCTTGTTAATTAATTTGATAACAGATTTTATAGAAATAAAATAAATAAGGTCTAGATATTTAAAATAAAAGGCCCACTACATGAGGAACACTCATAATTTATTCTTCTTCTTATTTAATAAAATTTCAATTTTAATTTTGCCACTATATATAGACTTATATCATATTCAAAATCATTTGGAATTTTTCTACCCTAATTTGGCTTGTAATAATGTTGGGATGATAACATATTTAGATGCTTTGTCTCTATCTAAAGATTAAAACTTTTGTCTATAATTTTAATATAAATATTGTTACTGTTTATATATTTGTGACTTCAGATTTATTTTGATTTGTTTATATATATATTATTTTTGGTATACGTTCTTTTTTTTTTTCTTTAAATTGTACAACACATAAATAGTAAATTAACAAATCAAAGATAAGTGTATCCTTATTATTTAAAATCTAGTACTATTTTTTTTTGAATAAATATTTATACACTTAAGTACATAATAAGTATATATATATATATATATATATATATATATATATATATATATATATATATATATATATATATATATATATATGTAATAAAACATTAAATATGATTTTCTAAGTTCACTTATTTACAACTATTAAATATTAATTTATATGTACAAGACTTATAAGTATTAGGTTAGATTTAATAGATCGATGAGCCATTTGGATATATTATTTATTAATTAATTATAAGCAATTAAATATCAAATTTACCATAAATTAACAAATCGAATATAACCTTCAACTCTTAAAATGGGTTGCTTTTGATTTTTTTAAAAGCTAAAAAAAAAATTTCATCTA
Source organism: Impatiens glandulifera (assembly GCF_907164915.1). Classification (NCBI taxonomy): domain Eukaryota; kingdom Viridiplantae; phylum Streptophyta; class Magnoliopsida; order Ericales; family Balsaminaceae; genus Impatiens; species Impatiens glandulifera. Next base: position 64,260,517 of record NC_061864.1, read on the forward strand.
ACTAAACAAATTAAAACAATATATATATTTTTTTTAAATTTAACAACTATCCCCACATTCATAGAATTCAAATTTAAGGATATACAAGTTTGTGTTTTTATTCTTATTTTTATATTTTATTAATTTATTATTTTAAATTTTCTAATTTGATGTTGATTATATATAAATCATTTAAAATTTTCGTAAAGAATAGAGTTTAGTAGACAAAAAAATTTGATTTAACTCTGAGTTAAAACGCTTTAAATTAATGTAAAGTTGTCGAGGTGGATGGTACCTATAATATCGGGAGGAGTCTTCCCGTTGGAAAACCTCCCGGTGGGAAAACCGCCTTGAAAATCCCTTCCGTATGGTGGAAAATTACACTTGACCAGCGTTAGAAGTGCATTATTGTTTCCGTTATCCACAAGTGAATCTCCGAACACAAACACCGCCGGAAAGCTTACGTTTGCCGGCAAGATAATTGCCGCCGCCATTTTCACGATTCCCGAAACCAGTAACATTAACCACAAAGGTAAAAATACATTTATAAGTACTGAAATTGGTAATTGAGTGAAAGAGGAAGAACGATTTTTCTTCATAGCTCAGAAAATGGGGTTGTCAGATTCTTTCTAAGCACTCACATATATATATATATATATATATATATATATATATATATATATATATATATATATATATATGGATACATTTCATTAATTTATTCTTTAAAAATAAATTATTTAACTGTTTTTACATTTATTTATACATTATTTATATATGATTTATTTTCCTGAACAATGACAATTTTAATAATAATTGAGAGTGTTTGAATAATTCTCATTTAAATCAGAATGATTTTAGTGAGATGAAAATTATAATATTTAAATTTCTTAGGTAATTTTTTCTTTATCTTAATTATTCTTTAACCTTTAAACGTTTTATAGTCAAAAAAAAATTTCTTTTCAGAAATGGCTTATGTCATTAATTAAAAAGACATGTAAAGAGTAAAAGGAGTAGCTGAAATTAAGCTTACAACAATTTGCTCAAAGTCAACACACGATGGTCATAAGAAATCCATAGAGGCCATGAAATCATAGTACAAAAATGAATAAGGAATGAAACTAACAATCAATCAACTAAAAAAAGACAATAGGGGTTGATTTTCTCGGACTTGTCTCTCTTGTCTTTGCCCTTATTCTTTCTTTCCTTCTTTCTTGTCACCCTTATGTCTTTTTGGGATATATTTCCAGATAGAGTTCCAGCTTCTTCGTCTTCGCTAGCTTCTCTTGTCACTTTTTTTTCTTCTAGGCTTGAGTTTGGAGTTTAGCGTATGAGTTGTTTCCCCTAAGGTGGTTTCTTTAACAACGTTGCGGCTTTCTTTGGTTTCGGAGCTCATGGTTTTTGAGATGTTTTGGCTTTCGCTATCATCCACATCGACGTCGGGCTTTTCGAACCTAATTAGTGGAAAAGAGCCTCGGTTTCAGGCTCGGTGGGATCAGGATCAGTTTGGTTCTCGTTTACGTGTTCGTTGTGGTTTTCATTTACTTTGAGAATTTCGATATAGGATTTCTTAACCACCTTGAGATTCTCTTGTTCGGGGGTGGCCACGGGTTTCTTTTGCTTTTCTCCGTCCACTTTTTTCGGCTGCTCGTACATGACCTCAATGACAGCCATATTTCCATTCCGGCATCTTAACTCGAATTTTTCTGGTTTTGTACTTGTTGAATCGATCTCAATGCAATCACGAGCAAACGTGACTCGTTCAAACGAGTCAAAATTGGGATCGAGCTTAAGCGACTTTCCAATGAGTCCGGTGAGGTAGGCAAGTGCTTTGGCATTACAAAGGTGCGGTGAAATATTTATTAGTCTCACCCACACTTGTTCAGATTGTGGCGGTTTTCTATTGATGTCCATTTCTTCATTCCATTTGGCAAGCTTGAAACATAAGCTGGACATGAAGGTGAAATCTGAGTCGGCAATGGCTTGGGCTTCGGTCTTCGTGCCAAAAGTGAGGAAGAAATAGCCAAAGTCGTTGACTTTGACTTTTTTAAGTCCCTTTTCGCTCCATTGTCAGAAAAGGGCGGACTTGATTGGTCAGAATGGGGCCTTGTGGGTGCCCATTAAGTGACCGATGACAACTCGCTTCTAATCGTTGATGCATTCCTCTTCAATTTCTAGGGGGAGTTCGATTTGGAGCGGGTGTTCGAGCGTTTTAATTTTTAGGCTATGATCCACATTGAGCTTGCCTCCATTAGTTGTCCCGTATTTCCCCAAACCTTATTGGTTTGCCATGTTTGGTTTGCATTTGTTTGTGTAGTGTAGGCATATGTTTTTGGGCACTTGTAGAACTCCTTCATGACACTAACCAGCCACAGAATGATTTCCTCGTATTCAGTTTTGTCGAATGAGTTTCAATCTTGCTCGAATTAGATTTTGAATTGGAAAATGATTTTCTCGCTCCTTTCATTGGTCATGACAAGTTCATGCATTTGGAACTGGGCAAGAGATTTGAGAATTTAGTTCTTAATGCCTGCCAGATTTGCGATTTCATTTCGTCCCATGGTCCACGACTTATCGGGGATTTGAACGGTCGGGGTGGGGATGTCGTGACATGTCGTAGTGGCTGAGGTGAGCCCTATTGGAAAAACAGCATCGTGACCGGTCAGGGTGGCAGCAACATGGCCTATCGAAAGAGTAGCGCTACTGGTTTGGTTGACAGTAATCGGGACGGTCGGGGTGGAGGATACATGACCGGTCAAGGGAGGGGCGTCATGGCCAGTTGGGAGATGAGTCAGGAGATGGGCGTAACTGGTTGATAGACCAGCCATGTGAGTGGTCGATGCAACAATTGGATTGAAGTCAGTGTCATCTACATCAGCAACGTTGTGACCGGTCGGACACCTAGAAGAAGTGACAGCCCTTTCAGCCAATTTCTCTAAATTCTCTTTATTTTTCTTTATGTTTTTAGTTCGGTTGAGAAGGTTGGTTGAGTGGAGGCTGGTCGAGCATAGGCTCATCGTGGTTCAGCCTGCGCAGCAGACAGCCAAATGCCTTAGCAACTATCAACAATTTATAATTGTATCAGAAATCAACAACAGTAATTTGTAGCATCATATTATAATAAAGGAGCCAACAAAGCCACCCAACCCAGACCAGCCTAATTGAGGAGAAAACTGCACAGTAAATGGAAACCAGCAGATCCCAAAAATACAGCTAAAAGAAATCAAAAACTAGAAATAATAGTCAAAGCCAACTACACAACAGAACGTCGCTAGACAATATTGTGCCGCCTGTGTTGATCGTGTCGTGTCGCTTGTGCCGATTGCGCTTCCTTTGATTAATATAATATCGTGTTGTCCGTGCAGATCGGGTTGTGCCGCCTGTGCCGATTGCGCTTTCTTTGATTAATACAATATCGTTTTGTCCGTGCAGATCGGGTTGTGCCACCTGTGCATATTGTGCCACTCGTGCCGATCGTGTTGTGCCTCCTATGCCGATCACACTTCCTTTGATCAATGTAAATCAAATAACAAATCCATTTATTTTTTTTTGGGAGGGGGATTCAAGCAAGTTAGAATATGTAATATCATAATAATCGTACAAATTTATTTATTCTGCTTTTTCGTTGGGATTTGTTTTTTTTTGTATATCCTTATTATATATTCTATCGAACTCTCATTTTGTAGCTGCTGCGCAGAATTCTCTTGATTCATCCCCTCACGAGGAATTACCAAAATATTAATTCATCAAGTTGATGATAAAATCCATGGGCGTTCCAGCGGACATTATGCACTTGTTACACCCTCCTTTAGTCAATAGGGCGAGCTTCAGACCTTCACCTTTTAGTTGTTTCGTTCTTCACCCGAAGGAAAAAGTTCTGAACACTTCGTTCGGTTCAAGATCTGGCCAATCCCAGGTTGTTTGTTACGATAGCAGGCTCCTCCGGCGCAGCGCCTTCATTTGCGGGAGGGTTCGATACACAACTTTCGTTCAATCCAGAAGACGAAGACACTTAGATGCTTTCAGAAGTTATCCGCTCCGCACTTGGCTACCCAGCTTTAGCTGGTCGTGACCAAGAAACCACTGGTTTCGGTTGGTGGGCCGGGAATGCTCGACTAGTCTACCTACGTCATTCTTTCTTTAATAAGTAAATTTCCCACGGTCGAGCCTAGTCCGACAAGACTAGCAAACATGCTACCAGGCCTAGCTATCACAGAAAAGAAGGGAAACCGAACCACAGAGAAAGTCAAGCCGGCTCTTCCGGATCTGACATTGCCGGGAAAGAGAGAACAGCTAGTTTGGCTACTACGATGATCTTCAAAGCAACAAAAGTGCAAAATGAGGAATGATTCAATTTGTTCTGCTGGGTTACGAGCGGGCATTTTACCAGAGGTTTCTAATCTAATCTTGTGTGATTCCCATACTCGGGGGTGGGTGCAGGGCGGGCGATTTTAAAGCAGACTCCATCAATACAATAAGTCCCTTTTGTTTGGTTCTCTTTATGAGAATAAATGACCTACTTAACTCAGTGGTTAGAGTATTGCTTTCATACGGCGAGTCATTTCGGCGCCAATTTTATGACTTCCGACTCAAAGACAATATCATGTCGCCTATGCCGATCGTGTCTTATAGTCAACTTATTGTGTTGGGTTATATATATATATATATATATATATATATATATATATATATTATGAATATGAATAGAGAGCGATGATGGGACATCAACTCCCGACCCCAACGACGTAGAAAAAATAAGCAAGCAATAAAAAAAATATCATGAAAAATGTTAGAGAGAAAAAATTATAAATATAAAAAAGTTAGCGAGAGATAAAGTTAGAAAGAGAAAGTCATGTTCGGGAGTTTTCCCAAACATGGCTTTCTCTCTATAACTTTTTACATGATAAATTTTTTATTTTATTTTTACCGTAGTTTATTTTTTCCACGTGGCTGTTAAATTAAGGGTTGTTGTGGAGTAGATGTCTTAGTCTTGCTCTCTATCTTTACTCATATATTATAGATACGACTTCATACATTATTTCATTGTTATTTAAGATTCAAAATTTAATTGTTTTCATTAAATAAGGTTCAATTTTATTAAAGACTTCTATCTCTCACAATTTTAATTAGGGGAGACTTTTCCAATTAGATAAAATGTATGTATTTTTATTTTAACGTATAATTTTTGTTTTTTCTAATTAATTTGTCATATTCATAAATAAAAACGTTTTAGATTTTTAATTAGAGAAAGTGGTTTAGTAGACTAAAATATGTTATCTAATTAGGAAAGATTTGAAAAAAAATTCAAAAATAGATAAATTTTATATTTTTTTCACAAAATCTCGAAACGGTATAATTTATGTACGGTATAATATTTAGACATATTTGTGTTTTAAATTAAAAAAAACTTTTCGAACTATACTTATTTTAAACTACCAAACGGGGTTTGAATGCCTTCGAAATTGTATGACAGTATGACATGTGAGAATAGTTGTAAAAATAAATAAAAATAATTATAAAAAAAAAAAAGAAGAAGCTATTTTCATTTTTCAAATTTTGTAAATTAATTAAGAAAAAAAATACGTTAAAAGATAAGAAACAGACGTTCTTTTACGAGGAAACCTTATATTACTCAAGTTATAATAGTTTGAGTCTCCAAACACTATTTAATAAAGTAACCCAAATTCAAATCTTAAAAAGATTTATTTATATATATATAACCTTTTATAATTGTTACTATTCCAACTCAACTGATTTTGACTTATAATGTCTCACATGATAGATATTTTATGCATGGAGGTCATGAATATGCATAATGAGAAGATAATTTTTTATTTGTATAATTATGAGTTGCTCTTCTATAGCAACTTATTTTGACCTAAGAGATATTTTCTTCTTTGAGGTCCCCAACAACAAGAATCCAATTTAAACTTTATATATATATATATATATATATATATATATATATATATATATATATATATATATATATATATATATATATATATATAATTAGATGTCCTAACCATTCATTATTTTTATTCTTTTTATATATGTCACTGGTTATAATTTATTTTGTTACAATTATAAAAAATAAAATTAAAATTATCAAAATAGAAAAATGAAAGTTATTCTGTTTTAATTTGATTTAAAATATGTGATTCAATTAAATGAAATAAGTTTGTATAAAAAGCAAATGAAAGAATTACTTTTTGATAAAATGTTAAATTAATTTCCGGAAAATTCTTTTGATCAAACTTTCTTTTGACAAAATAAAAAAAATGTAACAAATAATGGTAAACATTAATCTATAATAGTCAGTCTTTCATATAAATTTATTTTGGTCTTACATTATACCGTACTGAACTGAAACCCAGCTCAAAAAAATTAATTTATTACTCTCTAAAATTAATAATAATAATTATCTAGCAGTAGATAGTGTGACAAAAAATTTATATTATATCTACAGTACTCTCTAACCCACAACTAGTCGTACTAAATTAATTTTTTTTTTGTTTTTTAATTCGTAAAAATTATTTAAAGAAAAAAACAACTTTAAACTAAAAGTCCTCTATAGTCCACCCAACCATGGTAGCCGCCATTGTTTTGGCCTATAATGCATCCTAGATTTTTTATACATGAATCAATCTCCTAAATAAAAAATAAATGATTAAAACAATTATATATATATATATATATATATATATATATATATATATATATATATGTGTGTGTGTTTGTGTGTGGTACTTTAGGTATTTTAAATATTTTTTAATCATATTTCTAACTATTAAATTATTAATTAATATATTTTTATATTTTTTAATAAATTTAAATTTTAAATAATTTATTTTAAAACAAATCTCAAATAACTATTTTTTATCAAATAAATATTATCAAATAACAAATAACTATTTTTTTTATCAAATAACACACCTCAAATTATTAATCCATACCTGAAAATGAGTCATAAAATATTATAATATTACAAATAATTATCTTTATTGGAGAGGATGATATACAACTTCTAATTATCACATCAAAACAAAAAATAAAATACAATTTCAAATTGAAATATGTGATAACACACATATATAAACATTTAGTAGTTTAAAACTTTTAAGAGAATTAATTATAAGTTAGTATAACTTACTAATATACTTTTGAAGTATTTTTCTGACTAAAATTCTATACCCTCTTTCAGTAGGATGATAAGCATCCCAAAAAAAATATTTAGTATCATCTGGACATGTTTTTGTAAGCGGGTTACAAGAAAAAGTCACCTCTACTAGACCCGTTCCGCAACAACCTCGGTCTATAACATCAAACCCTAATTCAAAAGAGAAAGATACAAATAAATTAATAATAATATCAATTGAAGAAGTTTTCAAAATGTAACTAAATTATAATAATTGAATTGTAAAGTGAATTACCATATTGTTGAGGGTTTTGAATGATATCAAGAATAGGATTGTATAAGTCGATAAAAACAATCCTAGACTTTGCGTCGAGTGTGAGACTGAGAGAAGCGAGTGTTGTTGAAAGAGTGTCGCTATAGATTTCAGACGCTTCATTGTACTCCGTCACACACTCCCTCAACAATCCTCCTACCGCGGTTCTTTGTGATGGCAAACATCCTAATGGTGGAACGCCAAAAACTCCAATTCTTCGAGCCCCAAGGTCGTACAATTCCTTTGCGAATGAAAAATCAACAATAGAGTAAGGTGAGTAAGGTCTTGTTGTAAAGTTATAATTTTTTTCAAACAATGTAAGTAATTAGTAACAAACCTGTACAAATTGACAAGCATTTTGGGCTAGAAATTGGGAGTACGAATGAATATCGTATTGGAGCCGCTTTAGCCCAAGCGTGTAATAAGTATTTGTGATATCGTTACTGCCGGTAACCACTGCGAAGAAGCTGTTGGCTAAGATGAAGTCGGTCATTTCTTCTCCGACCACTTCTTTGAGCTTTCCTATGTACTCCTTGAAATAGTTTATCTGATCTTCCATCGAGTAAACCAACTGTTTTTCAGAGAAAAATATTAAAATTATTATATATATATATATATGACAAACATTTATAGTTCATGATGATCAAATTGTAACACAATTGATAGCTTATTATTTAACTATGTTTTTTAATCCAAATTCACTATATTACACTAATTTGTTTAAATTAAATTGGAATCAAATCTCATTGATACTTGTGATGAAATTCGCAAGTCACCGATTTTATATATGTGACTAAGAAGTGGTGGTTAAAAATAGGATACACAAATGAACTACACAAATGTAGAAATCGTATGTCATTGAGTCAACTCTAAGATATCGTAAAATAATTCAATTTTTTTAAATTTGTTATTCTCAAAAATAAAAACTAATTGAGAAGCATTTTTAATAGTAGTAGCAACATATTTGACATATGATTTGCCACATTTATTATTATTTCTGAAGCACTACATCAAAAGATATGATACTACTTTAATTAATTAATTAAATAATTAAAACAGGCATAATCTAATCAAATAACATGAGATCTTTGATTTCCCAATAAAACTATTTAATATCCTGGTGTCGTTTGGTACATGATATTAGTTATATAGGTATAAGATGTAAGTGGATATAATTTATATAGGGGTATTAAGAAGTATAAATTATATAGATGTTTAATATTTGGTTGAAATAATAAATGAGGTATAAATTATATAGGTTCTATAATTTTGTGTTTGGTTTGTAATATAATAAAGTATTAAAAAGAGTAAAAGACTATTTTATTCTTGTATTTATATAAATTATTTTAATATTTCTTATTAATTCTATTTAAACTAATAAAAAATAATTAAATATCATATAAATATTTTTAAACATAAATAATAATGCTATATATATATTATATTTTAAATCCTATAATTAAATACATATTTATGAATAATTAATATTATTAAATATATAATAACAAAATAAACCTGAGAAGAATTTTGGTACCTTCTATACAGATGAAAATAAGAATTTATTCAAGCTGAAAATAAAATTAACTAAAGAGGGTTTTTAATTAATTTGAAATATTTTATGTAATCTGAAATATAAATAAAAAAAATGCAGTGAAGAACTTAGTTTAAAATAAGAAAAATGATTTAAATATAGGATGTGAGAAAAAAAAATTAGAAATTAATAGGGTTAAAAAAGGAAGAAAAAAATTAGACAATTTTATACCTAACTATACTTGTTACAATTTTATACCCATTCAAGGGATAAATTGTACCTTTAACATTACTGTATATATAATATTTTTTAACCAAACAATAACTTAAATTTACTGTAGTTATTATTATACTATATATACAATATTATATACAGTATTGTATCTCCAACCAAACGAAGGCTAGTAGGTTTACACATTTATCTTTCATTTATTGCGGTCCATAAACAAGAAGACAAATATTATTAATTATTTTTTAAGGGACAAGAAGACCATTAATTAAACTATAATGCATAAACAACACTTGATTTTTTTTATAGCAATAATTTATATTTATAATTTACTAGGTTAGTTTAAGTGATAAAAATTATATCTATGAGTTAAATATTTCAAGTCATTCTCACTTAAAAACTTTAGTTAGAATAGAAATCTAAGTTTTGATTTTCATTAATTAAAAACGATTTAATTAAAAAAGTGTTATAATTGTGGTCATGCTAGCTAACTACCCGGAATAAACTCGAATGAACAAAAAAAAAAATGAAATTTTTTTATATGACATCTAAATGTAAAAATAAAATAAAAAATAAAAAATAAAAAATAACTTACAACAAATTGAGGGGTTTGGGGATCCCATCCACTCCCACCAGAAGCAAATGTTACACCTGTGGGGAGGTCTTTTGGCTGCAAATTTGGATCAAGATATGCTGGCACTATATCTTTTATCCCCAATTCTTCGGCTACAAATTATAATAATCTATTTTTTAATTCAGGTAAATAATAATATTTTAATAATAGAAACTCGTTAAGGTAGTTTAAATCACGACAATAGTTTTTAATAGATAAAAAAATCAGACGTTAAAATATGTTTTTGATACTTGTTTAATGTTGGGTTATCTATGTGTGTGAAAAAAATGTGTGTAGACAGTATTGTCTTAGAATGGGGCGAGTTAGAGAGCAGTTTAGAACCACCCCTAGATGACAAATGAGACAAATCGGAGCGAATGATTTGTTTACCATTCCCGTCTCATTTTACTTTAGGGATTGTTTACTATCATTTTCTCTCCGTTCGATTTGGAGGAATCCAACGTTTATACCTTATTTATACAAAATAAATAAAATATTTTTTGATAAATTTATATATATAAATAAATTTTTTAATATTCTATATATTTTTATATTATTATAAAGAAATAAACTTAAAACTTTTATAAAATATAAAAAATAAGTATATTAAGGCATCGACGAAAACCAAATAACATGACTACTCATTCCGGTTCACTAACATTTAACTTTGAAAAAACCATCTATGCCAAGACAATTTAGATAGAAAACTTCGGAAAACAATCCACTAAATTATATTAATTTTAATAATTATTGTCATAAAAATATATTAAATTTAATTTAATTTAAAAAATAATTTGATGAGGAGTGATAGTAGAGAAAAACTGGAGAAATTAATAAGAAAAAGATGATGTGTATCTCATCATTTGTTGGAAAAATGAAGAAAAAAAATTGAATAGAGAAAATAATTTTTATTTTTTCAGCCAATTAAATTATGGGAATCAGGCCGCCGCATATAAATCATGTATAAAAAATCAATTAATTTGAAAATACCTTAATGTTGACATAGGCATTGTTTTCTAGAATTTTGGTGAACACACAATTTATTTATTTTTCCACTCATTTCCCATTCCAAATTTTTTATTCTATCATTTCTCTAATTTTATTTTGCAACCTTTATGTAGCATTTAAATATAAAAAACTCAGAAAAATGAAAGCCCCAATCTACCATGGAACTGGACACGTTCATTATTAATTATTGTGTACCATGAATATTTATTTATTTTTAGCCGCCAATCGACATCATTAATTCTTCAATAAATTGCATATGAATAACTACTCACAAACATAAACACGTGGTTGATAAATTTAACCCAATTATATAAATATATAATTTTTTATTTATTTATTTATTTTTTAACAAAATCTCAGCGTCACCCTCCACTTTATTATAAATCATTTTAATTCAGAAATTGATTTTTGTCACATAAATTACCTTAATTAATTAAAATGTTTTTTATTTTTTAAATCATTTAATAAAACTTTTCATTAAAAAGTGACCAACAATAATTAAACATGATATGTATATAGAAACGTGTAATTTTGTGGGGGTGATAGCATTAACTTGCTATAGAAAATAAAATTTAGTTAAAAAAAAATATATGAGTTCAAAATTAAACTAATACTATATATATGAAATTTTATTGATTTCAATTTTTAATTATATTTTATTATACCACTTAATTTTATTTATAATTTATTCTCAATCCATATCATTAGAAGTTGGGTAGGTAAAAACTAGTGATGATAAATAGAAAATACAGTAAGGTGCTGTTATTTGCAACATTTGCTTATTAAAAATGTTCTTGAGCTTAACTGAAAATGTTTTGAGAAAAAAATTAAAAATTAATATAGATTAAATGAAAGGAATAATATATAATTGGTTAACATTAATTGATCATTAATTTTATAATAGTAAAATTATTTAAAATGGTTTTGAATAAGTTAATTTTAGGGAAAATGTAATTTTTTAAAATAAAATATTAAAACATTGATTATGCAGAAAGAAAAAAAGACATTACTGTATATATCTATTATTTTAAAAGAGAATAAATTATTTAGTTATTTGAATGAGGGTTAATTTTTTTGTTTTTATTTTATTATTCCTCTCGCATTAAAATTTAATTATGAATTGAATTACTCTTAATTGTTTTTTATCACTTGAATGATAAATTAATTTAAATAATTAAATAAATAATATTTTTGATATTTTAATATATAAAAAGAATGACTAGATAAATAAAGTGATACTTAAATTTTAGTTAAAAAATCTTTAAAAGATCTAAAAATTCAAAGATAAGACAGCTCTTAATAATATTATACTTAAATTTACATTGCATCTACTAGATGGGTTTCATTTATTTACCTTTAAATTTTGGAATTATCAAGACTCAATATTAATAGTGATATAATAACACTAAATTTAAAAAAAAAAAAAAAAAATCAAACTGAGTTTACAAAATAAATAACAATCAAATCGACGATTTATAGCGATAATATATATATATGGTAAACCTTAAATATTATATATGTTTTTTTGTTATGAGTTTAAACCTTGACACAAATATGTGTATTTTGACTTCTTTTTTTCCTCTTTTATTAGAATTTTGTTTCAAATGATAAGATGTACATATATAAATTAGTTTTTATATTTAGTTTATTGTATTTCTTTTTTGTTAATTTTTTTTTTTTTTTTGATGATTATAATTGAATTAATTGAGTTCAAGCATCAACATCAACCAGCAAAATAAGATTTGAAATGAATTTTTTAGGAAAAGACAGACTATATCAAACCACCTACCCAATATCTAATTGTAACTTATTATGTTTTATGTTAGAATGATTTTCAAATAACCCGATAAATCTTGTAAGGATTTAGACAATTTATAGACATATTTGAAAATTAATTACCTATAATGTCTGCAGGAGTCTTTCCATTGGAAAACCTTCCTGTGGGAATATTTCCAATAAAATCTTTTCCATAAGGTTGATAATTGCACCTGGCCTGCGTAAACAGCCCATTGTTGTTTCCATTATCCACTATTGAATCTCCGAACACCAATATCGCTGGAAAGGTTACGTTTGGCGGCACCATAACCGCCGCCGCCATCGCCATTAAGGACATCGGCAGCAGCAACAAAAAGACATCTGAAATTGAAATTGAAGAAGAAGAAGATTGAAGTTTCATTATTGACATGAAGTTTATGTGAAGCAAGAGAAAGGTGGGGGAGGAAAGAGCTTGTTTTCTATTCTTGTTGTCACATGGAAATTTTCTTGGTCAACATATAATACAAGGCCTAATTTCAGGCTCAAACTCCAATCATTTGTGTAAAACGAGGCATAAATTTTGAATTTTTGTAAGATGGAGCTCAAACTATTACAAATTTAGTCATTTGAGATTTTGTTTTAAGTGGATATATAAAATGTGGGTATTCTTATTTTCAAATTAATTTGTCATGTCTACAAAATAAAATATTATTTACAAAATATTATACAGTATTTTTTAATTTAGTATTTTATTGAGATTTATGAATTTTAAATTTTCAAAAGTAGTTTAGGTAACTAAAAAATGTGTCATTTTAGGAAAGATTTTTTTTTTTTTTAAATATATATTTAATCATTTTTCACCTAATTTCAAAATTTACCAATAACATAATTTTATAACGACATAACTTTGTGTGTATTTTACTAATTAGATTTATTTGTATTTTAAACTCGGTATTTTTTTTTTTTTTTGAAATATACATGTTCCAAACTATAGAAAGTGATTTAAATGTCTTAAAGAATAGGTGTTGTTTGAGATTAGGTAAAAATTAAGATTTTTTTACAAATGATAAATTATTTAAGAATATATGGAAAATAATACATTAAAATAAGAAAAAAGTCGTTCTTTTATATGTAACAAAACTTCACATAGTTAAAATTGTGATAATCAAAGTCTCATATGACACAAATCAAAATTATAACCTTATTAATTAAAACAATTCAAGTTCAAGCCTCAAATAATCGATATAAAAGTGAAAATTTATCTATTTATAATTAATGATGCTTAATTTTTAAAATGTCCGGATTGCCGGGTCGAGAGTTTTGATTAATTTGGATATATATGTGAGAGTAAATGGATACTTAGGTCGGATTGTGGGTTGACCCATCCATAAATATAAAACGGTTAAAAATAAAATTAAAAATGTTATAGATATATTTCGAACTTGCAACATAACAAAAATAAGTACAACCATTTAACCAACTAGGCTAATAACACTTTATACTTTAAATTTAAAACCAAATTAGATGAACGCGGGATATTTTAACAATATAAGTTCAACTTTTTAACTAAATAATCTATATTTATATAATGATGCTTAATTTTTAAAGTGTCCGGATTACCGGGTCGAGATCTATGGTTAATTTGGATATATATGTGAGAGTAAATGGATAATTGGGTCGGATTGTGGGTTGACCCGCCCATAAGCTTAAAACGGTTAAAAATAAAATAAAAAATGGTATATGTATGTTTCGAACTTGCAACCTAACAAAACGAGTATAACTTACAAAAATGTTACGTAACTATTTGAATCAAAATTCAGCTTAAAAGCTCAAGAACACAAAATTCAAATTTTCTAGATTTTCAAATCAAATTTGGGTTTTTTTTATTAAGGTTGAATTGATGAAATCTCTTTCGATAGAAAGCTTAGAAATCATCTAGGGAATGATTTCAAACAAAGAAAACACAAAATTAAACCCTAAATATGATCAACCCGATCAAACTTGGAAAAATCTAATTTTGAATCACAAATTGAATTATAGTGGATCTGGAAGCTTACAAGTGATTGGAGAACACTCCAATGATGTGTAGGAAACTTTCCTGATCCCTGGATCGAAAATTAGCTCTCAAGAGAAGTTTTTACAAAAACAATCGTAGGTGTTCTTGGCAATTCTTCAATTTAAGCTGTAATGTTTGATGATTGTTTGATGGATTGGAAGAAGAGCACTTAGAGACTATTTATACCAAGTTAGGTTGGTTATCATGGATGAATTCAATTTTGATTTGACTTTCGAAGTTCTTCTTCCTCATTTCTATTTCGTCTTTAGCCGCCTAGGGTAGCGTGGGATTTGACTTCTAGACCTAAGGGAAATGATGGCGAGGAGAAGACGTACACATGGGTGAAATCTTGAAGGATAAGGAGATGACGAAGATAAGCCTTTTGTAGGTTGTCGGCATCGAGCGCGGCCTCCGGAGTTCGCGAAGAAGAAAAACAAAACGACATCGTTTTGTTTAATCAAAATGTGTCATTGCATTCTGTTGGAGTTTCATTGACGTTGGAGCATTTGGTCTAACGGGATTAGCATCCCCGTTAGTTGTTCCTATGTGGACCGGACGCACGCGTTCTTCTGCTACAACGGGTGCATGGCATGTTACTTGGCGCTGAACAAAAATTCAGCGCTGATATGATGGCCTTAAATCCAGTTGCAACATTTAAATATAATTTCTGCTACACAGAATTGTCAGTTTATAATTTTAATAAAAGCGTTATTTGAAATCGAATTTTTAACTCTTTCTTGAGTTTTTCTTCACCAATTTAATATACAAAAATATTTTTGACAACATAATAAAAATTATGTTCATTGATTTTATTTTTGAGTATTGTTGGATATTTTGGGATATTTATTTAATTATTTTAAGCCATAAATTATACATAATTTATGTTTAAAATCATAATTAAATAAGTTTAACCCCTTATTGGGTTTAATTTAGATAAAATAAATACAATATTTTAACTCAAATTATTTTTGGATTTTTGTTTAATTTATCTAATTAGGGTTTAATTATAACTATTATTAACCCTAATTTAATTTTTAATCTCTTTTTGGGTTATTTTTAATTTAAAAATTCAAAATATTATTATAAATTGGGGCATGCTATATTTTCATGCTTACACTTATCAAATTTGAAGTTACGATAAATTTTCTTAATATATTTTATATCATTTTATGTCAAATTATATTTTTTTCAATATATTTAATTAATAAAAAATAAAATATAATTTATTTTTAAATATAAAAGTCCTCTCAACATAACAAAACTATCGTAAACACTGTTAGAAAAATATATTCAATATTGTATTATTTTATAATATTTTATATTTGTTTTAATAAATAAAAGTCATCTCAAAACATTATAAATTGTTTTGAGACATGCTTTCTTATTTTGAGTTATTCAAAGAAAATTTAAGATAATCGGGTACTTATATTTATAGTCAAAACTTTTTAAGAGTTTAAAAAATAATCTCATCGTATTTGAAATTACTATGAGTTTTCTAAATCTATTTTGAGAATTTTTGTGTAATTTTATGTTAACTTGCATTTATTTTGTATATTTATTTAATTTAATCTAAAAGAATATTGATTTTGTAATATAAAAGTCATATTAATCCAATTGAACTTATCGTAAACCTTAGTTGAATATTATATATTGTATTATTTTATTTTATGTTAAATTTGTTTTAATAAGTAAAAGTCATCTCAACACATTAAAAATAATTTTGAGACATTCTTTCTCATATTGGGTTTTCTAAGAAAATCGGATAATTATATCTAAAATCATAACTTTTTAAGAGTTTAAAAATAATCTCATCGTATTTGAAATTAAAATGAGTTTTCTTAATCTATTTTGGGATATTTTGTGTGATTTTATGTCAACTCGAATTTATTTTATATGTTTTATTTAATTTAATCTAAAATAAGATTGATTTCGTAATATAAAAATCATCTCAATCCAATCAAAATTATCGCATACCGTATTCAAATATTATATATTATATTGTATTATTTATGTTAGATTACATTTGTATTAATAAGTAAAAGTCATCTCAACACATTATAAATTATTTTGAGATAAGCTTTCTCATTTGTGGATATTCTAAGAAAATTATGTACTCAGAATTTTTAAAAATTTAAAAAAAGTAATCTAATCGTATTTGAAATTACTATTAGTTTTCTTAATCTATATTGGGATATATTGTGTGATTTTATTTCAACTTGCATTTATTTTATATATTTAATTTAATTTAAATTAAGATTGATTTTGTAATATAAAAGTTATCTTAATCCAATCAAAATTATCGCAAACCTTATTCGAATATTATATACTATATTATATTATTTAATGTTAGGTTAGATTTGTTTTAATAAAGAAAACTCATCTCAACACATTATAAATCGTTCTTATATTTATAATTAAAACTTTTTAATAGTTTAAAAAATAATTTCATCGTGTTTGAAATTAATATGAATTTTTTTAATCTATTTTGGGACATTTCGTGTGATTTTAAGTCAACTTGCATTTATTTTATATATTTAATTTAAGTTAATCCAAAATAAGATTGATTTTGTCAATAGAAAATATTACAAAGAATATAAAATTATATTATTTTAAGTTAGGTTAAATTTGTTTTAATAAATAAAAGTCATCTCAACACGTTATGATTTATAACTATACTTTTTATTTTGGATTTTCTAAAAAATAGAGTACTTTTATTTATATTTATAGCTTTTTTGGAATAAAAAATTTTCTTATCAATTTTGAAGATATGATAAGTTTTATTAATCTATTTTTAGATATTTCATGTTATTTTAAGTCAAATTATATTTGTTTAATTTATTTAATTAAATATTAATTAAAATAAAAAATATACAATAGAACGAAATTATTGCAAACTCTAATAGAAAAATATATACAATATTGTATTATTTTATGTTATGTTATATTTGTTTTAATAAGTAAAAATCATCTCAACAAATTATAAATAATTTTTGAGACATGTTTTCTCATTTGTGGATATTCTAAAAAAATTGGGTACTTAAATTTATAATCGGAACTTTTTAAGAGTTAAAAAAAATCTCAATGTATTTGAAATTACTATGTATTTATTTAATATATTTGATCTAATTTAATCTAAAATAATATTGGTTTTGTAATATAAAAAGTATTTTACTACCATCAAAATTATCGCAAACCTTATTCGAATATTATATATACTATATTGTATTATTTAATGTTAGATTAGATTTGTTTTAATAAGTAAAATCATCTCAACATAATATAAATTATTTTGAGACAAAAAAAATCTAAAAAAATTGGATACTTATATTTATAATTTGAAATTTTTAAGAATTAAAAAAATAATCTAATTGTATTTTAAATTATTATGAGTTTTCTTAATATATTTTGGGATATTTAGTGTGATATTACGCCAACTTGCATTTGTTTTATATATTTTGTTAAATTTAGTCTAAAATAAGATTGGTTTATAAAATAAAAGGCAAATCAATCTAATCGAAATTATCTCAAACTTTATTCGAATATTAAATAATATATTGTATTATTTATGTCATGTTAGATTTGTTTTAATAAGTAAAAGTTATCTCGACACATTATAAATCATTTTGAGACATGATTTCTCATTTGTGGACATTCTAAGAAAATCGTGTACTTATATTTATAATCAGAACATTTTAAAAGTTTAATAAATAATGATCGTGTTTGAAATTACTATTAGTTTTCTTAATCTATTTTGGGATATCACGTGTGATTTTATATTAGTTTTTTTAATCTATTTTGAGATATCACGTGTGATTTTATATGAACTTGCATTTATTTTATATATTTCATTTAATTTAATCTAAAATAAGATTAGTTTTTTATTATAAAATTCATCTCAATCAAAATCGAAATTATCCTTAACCGTATTCGAATGTTATATACTATATTATATTATTTATGTTAGGTTAGATTTGTTTTAATAAGTAAAAGTTATTTCAAAATATTATAAATCAATTTGAGACATACTTTCTCATTTCTGGATATTCTAAGAAAATGTAAGAAAATCATGTACTTATATTTATAATGAGAACATTTTAAAATTTTAAAAAATAATCTTATCGTATTTAAAATTATTATGAGTTTTTTTAATCTATTTTGGGATATTTTGTGTGATTTTTTGTCATATTGCATTTATTTTATATTTTTCATTTCATTTAATCTAAAATAAGATTGATTTTGTAATATAAAAGTCATTTCAACCCAATTGAAAAGATCGTAAACCTTATTTGAATATTATGTACCAAATTGTATTATATTAAGTTAGGTTATATTTGTTTTAATAAATAAAAGTCATCTCAACACATTATAAATCATATTGAGATATACTTTTTTATTTATGGATAATCTAAGAAAATCGTGTACTTATATTTATAATCAAAACATTTTAAGAGTTTAAATTATAATCTAATCATATTTAAAATTATTATAATTATTCTAAATCTATTTTGGGATATTTTGTGTAATTTTATGTCAATTTGCATTTATTTCATTATTAAGCCTACATCTATATGAACTAGTACTTATCTAATAAAAGGAATTCTTTTTTAGAATTTTAGGGTTTTATCAATGCTTTTTTTCTATTTCAATTTTGCGGGCTTGAGGATCAACAACCCTAATTTCCTCCTCACTCTTCTCTTATATTATTTCTTTGTTTTTTCTTCTTTTGTTTGTTCCTCTTCTTTGTCTTCAGATTGAACTTTTTTAGCATGCTCTATTTTTTCAATTTCATTGTTTTCTTCCTTATCTAATTTTCTTTGTTTTCTTCCTCTGTATTTTCCTCATTTTGTCTTCTTTTGTCCTTGACTTCCACAATATGTTCTTTCATTCTTGATTCTTCCATTTCATTTTCTTACTTTTTCCCTTCCTGAGCTTTAGAATTTTCTACTCTTCCTCGATTTCTTTTGCATATTTAGTATTAAAATGTTGGAAAATATTGCAAAAAATACACTTGTTTAGCTTCCATTCATATGAGATTTCCATGACGGTGGGTTTTCCATTCCTATCAATAATTATCAGGTTATTGGTAGTGTGTTTTGAGGATGCACTTTAATGTTTATTCTAGCAAAAGTAAGGTTCTCTCCTCCCTCTGTATTTGGGTCCATATTTAATGGTTTCCCAATAAACTAGCAAATTGACTTAGAACTTCTGCATTATACATGGGTGCTGGGATGTTTCTAAGCTTGAACCATATTTGGGCTATTTCCTTTGATTTTTTTAGAAGACTCAATTCTTCAGACCATCTCTCCAACTTCAGACAGTTGGATCCAATATAAGTATGCCCAATTTTTAGAATATTATCCAAGTTTGTTTCATTTTTGAATTGAAGAAAATATAGATCATGGGTGTTTACAGAAACCTTCTACAGTCCCTTATGCTCCAATTGTTTCATTAGTGCTTCCTTGGTGACTAAGAAATATACTCGATTCTTTCTTATGTAGTTCTCAACAACTACATTTTCTCATTTTTAACACATTTCTCCTCCATTTTAGTGGACAATTTAAATTCAAAATGAAAGTTGAGAATCTCAACTTTTGTTTTAAACTCACCCAAGTAGATTTGACATTTGTATGCATGATCCTCTATTTTCTTTTCTGCATTCTTTTTCCGGACTTCATTAACTTTCCAGTTGAAATTTCTCCTAATAGTATAGGTCTTTAATTTTGAGGACTTCATTAACTCCCTCATTGTTTCCACAACCAGTTTACTATCTTTTCGTATTCTTCCTTTTTTAGTAGGTTCCAATCTTGAAAATAGTAAACATTCAATTGGAAGGTTGTTTGTTGTATTTTCTTTTTGTTAAATAAAATCTCTCATTTTTTGAATGCATCGGTAACTTTGTGATTTGATTTTTAAGCCAAAGAGATTTGTTTTTTCATTATATACAACCTTCCATATTCATTCCTTTTTCCCTTGTTATTTTACTCTAGTTTCACTAATATTTTGAACAACTAGTTATTTACCTTTGTTGTTTTCTGTATATTTTTTTATATTTTTTTTGTATAATTTTATTGAGTATCATGTTGATTTCATTTTTAACCGTCTCTTTTATATCTTTAAGAACAAATTCTTGTATTTCTTTAGTCTGGTTAGTTTTCTTACTTTCCATTATTGCAGAAGAAAATAATTATGCAGCAAACATATACTGATTATACTTAGATTTCTTTAGTCTTGTTTACTACACATATGAAACTACATGTATGAAATGATTGACTCAAATTTTCTCTATCTTCTATTTTCTTTTCTTTTTATTATTTTTTTTAAACAAAATAATGTGATGCAAAATTCTCTCCCATATCACTTCTCTAATAAATAAATATAATTATATATATATATATATATAATTATCATTATAAAATCCAAACAAAATAAATACTTAAATTTAGTTTTTGTTTATTGTAAGTGGGCTGAGCCCAACTAGAAATCCAGGCCCAGCTCAAAGAGAGTTTAGTGGGTAAAAAGAAGAAAGGACAAAGAGAAGTGTTCATTTAAACATGCAAAAAAGAGTATGGGAGATTCTGCGTGCTTCCAGAAGAAAAAGAAGAAACGACGTCGTTACAGTGTCGCTTCAGTTAGTTAATCCTTAATTTACTAATGTTGTTAATATGCCTTTTAGTTGGATCGTTATTGAGATAAAATCCATATTTTATTAACAATCACGTCACAATTCAAATCAATCATTTTATTAATTAAAATATTAAATATCAAAATTATTATTTATTTAAATATTTTATTTTATATTATTACAAAATAATATTAATATATATATATATCTTATATTTATTTTATTAAATTATAAATTTTATTTTCATTAATTTATAAATAAAATTTATAAATATATCTCATTTAAATTAAATATTTATAAAGAAATTTATTCAAATTTGTTTTTATATAAATTAACTTTAAATTATTATTATAATAAACTTATTTAATTTTTGATTATTATCTTATAAAAAATTTATTTAATGTAAAAAAATTATATTGATTATATTAAATAAAAATAAATACACAATATAGATAAAATTATAATATACTATATTATCTTATAAAATATTTAAATTTTTATAATAATGATTTATAAAAAAAAGTTATTCATTTAAATTTTTATTTATATAGTAATGAAAGTTAATTTTAATTTATATATAGTCTTTTTTAAGATTTAATATGCATTTTATTATATTTTAATATAAATTAATTTATTTTTAAAATGTATTATTAATTGAGAAAGAGGAAAAAAAATAGGGATATTATTAGTAGAGGTGTGATAGGGGAGGGAATTTAAGGGAGAAAATGATTTCTCATCAAAAAAATGTGGGAGGAAAGAGAGAAGAGAAAAATTATTTATTTTTTCAGTCAATCATATTGCGCCCATGTCGTTCTCTCCCCCATTTTCTCTCTAAAATTCCGTGCACAATCATTTCTCTTATTAGTATTAAGAAATTAAAAAACTAGTTTTTTCATAATTTCATCAAAGTTATTTGGGATAGTTTTCTTAATAGTCTGAATTTCATTTTAAAAGTTAGGCTAGTTTGTTTGTGGAATTTCCAGTTTTCAGTTGATAATTTTTTTATTTCAAGTTGAATTTCTTTTCATTCTGATTTTATGATTGTATGTCTTGTTGTCACACAGATGATTAGTGATAACAATGAACCAATAATGCTTAGAGTTTTTTAGTTTATCATCCGTTTGGTTCGCTTTCGAAAATTTTTTATTATTGATTATATATATAATTATTTTATTAGTGTTGGACACAAATACTAAACTATCAATTAAATTGTAAAGAAATGATCGCAAACGGAATAATTCGGATCCAACAGTCGAAAGGGGTCACATATCAAAATATGGGTCCAAATTTCATATTAAGGAAAACCTCGAAACCTTGTTTTGTTATTTGTTCCCAAAATAAATTCAAATTTCAAAATGAAACAAACAAATATCTAAAAATTTAGAAGTAGACAATTTGGATTTTGGAGTATGAGCCTCCCCACCTGTCATCATCCAACTAAAATATATATATATATATATATATATATATATATATATCAAATTATTTTAATTTATTAAAATAAGAACTTAATAAGATAACTATAAAATATATATATGCTTAATATAAAATCTAAATAGTAATCGTTATCTCACCGTCATATTAAAATAAATATAACATAAAACATATAAATCTTAAAAAATGAATCACATTTATATTCAAAAAATATATAAGAATCAACAAATAAATGTTTAAAAACAATATTTAATAAGATATAGATTTTTTTTTTAAATAAGACAATAAAATTAATCATACTAGAAAATTAGACAAATATTATAAAATATTATAAAATTTAAATAAGTAAATAAAAAAATATGGTAATTACTATTTTTTTTTAAACTTTGAGTCAATTTAAAATTATTTTTCAAAGTATAAATATATACGGTGTCTAATAAAAAATATTATATTCAAAATATAATTATTTTTATTTAAATAATTATTGAATAATTAATTTAAAATGTCATTATATATTACTTTTTTATTATAAAATGTCTTATTAAGTTATGAAAATTAATAAAAAAAAACTGTTAAATTATTATTTAAAAAAATACAATATAATATAAAATAAATTTAAAAACTAAAATTCATGATATTTTGACATATTTTATATAAATAATAAATATTTATTTATTTTTAATTTATAATATTTTTGTTTAATAAAAATATTTTGTATATAATTATTTCATACAAAAATTGTTAAATTATTATTTTATATAAAGCACTTCATTATGTTACATCAATTACTTTTCAATTTTCAATACCCTCGTAAATAAATAAAAAATAAAAAAATATAATATTTACAAATATAATATAAAAAATAAATTTATATAATATTTACATATAAAATATAGGAAATAAAATATTTACAAATGAAATATAGAAAATAAAAAAATAAAGTATATTTATATATAGAAAATATAAATATATATGAAATAAATTAGGAACGAAGATATAAAAGAAATTTCACACATTAAATTATATTTCCAATGTATACAGAAATATAATATAAGAAATAATATATATATATATATATAAATATATAATATAATATTTATAAATAAGGTATTTACAAATATAATATAAGAAATATATATAATATTTATAAATAAAATAGAAATTTACAAATAAAATAGGGATTATTGAATAAAAAAATAAGTACGAGGAAGGAAAGAAGAAAGATAATTTTTTTTTTTTTAATCATATTATTGGAGATCTCACCTAAATTATCTCATAAAGTATTTATAAATAAAATATAAGAAAAAAAACAGTAGATTGTTTATATATATATATATAATATTTACAAATAAAAATATATATATATATATAAATATATTTATATATATAGGAAATATAATATAATATAATATAAAAGAAATAGAATTCAGTTGCGAAACCTAAGGTTATTAAAGGAATTTCACGTCTGAAGTCGGTCGATTTCCACTATATAAAGCCCCCCACCCCTTCATTATATGGATTATACACAAATCTTCCTATCTTCGAAACCCTAAGAATCTCTCGATCTCAGATCTGCCGTCAACACAAATCTTAGACGATCTTTCGATCTAGACTTCTGATTCCTCCTCTTTCTTAACTCTCTATTCAATCGTCGACATCTCTTTTACCGATTCGTATTCGAAGATGTCTCGATGCTTTCCTTACCCTCAGCATGGATATTTTGCTAAGATCGCCGTCAACGACGCCTTGATCGATTCGATTAAGGTTTGTTGAGCACTTGAAAACTTTGCGATTATGCTCGACTTAATCACTTGGTTGATTTCCATTCATTAGTCAATAGATTAGATTAAGTCAGATCCCTGTTTTGTATATATATATCTGTATGTACGTGCTGACCTAAATCTAAGATTATTGTATACTACAAGTTTTATATTCGATCAATCAATGTACATACATACATACATACTGTATAAAAGAAGAATTTAGTATATATATTTGTATCTTCTTATGGATCTCATTGACATATATACGATTTTACTATTATTTTGTCTATTCATGGATCTTGTCTCTTCAATTCCATGCTTTACAAATACAATGACTCAATTCTTATGTTACTATCTGTTAACAGACGTATATGTGTTGAATATCATCTTCTATTATCTATCTCTGTTCTAAAACTGTCTTCTTATTGGTGCTAAAAAAAAGCTCCAAAGAGAAACAGAAAAGGCTGTCAAAGCTGAAAGGAAGAAAGAAAGGAAGTTGGAGAAAACATTGAGAAGGGAGAGGAAAAGTGAAAAGAAGAAGGAATTGGAACAGCTTGGTAAAAGAAAACGTGATGATGAAAAGCCAAACAAATTGGGGAAGAAAGATGATGAAGATAATAATCCAACGAAATGTGACTCTGGTAATCTGGAAAGAAGCAATATAACTGAAGAATTAGGGAAACCTTCTTCCATTCAGAATCCATGTGCTTCTGATAGCTCAGAAGACAGTAATAAAAGGAAGAGACATGCCACAGTTGAAACTGGTAATCGAGCTAATGGTGAGTTAAAAAGACACTCTCTTGTGATTAATTTCTTATCTACTACTACTACACCTGCATTAGTGGTTAACATCATCATCTTGTAATAAATAAACAGGGAGTTTCTTGAAAATAAGATTTCCCCCACAAAAACTTAAGGACCCAGTTGAATTTTCTGCCCCTTCTTCAATTCCAATTCCAACTGAACAGAAATGCTCAACTTCTGGAAGGAAGAAAACAACTGAGGCCATTGATAATGGTGTGTTCACTTCATTGGATAAGAAAATGCAATTGGTTAGTTTACTTTACAAGGACTTAGTTTCGGATTTAGCTCCTCTACATGAAAGAAGCACCAGTTTGTCATATGAGGCTGATGATGATAGTTGGCTATTTGAGACAAGGGTGGTAGATGGAGGAAGATGTAAACCGAAAAGTGATATGATGTTAGTTGGTGGTAATAGCACTTCGAGTTTGTGGCCCCCGAAAGCTACTTATTTGCCTGAAGTAGAACTGTATGCGTTGCCATATACAGTTCCTTTTTGAAGTAGAACTGTATGCAATGAAGGAGAGAAATTGTGCATATTGTATTCTCGACTTTACTAATTGAAAATTTTGGGATATTATTGTATGATGAGGAAACAGAGCATCATTAATATGATGGAATTTGTATTTGGAGAATATTGAGTTCAATTAATAGCTAAATTAGCCTATCTATCTTCACACGCATTCTCAACCAAATAACATGGTTATATTGAATCCATTGTAATTGATCATGCTAAAATTTATTGTAATTATAACTAAATACTTTTTTTTAATGGTTGTTTGATACTATACTAATATATATGATTGGTATAAATTTTATCTTGATGTATAATTGTATTATTTAGTAATGTTTTTTGTTTTTTTTCCCAAATGAATCGAATTGAAATGTGTATAAACCAAGAAACTAAGTTTGATTGTCACAGAAATTACCTTAAATTTCACTGAAATCACCTTAGATTTGACTCACCAAACCCACCTTGAATCTCACTGAAACCAACTCCAGTAAAAGTAAGACCTTGAATCTTCTGCAACCATCTTGATCTCACTGAAACCACCTGGAATAAAAATAGAAAGACTGAACAAAATTCACCCAATACTAAAATAATACAACTTGTAATCCTAATCGCCAATCAATTAATTAAATAGCGAACTAACTTTAAAAAAAACAAATTATTTAAAACTAATCTACATTAAACAAGCTCTAAGTCATCTTACAAACAGATATCCTCATTCCTCAAATCTGCTGACTGCAATATGCATCATAAATATTTGAGTATAGAGGTTTTTTCTAGCCACCCAAAAAATAAACCCAAGGTAAAAAAAGAAGGATATTTGAGTAAAAACACAATAGTCAATTAGGAAGAAAGATAACTAAGTCTAAATATCCTCTATTCTAAAATATAAAATGGAAAGAATATGTTAGTCATATAACCAAAATAATCCACTTTTTCATCTAACAATGACTTTTCTCTCTAAAAACTGTTTATTTCGAGAAAAAACTACATAAAGAAAGCCCTAACGCTCTTCATTTTATAGAACAACGGGTGTGTGGACTCAACGATAAGCCAAATTGTAAATATTAATGAAACAAGTGGAAAACTGGAAATTTACTGCAAGGAACCTAGGTAGTTAGTCGTGCAAATGAAATGCAGTAATGATTGAATACAAGAATCAAGTGATAAATTAAAAAATATTACCCATCCAAACCCTTAATGACCCCTTTTTAGTAATTCATATAACACATGAACCCTTAAAAGAGTAGATGATTCACATACTAAAACACAATTTCTTGATTTCAAGGGTGTGTATTGCTATGCAATCACATTTAGAAACTAGATGTATTGAAAAGATATAATTATTCTTCTTGGAGGCAGTGTCTGATCTGACTCGACGAGAGCTCAAAATTAGGGATACAATCATATAATTACGCCTATAAGTAAAAAAAAAAATTAACAAGAAAGAAAAACATCACGAAACATACAAGCACTTCATCCACATAATCAGAGAATTTTCAAACAAGAATTCCAAACAAAGTGTGATATTTACCTTCCCATTGACACTGCTTAATTTCTTTCGCATATGCTTCTACAAGTAGAAATTCAGGCAACACCTGCAGAAAATTCCTGATTAGTATATCAAAAGAACTTAGAACCTCTGGATTTTAACCTATATCTATTAGCTGAGAGTGTGACAACAACATTTTGATATCTACCTATGCCGGCTGTGGATGGAATTCCAACATTGAAAAAGCCTTAGCATAAATGAAAAACCAATAATTTCATTATAAACCTTCATGTATACTTCATACATAACCTTAACATGCAGCAGTTTCATTAATCAGTGAAACTGATTATCATTACAGATCATTAATCTGCTAATCTACTTCAAAGATTTTCACAAAAAAACATTTGGCCTAAAGAAATCAGTCATGTATATTCGTTATTGAAGAATTCCTTTAAATAGACCTGAAATAAGAAGCCTATAGTTTACATTATCACAACATCATCTTGCCTGAGCACAATCGCAATGATTGTGAGGTTTTTGCTTGCATCATTTGGTCAAAAAAACAGTTAATTAACATTGAAATTGGTTGATTAACAAGTTACATAGTTTCAATAACAGGAGAACACATTGCAAGTGAATGCATCAGTGGTTTTGATACTTGATAATTGCAAATAACAACAAAACAATGAAAAAATGTCAGTTCAAATGAAGTGTTTGATCACTCACAGTCTAGATACAAGATTTCCCTTCTGTACAAGCTCATTGAAGTTCTATAATCGAACAACCAATTTTCAAAGAACATTTACAGCTTTCTGCGCTCATATAATAGTATGTTACAACAGATAATAGTTTAACAATTAACACTATACCTGATTGGTGATCAAATATTTACAGATCTCGGAGTATTTTCGAAAAGACAGGTTGGATGTTCTGAGCTACGACACCAACACTGAGCACTGTAAGGCGTCTCTTAGATCGTTGGAGTCCTGATGAATTGACGAAGCTATAATTGTTAGATTAGTCAAATACAGTAATAAAAACAACGGAATTTCAAACTATGATCAGTTACAGTAGAATGATGCATGTAGAAGAAGACGTTGTGTTGAATTCCGGCGATGCCTCCTCCTTCCAGCGATTGTCATCGAATCTGACCTAGATCTTTCTCTTTTATAGAGATCTTTCTATCGATCGATGATCGATCGATCAATCTATCATCGATCTATCGTATCATCGATCTATCGATCGATCTATCTATCTCCTTGCCTCCTATATCTCCGGCTAGGCAACTATGAAAAATCTAGATCTCCGGCAAACCGTTGCAGCCACTTCCTTTAGGCGGAAATATTTTACCCCTCCAACTTATTCATAATATTCAATTTCATCTTCAAATTTTAGTTTATGAATAAACCCTTTTAGCTTAAATATATATTACTATATTATCATTGGCCAATTAAAATTTTGTGATAATTTTTAATGAGAACTAACTGGTCTAATTTCGATAGATTAATAAATTTTTATAATATTAAAATTTTAAGATTTTATTAGTTTATAAATAATTTGAATTTTACTATTTTATAGGATTATATAGTAAAAAAATGAATTTATATTTTTAATTTGAAAAAAATATATTATTTATTTAAATAAATTGATAAATTTTATAAATATAAATTTTTTTAGTATTATTTGTTTATTATTATTATTTAATTATATATATAATTATAATATATGACTAATATTGTTTTAAAATAAACTATTGCCATATTTTAAGTAATTCTCAATTTTCATGTAACGATTTTAAATGTATTTAATATTGAATAGATTTAATAATAATTTGAATTTAAGACATTATAAATTTAATAATACTTTTTTATAAACATGTAAACTAAATTTAAAATAATTAACAAACAAAATAAATTAAAGATATCAACAAAATTTTATATAATAAATACGGTTAAAATCAATATAACAACTAATAAATAATTTAATAATTTCAAAAAAGATTTAAATAAATAGACAATCATTTAATAAAAAAAATCAAATCTTTCAATTCAACCAGATCAATTGAAGTCCTTAATAAATATAAGAGACAACAACTTAAGACAATATAAATATAAAGTTTATTTTTTCTTAATCGTATATAAAAAATATAGTCATCACAATGGATAGAACTAGTTGTGTCTTATATGATTATGTGAATAAATGCTTCCGAACTGTATGAGGTAGAAACTCGTCCCACATATGGTTCAAAGACCTACAAAATTGTATCACCATGCTATTAAGTATTTTGATTTAAGTTATCTTTTTAAAAGGTGTGGAATAGAATAATCGGTTGAAGCGTAATGATCGTATGTCAGTAATGCATTGTATGTCCCATAATAGGTCTCATTCTTCATTCTTCTACCTTTTCCGGGAGTCGATGACTGTTCATAGATATATTATTTAAAATGGTAAAAAACATCATAAAATAATCTACAAATTTTAATAGAATAATCGCTCTGATTTAAAAGTGACTTGTTATCCTCGTTACCAGAATAAACCCGAAAATAAGAAAAATACAAATGGGCAATGAACCCTTGATCAAGTGAAAAGACCAAATCACATATAAATCAAAGCTCAAAAGGATCAAATTCACTAACAAAACTCAACAATTTTAGAAATTAACAAGCCAAACATAGGTTTATGAGAATCTATATAGTACAGATCTTCATAGATAGTAGCTTAACCTAATGAAAAACAAGCAAACCACTTAAAAAAACACATCTAATCGAGTCAAGTTGAACCCATCGTCGTCAACACAAACAAACTGTCCGTCGCCTATAAAACAGGAGCCCCAGTTAAGACGGCGATATTAGCAACTATACACAATTAGCTGAATGTTGTCTAAAAAGCAGACCGTTTTTCCTGTTAGTTCAGAAGAACTAGGGTTCTTTTTCCAGATTTACAATAGCGAACATCCCTTCTGGGACTTCTTTTTCTTCTTCTTCTGCTTGGGAGGTTGGAGCACTATCTTGATCGCAGCGTCGAAAACTGCTTTCACATTCTACATTCATACATAACAAACAAAGCTTCAACAACAACAAAAATCGACATGGTTATCTAAACACAAGTATCGATAGATTTGAAGGGCATGTATAATACTTGTTGAGTTTTGGAACTACATTCGACATAAGCAGGTGCCCCAATCAGTTTCCGCAACTCTTCTCCCTTCAACAACAACAACAAAATAAAATAAGGTTCAAAGAGCTTTCCAAATTATTCAGCCAAAAAAAAATATGAACCTGAGCTGTGGTGATGGGAACAGCACCAGGATGGTCTATAAAGTACTGCTTATTGTCCCTAAGATCTGCAAGTCAGAGCCTCAATTCAGATTTTCTATTTTTTTCTTAATAGGAATCAAACATGAAACTTTTGATTTATTAGGCAAGACTCTTTCCCGTTGAACTATGAATTTTCCAATTAAAGTGTTTTTAGTGTAAATTGAACTTCTCATGATTAAGACTCTTACCACTTGAGAAATATTCTAAAAGGGTGATGAGACTTTGACCCGGGTTTATTTTTAGGGGTGGCTAGCATGACACCACACAGTCACGACCCTCCTTTAAATTAAAGCATTTTTAAGACCAACTGTGTGATTATTAGTATGAACTAAAAAATTAGATTAGGTATTCAAAGAAGCATTTTTTAATGGAGTATCAATATGGATCATGAAACTAAGGAAATTACAAATTGGAGATTGAAAGATTTGGAATCCCTATTCTTATTTACATGGCTTTGGTCTTTTTTATATAAAAACAATGCAATGTGAGAAATTCACAATTACCAAAAGGAATAATATTAAAACAAGAGCAAAATTCTATTTTCCTCCATTATTCACCATTCTATCTACTAAGGAAATTGCAAACTGGAGATTGAAAGATTTGGAATCCCTATTCTTATTTACATGGCTTTGGTCTTTTTTATATAAAAACAATGCAATGTGAGCAATTCACAATTACCATCTTGAATCATTTTCTTGATGAATAGAGATCCATCTTAACAAA
This sequence comes from Impatiens glandulifera, assembly GCF_907164915.1. NCBI lineage: Eukaryota > Viridiplantae > Streptophyta > Magnoliopsida > Ericales > Balsaminaceae > Impatiens > Impatiens glandulifera. Next base: position 64,291,801 of record NC_061864.1, read on the forward strand.
GCTTTGTCGAAACCAAAATGATTGAAACACTAAGGTACGACGAGAGACCTAGACTAAATAAACAGGGGCAAAATCTAAACAAAAATTCAAGATTCTATGATCTTCCATTATTGATCCTTAAGTAGAACAGAGATTGTTACAAATGATGGGTATCTTACCAAGCTTTGTCCCGACAAGAATGATAGGAACCCCAGGTGCATAATGCCTCAGTTCAGGAATCCACTGCAATAAAATCCAAAACCAATCGTTTGAATAATGTTCCTTTAACTCAAAAACAGAAAAAGATGAAGTAACATTATTCAAACCTTCTTGGCAACATTTTCATAACTGGCCTTGCTAATAAGAGAAAATGCAAGAATGAAAACATCTGCTCCTCGATAACTCAAAGGTCTAAGTCTATTGTAATCCTCTTGACCTATAATTAATGTTACCAATTTCATAACAACGATATATATATATATACATACAGATAATGAAATCGATTTTACCTGCAGTATCCCATAACCCTAGATTCACCGTGTTCCCATCCACAACAACGTTTGCACTAAAATTATCAAAAACTGTGGGGACATAATCCTGTTTTGAATACATTATATAAGATAATAAGATCTAGGATTCTTGATTCTTCGTTTAGAAATTTATTACAAAGACTTACAGTTGGGAATGTGTTGCTAGTGTAAGAAATCAACATACAAGTTTTTCCGACGGCTCCATCACCGACAGTGACGCACTTGATGAATCGCGAAACGCTCATTTTTCAGCAAGATGAGTAGTAGATCTTTTCGAAAATGTTCTAAGTTAGCGATCCTTGGTAGTTTCTTGGACTTGTAATTCAAATCTTTGAAAGTAAATCGGATCAATAGCGAAATCGAAGCAGAGAAGTCAACAATGTGGAGCAAGCAAATTGGGAAAGTTGAAATAGGGAAGACGATGAATGAAAGAAATTGAAAATCAATCGCTGACCTATGCTGCGAAAATGGTGATTGAAACTTGAAACGTTTGCTGTGACCCGTTGACAGCTCTCTTTCTCTTTCTCTGACCTGTTATAGAGCTTTCCTGTTTCTTCTTCAACCCTCCCTCCTGTGCAATTATTGTGTCCTTAAATGCTGCAATTACAGTATATCACTTCTGTTATTATTTTTTTTTGAAGTGTAATAATTGTCATTGCAAAATAATTTTTTTAATTCCTAAATATAAGAATATATTTCAATATGGTTTTTGGCTTAATATAAATCCATTTTGTTATTTTTTTTTAATACTTTTATGTATATTTAGTTACACACATGGAATCAAGCCTTTTTCATTTTTCAACATTTCGCTTGTTTGTAAATGGTGGTGGAGAATTTTTAACGAAAATGCAAGTATTTGAAAAAAACAATCATCATCAAGTACGAAATTTGAGATAACGAATGAATGAAGAAAGTTTACGAGTAGAGGTTTTGAAGGTTGTATCACTAAAATATGAAAAAAAAACTTCACGCTTCTCACTTTTATGGTGGACAATGGTAAGAAAATTGATTTCTGGAATGATATGTGGCACCTGCGGAAATTATCAAACTCTTTTCAGGATCTTTTTGAGATTTTTAGTGAAAATGAGACTAAAGTGGTAGACTGTTTTTGTTTCACATCTAATCAAATTGTTTAGAGAATTCTTTTAAACAAACGTTTTTTTATCGAAGAGAAAGGTATACGGAGTCTATCATGGATGGTTTTACCCATGTTTCGATTGATATGGAGACCAACGACAAGTTTTCTTTGATCGACTCTACCAATTTTAAAATGAGCTATATTTAATTATCATGCGTTCCTATAAAAGACTCAATCTTGGTTTTCTTGAAAATAGGTGCTAGAAATAAAAAAAAATTCCATCAAAAATCTCATTTTTTTGGTTAGAAAGATATTAATGGAGGAGTATTAACATATAAAACTAAAAAAAGAAGGGATTTCATCTTGTTAGTAAATTCAACATTTGTTTGAAGAGTGGAGAATTCATTGATCATATTTTTTTCATTATGACATTGTCAAGAGCATGTGGGCTCTTCTGCAGAACCTCCTTCATTTACAATGTGACACATCAACAAATGTCGTTGACTTCTAGGTCAAATAGATTGAATGAAGTTCTAGCAACTATATCACGGACAACTAAAAAATGATTCTCTTACCTTACCATGTAGCAGTGAATGATCTAAAAATAAATAAATAAAAGAGTCTTCGAATCACTATTTATTTTATCAACAAACCGACGAAACTCAACTATTTATAATTTTTTTAGGTTAGAAACTAGCCTAACTCATTCACTTTCATGACATCCACTTCATAAATGATTTATATTCTTAATTTTGTCTTCATTATTATTTTCATTAAAAGAATTTGCTAAACTATTTTGATGTTTAACTTATCTTTATTTAAGGTTGTCTTATCATCTACTATATATTAAGGATGTCTTATTATCATCTACTAGAAGAATCAAACTTCTTGCAAAATCAAGTTCATGGAAGTTAAATATACCACTCCGATAGACTCGACCTCGAAAGTCAAGAAAAGCTGGAAAGTCAAATCGATAACCATCGTCGTAAAGCTAAATACGCCCTAAGACAAGGTACAACTGTTGAGAAGGGGACATGATCAATAGAACCTGGCTGGATCCAGGCTGAAGCGCCTATGTTTATTGTTGATTGTTAATCGTACCTAGGGACATGAGTGTTAAATTAAGTTAAAAGGGGAAATCGTTAAATTAAGTTGAATTATGAAAAACGTTTTAATTGATTAAAATGAACTTAGGATAATAAAAATGAACGCACATGGTTTTGATGAATTAATAAAACTAAGTTCAGCAATGTGTTAATGTGTAGGTAAAATAAAAGACATCTGCTTTAGGCAATTGATCGTAAATAACTCGCCAGCTGAGTGCTCTAACAGTAGAGTTGTCATCAGCTGAAGACTCACTAACAACAGAGTTGCAATCAGTAAACTCGCTATCAACTGAGCTGCTCCATCTAGGGTGGGGAAAATTACCGATATTAAAAGTATATCGAAAATACCATACCGTAATATATCGAAAATATCGACTTTTAAGGTATACCGAAAAAAGATAAGGTATGATACCGATATCGTAATTATTGGTACAGTAAATGTATGAGATTTTTAAAATTTTGGTATATATCGAGATATACCGAAATAGTATTTATAAGTTAATATATATATAAATATATATATATATATAATATTTATAAGGAAATAATTAAATAGATTTTAAATTAATTTAATTATAGAAATATAAATTTTGAATAATATCAAAATATTATTATATTGAAATATTATTTCATATATGCAATCTCTACCTTACCGATGGGATTGATTTTTTAAGATTAATATATTTTTTAGGTATCAAAAGTATAATATCGATACCGTACCGAAAATAAGGTATACCAAAATTAAGGTAAGGTAAAAGTATGGATTTTTTGTATACCGAAATTAAAGTATATTGAAACAAAGTATACCGAAATCAAGGTAAAGTAAAGGTATGCATTTTTTGCATACCGAAATTTTAGGTAATGTATAAGATATGGATAAAATATTAAGGTATACCGTACTTACCCACCCTTAACTCCATCAGTAGAGTCAGTAGAGTTGCCATCAGCTGAAGACTCGCTATAGCAGAGTTGCCATCAGCAGACTCGCTATCAACTGAGCTGCTCCATCAGTAGAGTTCGCTGGCAGCAGAGTTGCTCAAACAACAAATTTTGCTGGAAGTAGAGTTTCTCAAACAACAGAGTTCTCTAGCAGCAGAGCTCGTCATCAATAGAACTGATCAACAACTGAGTTCGTTGGCAGCAAAGTTTCTTAAACATCAAAGTTCGCTAGCAGCAGAGCTTACCATCAGTAGAGTTCACTAACAGCTGAGTTGATCAACATCTGAGTTTACTGGCAACAGAGTTCGCTAGTAGCTGAGTTGATCAACAATTGAGTTCGCTATTAGTAAGATAGTTCATCAGTAGAGCTGATCATCAGTAGAGCTCGCTATTAGCTAAGTTCCACATCAGTTGAATGTTTATCAGCTAAGTTAAGTAGTTGAGCACTCATAAATTGCAATACGACAAAATGTACAACCAGCTCTCTACTCTGACATGAAAAACGATAAACGAATATTTCATTCCCCTATGCACTAAAATTTTGTACGTCGGGCATACGATAAACGCACCGTTGCCACCTATCGACAAAATAGATTCGATCGTTGTCATGCCTCAAATATAAAAAGACATTAGAGACCAATAGTGAACCTCCCTAACACTTAGTTCTTTTGCAAATCACTACGTTACACATACACGAGACGATATACGCTGAGAGACGTTAACATACACGACGGTCACACAAAATAGTTACTCGATAATCTTTTGTATCATTTGATAATCATCTTACTCGTGTAAGTTAAATAGATAATCGTCTATTCAACAAGATAGTGTGGGAGCTAAAAGTTCAGACAAACAAGTGTTAAGACCTGTGATTTGAGTAAGTTTGTGTAGCGTCTATAAAAATCAAGTTTTATAGTGGAATTCTTCTGTAAATAGAAGAGTGGGTGACGTATAAGTTTTTATCTCCGAACATCCATAAAATCTTGTGTTGTCTTTTCATTGCTTCATTCATTCTTATATTTGTCGCTTCAAATCTTGCAAACATTTTCCGCACTTGAAACATATCAAGAGTTTTCTACGATTTGTCCAAGAATAAAAACAGATTTTCAATCCTTAACAGAAATAAAATCGCATTTAAGTGAAAAATAGAACAACAGTATTCAACCCTCCTTCTACTGTTGTCTTCGATCCTAACAATGAGATTTTTTGGGTAAGGGTTATTTAAATAATCGAACTTATTCAAATATCATTTTACTCTCACCCACACTTTTATCTATCGTATTACTCAATTCATTAATCAAAATATTAAAATATCATTTATTTTAAATTATTATTTTTTATTTTATCTTTATATATTAATACCCAAATTATTTATTAAAATAATCTTCACCTTTCAAAATAATAACCTTTTAAATAAGTCAAATTATTATTATTATTTTTAAAACAACCAAGTTGATTAAGAGGGATAATCAATATTAATGACTATTCAAGATAATCAAACCTATATTTTGCAATGTTTAGCCTCAGTGTGCAAAGTGTCAGATGGCAACGGGTACCCTACCCGCCGGGTAGTGAAGTACCCATCCCCGAACCCGATTTTCATTTTAATACCTGACCCCGACCCCGAACTCGATGGGTATCTCTATTTAGATCTCCATCCCCGATTTGTAGGGTACCCGATACCCGACGGGTACTCCATTACCCGATTAAAGTGTAAAATTATATTTATTATTTTTAAAATATAAAAAATATTATTTTTTTTAATTAACATATTCAGACTAAAATAATTTTAAATTATTATAAATTAAATCTAATATTTTAAATAATATGTTATTACAAAATATAATTGACCAAAAAAATATTAATAAATATTGGATACTTAAACAACAATATCATTCATACTACATAATATAAATTCATTCATACCACAAAATATAAATAAATAAACTTAAAACAGACACAACAATATATACTTAATTAAACATAAACTTCAAAATATTCATCAACAAGACAGTTTTCTAAAAAAAAACACATTCTTCTTGAAGCTTGTAGAAGTTACAGAAATGTCACTTTTATTGCTGCTAAAACGGAAGAAGAAATTACAAAATAGAGATCGAAGATTAAGTTAATAAATAAGTATAGAATAATAAAAGTTAAAGAACAAACATAACTTTATTAAATAATAAATAACATTAAACTAATAATATTGAAATTTGAAAAACTCAAATGAAAACATTACTTACTTGCATAATTATGTTGTAGATGTTGAATAAAAACTAGAAAGAATGTTGAAGATAGAAGTTGAAGAACAAAACTAGAGAGAACGTTGATAGAAGTTGAAAAACAAAACTAGAGAGAATGTTGAAGATAAAAGTTGAAGTAATGTTGAAAAAAAAAATAAAAAATGAAGATTAAAAGTCATGATTAATGAGAGAGAAACAATTATTTCAATGACATTGGCGTGACTTATGGTTTTGGGTAAAGAGAAAATAAATATTATATTTATTGTATTGTAATGATGGTTAAGAGGTGGAATTTGAAAAGTTATTTAATTTTAACAATATATATATATATATATATATATATATTAATATTCGGGTATCGGGTATCGGGTATCGGGTATCGGGTTTGGGTTTCCAACACTATCCATCCCCGATCCCGAACCCGATCGGGTAACATTTTTTACTCCCCATCCCCGAGCCCGACCCCGAACCCGATTTTAAATACCCGAACCCGATCATCGGGTACCCACGAGTATCGGGTATACGGGTACCCATTACCATCTCTATGTTAGTTTCATTTTATGAATTTACAAAGGTGTAAAGATGCAATGGATCTACCAAGCTTTTTTCAATTAGTATCTTTTGTTTTTTATGTGATCAAGTTCCTTTCCAAAATTGTGAGGTGACAAGTTTGGATCTATTCACTAATGTGATTTCTCACAAGTATGAAATTTAACTCATTCATTGTTTCGAGGTATATCATAAAATATTTTTCTATTATCTTATCCACAAAATTGAGATCATTTTTGACATATTATTTAAAGAAAAAATCAACTTTAAATTTATTTTCTTTAAATAAAATTATAGGTTATCAAAAATAATTATATAATAATGTTTTCTTTAATTTAATATGATTTTATAATTTTCATATTTTTAAGTTGAAATTTGAATCTAAATACAATATATATAAAACAAGCTCTAGTTATTTTTATATATGAAAACTGTAAAAAAAAAATTAGATAAGTTTTTAGGTGAAATGTTGATAAAAAATGTTTTTTTAAATAAAATTTTAAATCATGTCATAAAAAATTAATTGATTATTATTTTATCCTAAATATATTTTGTTTTGAATTTTTGCCAAATAAAAGGATCACAAATCAAATATTTTGTTTTTTAGGTGATTAGATAACTAAAATTGGGAATCGTGTGACATATAAGTGAATAAAATAATACTAGCATTTAGTCCGTGCATTTGCACGAGTAATAATATAAAAATCGTGAAAAAAAATTACGGATAACATTTTTTGACATTTTTTAACCGTTTTAAGTTTATGGGTGAGTCAACCCATAATCCGACCCAAGTATCCATTTACTCAACATCATTATATATTAGTTAGTTAAAAAGTTGAACTTATATTAATATTAAAACGTCCCACATTTATCAAATTTGGTGTTGAATTTAAAAATATAAAGTCTTTGTAGCCTAGTTGGTTAAAGAGTTGTATTTGTTTTTGTTAGGTTGCAAGTTCGAAACATACCTCTAGCATTTTTAATTTTATTTTTAACCGTTTTAAATTTAAAAACGGGTCAACCCACAATCCGACCCAAGTATCCAAATTAACCACAGCTCTCGACCCGGCAATCCGGACACTTTAAAAATTAAGCATCATTATATATATATAGATATGTGATATTGTAAATTCTAAATTAAATATTATGTGATATATAAGTGAATAAAATAATATATGTGATATTGTAAATTTTCATTTTTTAAAATGAATTCTAAATTATTAAATAAAACAAGTTATTTTTTTAGGTGATTAGATAACTAAAATTGGAAGGAATCATGATATATAAGTTAATAAAATAATATTTGTGATATTCTAATTCTAAATTAAATATAATTTTTTTTTCATTTTTTAAAAAATGAATTCTAAATTATTAAATAAAAACAAGTCCTTATTTGTAATTCTTAAAATGTCAAGGTATATCAAATTTAATTCATTCAAGCATTCATTAGGATTAATACCTATAATTCATTTTTTTATTTTTTAAAATTATTTAAATTTATTTATTCAAAATTTATATATATATATATATATATATATTATTTTATTTATTTTTTCCTGAAAAAAAAGGGTTATGGGTAACAGGGTGGAATATGTGTTTAGGGTTTTTTATAATTTTATTTTTTATTTGCTAAAGTCCTTTCTTCTTCCTCCTTCTCTTTTCAGTTTTGCGGCGGCTACTCCTCTCTCTCTCTCTGCTTCTTGATTTTCCGATCAACGTAAACCTAAATCTATCGATTACTTGAGAGGATTTCTGATATTTTCTGGTGCTTTAATCATGGCGTATTGCCGACAACGAGATTTTATGTTCTGTGAGATGTGTGGAACAATGTTATCATTCAATACAGTCAAGTATGCACGATGCCCACTTTGCAAATTTAAGAGAAATTTGAAAGGTATGATTTTCACTATGTACTTAAGATTCCCTCTTTCTTGTAAATTATGAATCCTTTTGTTTTTTCTGAGCTAATTGAATCATATCTGAATAGTTGTTATCTTTTGAGTTCTCTGTATATGCTTTAAATTTCTGGGTTCAACCCTTATTTGGTTTTAGGGTTTAGTTGTGATTGTGTTGTGATATGACTATAGCCCAACAGCATGATGCAAACCCATGTAATGTATTATTGGTTAATTGGTAGTAGAAATAGGTTTCTATTGAAAGAAGTTCTTCACAGTTTTGTTTGTAATGAAGAACAACAAAAGAAGGGAAAATAAAGAACATGTGTGTCCCGATAAGAATGTAACATGTAAACATAACTAGAGAGAAAGAAGATAGGCAAGATTGAGGGAGAAGAGGAGATAAGGGATCGAAATACACAGCTAAAGTGTAATTAGAGAAACTAGAGAATACTTTAGTACAAAATATCATCATTATACTCCTAATGAAACTAGTCTATGGTTATATAGTCTTCATACAATGGTAAAATAGTAATAACTAGAGAAAATAAGATCAAATGTTCCCCGGGGCACATGATGTGGGACACAACAGTTTAGTTGTGATTGTTCTGTGATATGACTCTGGCCCAACATCATGATGCAAACCCATGTAATGTATTATTCGTTAATTGATAGTAGAAATAGGTTTCTATAGAAAGAAGTTCTTCACAGTTTTGTTTGTAATGAAGAACAACAAAAGAAGGGAAAATAAAGAACATGATGATTCAGATTTGCAGATATCACACTTAATATGCACTTGGGTTGCTTACTGCAGTTTGTTCATGAGAAAATGCATTTACTTTTGCTTGTTACTTTTGAGTTTATCTTGAAAACTTGTTAAGATAGAGAAATATGCATTAATCTGTTTGGTAACAAATTGTTTATGTTTTCAGAGATTTCTGGGAAGGAAATACGTTACTCTATTTCTGTTGCGGTAAGCTTCCTGTTAAGCGATCATATGCTGTTTTTCTGAACTTGTTTAAACTTCTTAGGATTCATAGAACTAGAAATTTTATGATGTGGTTAAGGTTTTCACTTATTCTTAGCTGAAATTGAAAGACCAAGTGTTTCATAACTTTTGGCAAGTACAAATTTGCTTAAAAAGTGTCTGATGCAAACCCTTGATTGGGTATGTAAAACTTTTCAGAAGATGAAACTGTCCCCAAAAAACTTTTCTTGTGGCATACGTAGGGTTTATGTTCAAGGGTTAGTCATATCTGACGTTGGAGATGATGATACGTGAAAGATTTTAGTTCAATTTATCCAAATAATCCCAAATCAAACAAGCTAAAAAATTATTTGATTTCCTCATACAAGTTTAAGGGACTATTTTGATCTATCTTCATCTTCTTCCTATTAAGCTATCAACATAATAATCTTTCAGGACATAAGGAGAGAGCTGGGAATATCTACATTGGAAATCCACGAGGAGCAAAAGCAACAAATTGTAAGTAAAAGTTTATCTGTTTTTTATTAATAATGGGGATTCGATTCGACGATCCATTCACAGTATTATTCGTGTTTACATTTCAGGATTACAGTAAAAAATGTCCTAAATGCAACAATGAAGGAATGGGTTTTAAAAGTATACAGGTAAATCAATGAATCCTCTAGCTAAGCTAGTTTCAGTTGTTCATGGTTTACTGACCTTATGTTTTTCATTTGACAGACTAGATCTGCTGATGAAGGAGAAACCCAATTTTATAACTGCGCAAAATGTGGTTATAGTTACAAGGAGAACTCCTAAAGAAACTATAGACCAATTTCTGAGATTTCCGGTAGATCATAATTTGTAACAATTTATTAATCAAATTATTGTTATCGAATTTCCAATGACATAATGATGTTTGGAGACTTGTACCATGTTTTTCTTCTACCAGTTTTTGTTATTTTGTGGTGTTTGTTGCTTAGATATATCCTTTCAAACATATCTCCATTTTTCTCATTACATTTGCTTAAATAAGTTCATTTTTTATAATTATTCTAACATTATATATATATATATATATATATATATATATATATATATATATATATATATATATATATATATATATATATATATATCTTTAACATACTTTCATACAAAGTTTAGGATGATTTTTATTTGATTTGATAATTATATTACATTAGACTAAAGTGTTTCTCATACTTTTGAGCTTCAAAGAAAGTTATGACATCTTCATATTAAATCTAACTGTATATATAATTATTCATTTCTTTTACCATAGTTTTTTTTTTTGTGTTATTAATTTACAATAATAACAAAATTATAAAGTAAATTAAGATGATAAAAAAATTTATAATCATGTTAGACAATGTATTATGAAAAAAAAAGTAACAAGGCTTTTAGATACAAATTTGGATAAATGATATTTTATTATTATTATTATTATTATTATTTTTTTTTTTTTGTGTAAAACATCAACTTCTTGTAATAACTACGCATTTATTAAGTCGGATATTAATTTTTATAAAGTTTTTATTTTATTTTTTTGTGTAATTTGTTGGGCACATAGATATTTTTTTTTAACTTGTGCCAATTTAATGACAAAAATCTAATTTGTACTTTTTTCCAGACAAACAAGGACTCTCCAACAGCTTATCTATATATATATAATGATGCTTAATTTTTAAAGTGTCCGGATTGCCGGGTCGAGAGCTGTGGTTAATTTGGATACTTGGGTCGGATTGTGGGTTTACCCGTTTTTAAATTTAAAACGGTTAAAAATAAAATTAAAAATGCTAGAGGTATGTTTCGAACTTGCAACCTAACAAAACAAGTACAACTCTTTAACCAACTAGGCTACAAAGACTTTATATTTTAAATTCAACACCAAATTTGATAAACGCGGGACGTTTTAACATTAATATAAGTTCAACTTTTTAACTAATTAATCTATATATATATAATGATGCTTAATTTTTAAAGTGTCCGGATTGCCGGGTCGAGAGCTGTGGTTAATTTGGATACTTGAGTCAGATTGTGGGTTTACCCGTTTTTAAATTTAAAACGGTAAAAAATAAAATTAAAAATGCTAGAGGTATGTTTCGAACTTGCAACCTAACAAAACAAGTACAACTCTTTAACCAACTAGGCTACAAAGACTTTATATTTTAAATTCAACACCAAATTTGATAAACGCGGGACGTTTTAACATTAATATAAGTTCAACTTTTTAACTAACTAATCTATATATATATAATGATGCTTAATTTTTAAAGTGTCCGGATTGCCGGGTCGAGAGCTGTGGTTAATATGGATACTTGGGTCGGATTGTGGGTTTACCCGTTTTTAAATTTAAAACGGTTAAAAATAAAATTAAAAATGCTAGAGGTATGTTTCGAACTTGCAACCTAACAAAACAAGTACAACTCTTTAACCAACTAGGCTACAAAGACTTTATATTTTAGATTCAACACCAAATTTGATAAACGCGGGACGTTTTAACATTAATATAAGTTCAACTTTTTAACTAACTAATCTATATATATATATATAATGATGCTTAATTTTTAAAGTGTCCGGATTGCCGGGTCGAGAGCTGTGGTTAATATGGATACTTGGGTCGGATTGTGGGTTTACCCGTTTTTAAATTTAAAACGGTTAAAAATAAAATTAAAAATGCTAGAGATATGTTTCGAACTTGCAACCTAACAAAACAAGTACAACTCTTTAACCATCTATATATATATAATGATGCTTAATTTTTAAAGTGTCCGGATTGTCGGGTCGAGAGCTGTGGTTAATTTGGATACTTGGGTCGGATTGTGGGTTTATCCGTTTTTAAATTTAAAACGGTTAAAAATAAAATTAAAAATGCTAGAGGTATGTTTCGAACTTGCAACCTAACAAAACAAGTACAACTCTTTAACCAACTAGGCTACAAAGACTTTATATTTTAAATTCAACACCAAATTTGATAAACGCGGGACGTTTTAACATTAATATAAGTTCAACTTTTTAACTAACTAATCTATATATATATAATGATGCTTAATTTTTAAAGTGTCCGGATTGCCGGGTCGAGAGCTGTGGTTAATATGGATACTTGGGTCGGATTGTGGGTTTACCCGTTTTTAAATTTAAAACGGTTAAAAATAAAATTAAAAATGCTAGAGGTATGTTTCGAACTTGCAACCTAACAAAACAAGTACAATTCTTTAACCAACTAGGCTACAAAGACTCTATATTTTAAATTCAACACCAAATTTGATAAACGCGGGATGTTTTAACATTAATATAAGTTCAACTTTTTAACTAACTAATCTATATATATATAATGATGCTTAATTTTTAAAGTGTCCGGATTGCCGGGTCGAGAGCTGTGGTTAATATGGATACTTGGGTCGGATTGTGGGTTTACCCGTTTTTAAATTTAAAACGGTTAAAAATAAAATTAAAAATGCTAGAGGTATGTTTCGAACTTGCAACCTAACAAAACAAGTACAACTCTTTAACCATCTATATATATATAATGATGCTTAATTTTTAAAGTGTCCGGATTGCCGGGTCGACAGCTGTGGTTAATTTGGATACTTGGGTCGGATTGTGGGTTTACCCGTTTTTAAATTTAAAACGGTTAAAAATAAAATTAAAAATGCTAGAAGTATGTTTCGAACTTGCAACCTAACAAAACAAGTACAACTCTTTAACCAACTAGGCTACAAAGACTTTATATTTAAAATTCAACACCAAATTTGATAAACGCGGGACGTTTTAACATTAATATAAGTTCAACTTTTTAACTAACTAATCTATATATATATATAATGATGCTTAATTTTTAAAGTGTCCGGATTGCAGGGTCGAGAGCTGTGGTTAATATGGATACTTGAGTCGGATTGTGGGTTTACCCGTTTTTAAATTTAAAACGGTTAAAAATAAAATTAAAAATGCTAGAGGTATATTTCGAACTTGCAACCTAACAAAACAAGTACAACTCTTTAACCAACTAGGGTACAAAGACTTTATATATTAAATTCAAACACCAAATTTGATAAATGCGGGACGTTTTAATATTAATATAAGTTCAACTTTTTAACTAACTAATATATAATAATGTTGAGTAAATGGATACTTGGGTCGGATTATGTGTTGACTCACCCATAAATTTAAAACGGTTAAAAATAAAATTAAAAATGTTATCCGTAATTTTTTTCACGGTTTTTTATATTATTACTCGTGCAAATGCACGGGCTAAATGCTAGTTTTATTTTAGATTATTTGAATATTTTCTTTTTAATTGTTTAAAAAGATATATAAAAGTAGCTAATTTATTAAATAAAATGATCATATTATAGTTCATAAAAAAAAACTGTAATAGAAATTAGTTGGATTAAAATTAAAAAAAATTATTTTCATAAATTAATTCATTAATCAAAATATTAAAAATAATTATTTTATTATTAAAATAATTATTAAAAACCCTATTATTAAAATATCATTTAATAATTTTACAAAAAAGAAAAACTTATTTTCTCAAATAAATTTAAATATTTAATTCGAAATAAATTATTCAAATAAGAACAATACTTACTTATTGATTATGAAATTACAAAAATTAAATTAAATTCTTTAAAAATAATCCAAAATAATCTATATTATAAAAAAAAAAAATTATAAATCTTATTCACATTGAAAATTTTCAAAAAATATAGTTATTTCAAAAAGTAATATTTAATATGATTTTATAAAAAGAATTAAAAGATATAATATATAACAATTTATAATAAAAAATATTTAATATTTGTATTAATAAATAAAATAATATAATAAATTAAAAAATGAATAAAATAATATTTTTTAGTTTCTTATTCAAATCACCCAAATCCAACCAAATCTAAATTCCCCTAGTTAGATTCGATTTATAAAAACAAGTAAATTGTTACAATAATTTTAACAATAATAAAATTAAGATAGAATTTATTTTAAATATACAAAATCTCTTCAAAAGTTTTTCATCTAAATTATATAAATTTATATAAATGTAAGAGAAAGAAAGGAGAGAGAAATCTTCTTTGTTGTCTTTTTCATTTTCTAGTTTTCATGAAGAAGAAGAAGGAAACTTCCAGAATCAACCAAAAGATAATAATAACAATAACATTAATAATTAAAAACTACAGTTGTAAAACGTTCCCCAAATTTCTGACCTAAAATTAATCTTCAAAATCAATTTCCGGTTGAGGAATTCCATAAATTACTTGCGAAATCGGCGATCCAAACACCATCCGATGCCAACATATACCTCCCCTGCATATTTCCTTCTTCAATTGACTACGATCGGCGACTATTGACCCCAACCGTGCCGCCGTCAGCGCTTTTGCGGCTTTTCTCGAAACGTCGTAAACTAGAGTTCCGATCAGAAGTACAGTGAGCGTGGCGGTGGAAGCAAACAAGACGAAGACTCCGGTGAAACTCCGGTTGTAAACAAGGCCGTAGACTTTGATCGCCGTTATCAGTAACAAGTAAAGCCTGGTTAAATTTCCGGCGACTATATCGGAAATCGCCATCGCTTTCTCTCTCTGAAGTTTTATCGTTTTTATGGAAGATGCGTTGAAATCGAGGGTGGGTGCCTTCAGAATGTTTATTTAATTTCTAATAAATATTTTGAATTAATTAATATAATAAAATAAAATAAAGTTAATTTAGCCACCTACACTTGGTGATATAGTAGATGAGATAGATGTTTGTTCATACAATCTGACATATCATACTTTCATTGAAAGCATTATTATTATCATAGTTTTAAATTTTATAAATATTTAACTTATTAATTTCACTAAACAAACATTTAAATTAAAATAGAATATTATAAGTAACCATTTTAATTTATTTTAAATAATAAAATAAAATAAAAATTAAGTAACACTAGTGACACAATTGTTAGGTCACAGGGTGACACTATTGTTAGGTTACAAATTAGATATATTAACTAATATATAACCTAATAAATCAATTAGTAAATTAATAATTTAATTTAATGTTTTATTAAAAGACTAAAATAAGATTTTATTTTATTAATTTTTGGGAAAAAATTAACTTTATTCAGTTAAAATTAGGTTAAAGTCAAACAATAAAATAAACTTTATTCATATAACTTTATTTTATTTTTTTAATGATTAAACATTTTAATTTGTATATATAATTTTAAAATAATAATATTTTTATTATAATTATTTTTGAATGCAAAACTGGCACTATATCTCGTCATGATTTTCAATTTTGTTTATAATATTTGAAATAATAATCATATTTTAGAAAATACAATTCTAATTTGATAATTTATATATAATTATATTTAAATCTATTTTAGTTAGAATAATTACTCAAATATTTGTAAAATAAATACCATAATTTTGATATCATCAACCCAGTGAAAAGATTGGGTGGTTACTAGTTTAATCGGTGGTTCAACTGATTCATCCAGTTAATTTTTATAATAAAAAAATAATATAAAAATAACAAAAATTCATCAAATTATTTATACTTTAAGTAGATATCAAAATTTAAAATAATTCAAAAACCTAATAATTAATGTATAAAGTATGAAACTCAAAATAATATCAAACTACTGTCATCAATTATATCAATTATATGAAATATGAACTCAAAATAAATTAAATTTTGAAGAAAAAAAATGATGACAATTAAGTTAAAATAAAATAGACTTAACTAAATTATGTGAGGGATAATGCTTTAAATTAAACTATAACTTCCAATTTTTAGATAACTATGCTTTTATTTGGAGAAAAAACTAGGTTTAAGTTATGACTTATCATACTACCTTAAATCATTTTGTAGATTGATAAAAGCAGAATCAGCTAGTTTAGGAGGTGGAGCTTGAGGTGAATTTATGAAAATAATTTAATTAGCTAAACCAAAAACTTAACATATCCGAAGAATTGTAAAACCTAATGGAAACTCCAATATTTTTGGAGAATTTATAGTTGGACAATTGAAAAATAGAATTTCATTTTGGAAAGCAATGAAAAACTATTGAATTAACTGAACAAACTGATACAAAAGGAATTCAAGTACAATAAGAGAGCGTATATATGGTAAAAAATTGCATGCATAGAGTGGTGTGGATCAAATGAGGTAGAGTTCCCCTACAAACCATTCGTGCTAAAATAGATTAATGTTGCTATATAGTTCAAACTATGGGGTATTAGGCATCAAAATTTGAATATTTATTGACAATGACTTACAAATATTTAATTTTTTTTTGTTTTTATATATGAATAGAAAAAAAAAAGTTTGTCAATTCTTCTCCGTGTCTAATACTAGAAATCGAAAATCTACCCACATGTGAGAACTAGAAATAGATAAACTCAATAGTTTTATATATAATTATAATACATTACTAAAAAAATTTTATTTCATAATTAATTTTGATATATATATATATAAATTTACAATTAAATATAATATTTTATGTATAAAGTCAAACAATAAATTAAACTTTATTCATATGACTTTATATGTCATAGAATATAAAAAGAAAGATTATTTGAGAAAAAAATATATAATAGTATATATACATATTTGAAAAAAATATATTTTAGTATTAGTTAATATGATTATATGAGCTACCACCAAAACCAAATCATAAATTAATTTAATCTCTATTATGCTTTGAGTTTATAGCCATAACAAGTAACTTTTATTCTACCAAAAATAAAGTATTATTATCTTTTGTATAATTTATAATGACCTTTATTGGTAAAGTGGTGCAACAAGAATAAATATGTCTTTTAATTAAATATTCAAGATAATTGAACAAATCTAAAAACTTAATTAATATTTTTATATTTAATTTACTAACATAATAATTAATTAAGGGAAATAGTGTAAAAAGAAATAAAATCACAATCAAACAACAGAGTTAAAATAAGTATTTCATTTTATTTTCAATTTAAATAACATTTATATTATTTTATTTTCATTTACAATTTATAATATTTAAAATTATTTGAATTTTTTGTTATTCTAATTTCATATCTTCAAAATATAATTTTAACAATACAAAATTACAAATAACAAAATATATTATATTTTTGAGTGGGATCATAAAAGAATGTCGGATGAAAAAAAAAATATAATGAAACATCTAGAATGAATTGATTTAAAAATAATAAGTTAAAATATAAAGTTTATTTTAAAAGTAAAAATAACTAAACAAGCTACATAAAAAAATTTATATAAAAATCACATTATCCTTTTAAATTTAATAAAATTACTATAGGATAACGTTTGATACGCGATACTAATTATATAGGTATAAATTGTAAAGAGTATAAATTGTGAGTAAGTATTAGAATGTATAAATTATAAATATAATTTGTGTTTGGTTAGGAATATGAATTATATAGGTTTATTTTATCGTGTTTGGTTGGGGGTATACAAAAGTAGTAAAAAGGTAAAAAATTATTTTATCCTTATATTTATATAAATTATTTTTTTATATATTTATTTTATAGGTAGTTTTTATTATTATTTATATTAAAATTAATAATAAAAAATTTTTATAATGTAAAAATACTATTATATGTTTACATTATTTTATATATAATTTCTTATAATTGTATATACTATTATTTTATAATTATCATTATTAAATTTTTAAAATAATTATTATATTTTATTAGATATAAAATTGTCACATTTAAATTTTTTTGTAATATAATTTGTGTTTACAAAGAGAAAAAAAATATAAATTTAATAATTAAATAAAAAAATTAAATATTTATTATTATTATTTAAATTATAAAATTAAACCTAGTTAAATATAAATAAATATTTAGTTATAGTTTTTATTATTATATTTTAAAATATAATAAAGAAATTTTAATTTTATAAAATTAGAGGGTTAAAGAGGAATTAAATTTTATAAAAAAAAAACTTATACATTATTGTAACTAGTTGAATTAGGTACAACAAGGTATAAATTATACTTAAATATCACTGTAGATATAAAACTATCCACCCAAATATCTAGTTAAATATTTTTCTCATTATCTATCTATCTGTATAACAAATATATTTTTTATTTTCTCATATTTAATGCTATATATACATTTTATTTTCATATTACAAGTTTTCGTGTTTCTTTTATTATAATTTATTTAATTATTTTTTTCTAGGTTATTTTCAAATATTCATTAAATAAATAAAAATATGATTATATTTAAACTAATTAAAAAATAATATATATATATATATATATTATCTCATATATATTGTTATATATAAATATAAGGTCTATTATTTTTTTAATTTTTTTTATAAATAAACAAACTTCCTTCTTATTTATTATAATTTGTCTAATTAATTTTGTAATATTATTTTAAACATCATAAAAGAAAAATATTATTATAATATTTAAACTAATTAAAATAGAAAACAAAGATAAATATATATTGGTTTGTCTCCTTTATCTTTATCTTTATTTTTATTTTTATTTTTATTTTTATTTTTATTTTTATTAAGTTAACAAATTATAATTTAATATACTAATTAACAAAATATAATATTTATTTTAATTATTTTTTATTTAATATATTAAATTATATACTTTAATATATTAAGTTTATTAAAAAGTATAACTAATATATAGAGCAGTAAATTGTTTCTTCTAACATTCTCACATTCTCGGTTCTACTCTTCATTTACCCCAAATTACATATTTATCTATACCACTTTTATATATTTATATTTCTTATTTTATTTACTTTATTTATTTAAATTAACTTTACTTATTTAATTTTATTATTTAATTTAATTATTATATTTTTCTTATTCATTAAATTTAATTAATTAATTTTTAATATTTTTTTTATGTTTTTATTCAATATTCTTTATATGGTTTTTGAATATTTATTTTTATTTTTTTATTTCGATAAATAATTCTTTTTTATTTAAAAAGAATATGATTAATTTTTAATATATAATATTGTACAGATTTTATCTTATTGATAGATAATTTTATTTATAAATAAAAAATTGAATAATTCAACTATTTTTTGTATAAGTATTTTAATATATATATATATATATAATTAATATAATAAAATATTAAATATTTATATTTTATTAAATTAGGACACACTTTAATATTTTATATATTTTAAACCATTATAATATAAAAATAATAATATTTTATATTTTTAATTAAATAAATAAATAAAATAGGAAAAATATATTAAAAATTAATTAATTAATTATATTTAATGATAAAAAAAATTTAATAATTAAATAAAATAAAAAAAAGTAAAGTAATAAAATAAGAAAAGTAAATATATAAATATAGTAAGGATAAATAAGTAATTTGGAGGTGGATGAAGAGTGGGACCGGAGATTGAGATGTTAGAGGGGTAGGAAAAACACCTCCCATAAGAGTATAATAGTCTTGTATTTTTTCATCCGATAATAATTTTAGATCTTATCAAACTAATTGAAATATTGAATATTTAAATTTTAAATCATCTTGTTTGTTAATTTAATTTTTTATTTCTTAATATTTAGTTATTAATTATTCAAATAGTTAAAAAAATTAAAAAAGAAGTGTAGAATATGCTATGAATACAAAAAATAAAGTCACTAGATTTCAATAAAAAAAACAATTTCCAAGGCTTAAACAAGATGATAATAAAAACAAAGTTAGCATTAAGTTAAGTGAGAGAAAATAGTCAATGTTGTTTAATGAAACACACTTTAATGTCTTATTTCTAGTTGGATATTAGATATTGGGTATTAATTTCATAAGACTTAAATGAAATTAAGTGAGAGAAAATAGTCAATGATGATAAAGTTTTGATTGGAAACCATGCAACTTACAAGATCGTAGATATTGATTCGATTATAATCAAAAGGAAGGATACCGTAGATATTAATTTATAAGAGTAATTACACTTTATCATCTGCACTGGTTTGAGCTCCCACCATAAATTAAAAAAAAATGCGTAAAGTCATGGGAGTTTGTCATAGCTGGTCACTTTATGCATAGGCAACATGAAGGCATCATTTGCTGAGGTTAAAAGAACGTTGATGAGTCAGTGAGAATCCTCTGGTCTGGAGATGATCACAATCAATGATCACGGATTCTACTTTCTATCCTTCAGAAATGGAAGCGAAATAAAGCCGATCATAGAGAGCGAATATACCTTTATCAAAGGAAAAAATTCAAGTTGTACAAGTGGAGCGAAGAACTTAATACTAATCATAGACCACCTGAACTTGAACAAATCTGGGTGAATCTCAAAAATGTTCCACCACACCTGTGCAACCCAATGAGCTGACCTATATTTCAAGCATTATAGGCAAACCACTTATGTTTGACCCAACAATGGAAGACTACGAGCGTGCATCTGTGGCCAGAGTTAGTGTCGAAATCCATCCAAGTAGCTCTATTCCAATTAAGCTTGAACTTAAAGATAGACTGAGAAATTTATTTAACATTGGAGTACAATACGAATGGAAACCAAATCGATTTATATGGTGTAGCATTTTCACACACGCTACGAATAAATGTCCAGTCAATAATAATTTAAAATCGAAGGCCAATAACAATGCTCAGGAAGGCTGTAACAATGACTCTAACCAGGCTCAGGTTGAGAGAAATGTGAACAGGTCTGAACTTAACATCAATGAACACACTGATAATGATAGGATGGACAACCAAAAGCAAGAACAGATAAGGGTAAGGAAGAAGATAGGAAAAATAATGAAGTGGGTAAGGGTACAAGTTGACCCTACTAACACTGATCCTATCGGTCATGTTCAGGGCACCGGTCCTAGGGATTCTGTTTTCTCAAGAATAGGTCCTGTTCAAAACGTCGATCCTGGTCAGGATATCGGTCCTGATAAAGCTGTACATAGCCACACCAGTCATAGAACTTCTCAAAATGCTACCGTACCTAGCCATATTGACCATGTTAAGCCTGGTCCTGGACTTGCTGATCCGGATAATACTCAAGCTACCGGACTTGCTACTACCAGTACTGATGAAAAATGTTTTGGTTCTAAAGTTTCTGGAATTCAAAGATCTAGGAGACGGGGAATACTTGGCCCATATGAAACAAGCAAAATTGGGTCTGATGGCACTCCAATAGGTGGTGAGTCCACTCTTCACAATTCTAGGAATGCAAGCAGGAACCAAAAAAGCAATGTCATCAGAATTCGAAATGACCCGATCCATGGGCTTAGAGCCACCTTTCGAGATAATGAACAAAAATTCTGGACAAAAAAAATATTGAAAAACCAACAAGCAATAAAGAAGATCTTGAGAATGAACTAAAAAATCTTGGGTTTTGTGAAATTAAAAGATCAAGTGCAGAAGAAGACAATTTGGTCTTGAATAAGGCAGTGAGCCTTGGTTCTGAAGTAGGGCGAATTAAAATCGATAACAGACATGAATCCAATAGTGAAGAGGTTCAAAGTCAAAAAAGACCTACTAAAGAAGAACAAGCTGAAAAGTGAAGACAGAGCAGAAAGGTCCTGGATCCAGAAGCCACCGACTCTATAACGGGAGAAGATGAGATCTATGTGAGAAGACCCTCACTCGATGTGAATAGTATTCCATGTAATCAAGCTATAGCCATTAAGGATAGCGAGACAAGTGATGCTTACGATTTCTCTAATGAAGAGGTCTAGGACAGTCTAGAAAGTCAGGAACCCAACACTTATATCCATTCATGAATATAGTGACATGAAACATAAGGGGACTCAATGACCCTCTGAAATGCAAAGAAATCAGGAGGATCATTGAGAACCAGAAGATCACTATTATGGGTATTCTTGAGACAAAAGTCAAAAGTTGGAACGTTGAGAAGGTTAACAAGATGTGTATTGATAGCAGCTGGGAAATCATTCACAACTCAAATGACAAAACGAGCAGAATCTGGGTTATCTGGGATAACAAAGTTGCTGAGGTTAGAGCTCTCTTTTTGAATGATCAAGAAATCCTAGTGGAGGTCAAAGACAAAATCACATGAATCCTGTTTAATCTTGCTATTGTTTATGCTAGCAACTCAAGCACTGACAGAAGACTCCTCTAGAATTGTCTTAGAAACTGGATCGGTAGTGATAAATCTTGGGTTATCCTTGGTGATTACAACGTAACCAGAAACGAATCTGATCGTAGCCCAAAATCTGAAATAACTCGAGATATGATTGACTTTAATGACTGTATCAGAGATATGTGTTGTATCGAGCCTACAAATTCTGGAAATTTCTTCACTTGGTCTTCTACGAGAGGGAATGAGAAAATTAGAAGAAAGAAGAATTGACAGACGTTTGGTAAATGAGAACTAAATTAACCAATTTCCGAGAAATCAACTTTACGTTATGAATTCAGGTATATCTGATCACTGCCCGATTAAATTGTTCTGGGAAAAGGAAGAAAGGTTCAAAAGACCCTTTAAAATTTTTAATTTTTAGATGGAAAATGACAAATTCAAGAGTATTCTCGAAATCGTATGGTCTATAGATGTCAGGGGATCCAACATGTACAGGGTTTCTGAGAAGCTTAAACTCCTGAAAAATCATCTCCAAAGCTTTGATAATAAGAAGTTCAGCAATATCTCCAATAGAGTTCTGGCTGCTAAAGAAGAACTGGAAGAAGTTCAAAAAAGGTTATTGAGGGATGATAATGATGAACAACTCAATGAAACATAAAGGGATCGTTTGAAAATTTCAGGAAGCTGAGTCTTCTTAAAGAGAATTTTATTAGACAGAAATCAAGACAGAGCTGACTCTCGTTGGGTGACAAAAACACAACTTTCTTCTACAGAAAATACAAGACTAGAAACATGAGAAACAATGTATACAGGCTGAAGAATAATGATGGTGAATATGTTCAGGGTCAAAAGGGTATACAAGATTTGGCTATCGATTTCTATAAGCAGCTTATGGGTACAAAAAAGCAACATCAAAGTCACCTAAATACCTTGTATCAGATTATTTATAGGAAAATTTCTGCAGAAGATAGTCGCGAGTTGATAAGGGTGGTCACGAGGGTTGAGGTTAAAGAAGCTCTGTTTAGTATTAATAGGAATAAAAACCGGGGTCCTGATGGGTTTAATGCACAATTAATGGAATACATCGGTCCTAACCTTGATCCCCAAAACTGCGGTACCCGAGAAAGTACAAGATTTCAGACCATTTTCCAACTGCAATGTGATTTATAAAATAATTTCAAAAATAATTTCTAAACGATTTTAAAATGTCATAGGAAAAATTATAAATCTTAACCAATCTGCATTCATCCCCGGTAGGACAATCTCTCATAATATTCTTCTCATGCCGAGCCTTTTAAAAAACTACGGGAATAAGAAAATATCCCCGAGAGTGGTTTTCAAAATAGATATCAAGAAAGTTTTCGACATTGTTAGATGGGAAGCCATTCGAGACTTTCTAGTTGTATCTTCTTTTCCTATAATTTTATTGATTGGATTATGCAGTGCGTTAATCATCCTTCTTTGTTGTTAGCGTTCAAGGAGTCCACGGAGGCTATTTCAAGGGTGAAAACGGGATAAGGCAAGGGGACCCCCTCTCTTCTTACCCTTTCGTAGCTATCATGACGATCTTTGAGAGCATCTTCGCGATGTTCCGAAAGAATCGTCCATACATCTTTCACCCATTCTGTGAGGTAGAGGAGGTAACCCATTTATGATTTGCTGACGATTTGTTCATTCTAGCGCACGCAAACATTGATTCCATTAAAAGTATTAGGCTGCAATAACGTTCTTTTTTGAGGTTACATGTTTAACTATTAATGAAAGTAAAAGTGTGGTATTTTTTGGAGGCGTGAATGACGAAACAAAGTAGGACATCTTTAACATCATGGGCATCAAGGAAGACAGTTTTCCCATAAAGTACTTAGGAATTTCGTTAACCGCGAAGCAGATCGAGATCTCACACTGCAAGCCGCTGATTGAAAAGGTAAAAAACACGATATCTAGCTGGGCAGCGAAAAAACTTTCTTATGCAGGGAGGATCAAACTTATCAAAACCGTGGTCATGGGCATAGTTGGCTACTAGGCGCAACAAATTGTCATTCCGAAGAAGGTAATGAAGGAGCTCAAATGGACCGCTCTCTACAAACCGGAGGACGAAGGAGGCATCGGCTTGAAGAACCGTATCGAGTGGAATAAGGCTCTCACCTTCAAGCATTTGTGGGCTTTAGAGCGCAATCAGGAGTCACTATGGATCAAATGGGTGCATACGAGGTTTATGAAATACGAAACCAGCATCTGGACCTGCAAAATTCATGAAGGTATGAGCTAGTCTCTAAAAAAGATTCTTAAACTAAGAAACGATATTGAAAATCTTTATGACATCCGGCTAGGGGACGGGAAAGTCACTCTATTCTGGCACGACCCCTGGTTCAAAAACCAGTCTATCATCCATAAGGAGAAGTTTTAAAATATCCGCATCAGAAGGGACTGCACATAAGCGAAAATCAGAGATACTAAAGACGGGAATTGGGACTCACTCTTGAGAAGAAATCCAAAAGGACAGAGGATACTTGATCATATAAGTAACATACAACTACACGACAGACAAGATATTCATGAATGGAAAGATGAGGACAATGGGAAGCTGGTATCGAAGAAAATATGGGAGGTAACCCGGGAAAAAGCACAAAAAGTAGAATGAGCTCCTGTCTAGAATGATCTCTTAAACTCGTGGTTTTTTTTTCATTTTGGGATTTTTTTAATGAAATGACGCCTAAGTCGTTTTCCAAAAAAAATGAAGGATAGTTCAACTTTAAAAGTGTTAAGTACATTCTAGAACTTCAGAAATACTTGATTATTTTGAGGGCACTTAATGATGAGTGATATTGTATGAGTATAAAACCAACTTTAGAAGTTAAAATTGTTAGGTACTTTCCTTTGAGGGAAATTAATGATCATTGATATTTCCTTTGAGGGAAATTAATGATCATTGATATGGTATGAGTATAAAATAAGGGTTTTAAAACATATCAAAAGAAAATTTAGTCTTCAAAAGGAAGAATAACGAGTTAGGCCTTTTATAAATTGTATGATGTACGAAAGATATGTCTTGTCATAAGTTTTTTCAAAGATTTTATAAGGTTCGGACACTTGAAATTAAATAATATGAATTAAAGGAGTTTGGAGAAATTAAAAAGATAAAAAAAACATCGGAAGATTCAAAATTTAGTGAGTTTGAGCTTTATAAATATTGTGCTGGAACCCGCAAGAGCAATATTCTATATATGTTTTCAAATAAATGTCATCTTAGATTATATACAATTTGGATATACTGGGGCAACCTAGAATGTGACACATGATGGTGTCAAGTTTTTCTTTTTATTTGGCATTTCTAAAAGTTCAAAATTTAGAATGTGTTAGTGGAGATTATATACATTTGAATTTATTGGGGGAAACCTAGAATGTGACACATGATGGTGTCAAGTATTTTATTTTATTTTATTTGCCAACTCTAAAAGCTTAAAAATTAGAATGTGTTAGTGGAGAACAAAAATAGTAAAAAATTAAGAAACTTAGAATTGATAATAAACTTAATTTCTGAAAATGAGAAGTTCAATTAAATATGCAAATAATATGAAATTACAACACATCTCACAACAAAATAGAGTTGATGAAAAAATGATCTTATATACATTATGTTGAATCCAATTCTAATAACTAAATGATTGAAACTTATAAACCAAATTAAACATGAGAGAAAGAAACCTATCATTCAAGATCTTTCCGTTGAAGATTATAAGTAAACCATTAATGTGAAGAAGAATGCCTTGATCCATTAATCATCTGTCTAAGACAGAAGACAGAAGATTGGGTGTTTTGATCTTCCAGATTCAGCAATCACCTACTTCTCTCTCTAAGGATGATGGAAGCTTCAAAGATTGTCGGTGGAAAGTGAATTGGGGACCATAACCCCTTTTATATAGCTTTATTTTATAATTTTATTTTGACCATCACAAAATATAAAATTATCCTAAGGTATATATACATATATAAATTATCCATATTAGTTTCAATATACTCCAAAATCCCTTAAACTTTATAAATCACTTCAAAATTGATTTAACTCAATAATAATAACATGTATAACTTTTAGTCAAATAATATAAATCCATATTAGAATTATAAATTCATATAATTCCAACACATTCAATTATATAAATTATCAATAATACTCCTGTTGAGAGTTGAGCTCAAAATCTTCCGCTTACTAAAAGAGTGCTCTAACTCAATACAGCTATTTAGAGAGACTTGGAAATGAATAATATTTCGAGAGTAAAACTCCATTTGACAAATATGAGAATAAGGCCAAATGAAAAGTTGAATGAAGAAATAAGAGATACTCCATGTCAAATTCTATTCAGGTGTCACTCAATCCTGACATGAACCTATAGACATCTCTTCAAGCAATGGTGATGAAGGAGATGATAAAATTAATGTGGAGTCCAATTGAAAAAAAAACACAAGGACAATGGTAAAGAAGATGAGTGTAGTAAGTTACAATTCAAGAGAAATTGTGCAACCTTGAAATAATATTAAATGACAGTTAATGGATCCACTTAATCGACAAAAGATAATGAACTTCAAGTTGATATTCAATGAAGAAACTAAATGAAGATGGAATTGGGTGCACGATGTATAAGACTCTAGTGGTGGTTGACTCGGCCCTAGGGTAAGACAACCAATGCAGTCGATTAAGGCACCTCAATCTTTGGGCCCACTCAATTTTAAAAAAAAATATATATTAACATGGTTTGAACCTAAGACCTATTAGAAAGTGTACTTAATCGACAAAAGATAATGAACTTCAAGTTGGTGTTCAAAAAAGAAACTAAATGAAGATGGAATTGAGAGCACAATGTATAAGGCTCTAGTGGTAGTTGACTCGGCTCTAGACTCTAGCGTAAAACAACCAATGCAGCCGATTAGGGTAAAAAAAAATTAAAAAAAATCTAAACATGATTTGAACCAAAAACCTATTAAAAAGTATAATATAATTTAACCAACTAAGTTAAGTTACTAGATTCAATTTAAATAAGTCTACAATGTGCTATGAATACCAAAAATAAAGTCACTAGATTCAATAAAAAACCAATTTTTGAGACTTAAATAAGTGAAAATAAAAACAAAACTAGCATAAGTGAGAGAAAATAGACTAAATACACTTTAATGTCTTGATTTTTAATTAGTTGGATATTAGATATTAATTTCATAAGACTTCTAATTGAGATTAAATCAATGATAAATATGATGTTGATGGGAAACCATGCAACTTACAATATTGTAGATTCGGTTATAAATTTACAATTAAAATGAAGAAAGTATAGTTCAACTTTAGAAAAAAAATACTTGATTATTTTGCGGGCACTTAATGTATGAGTATAAAACCAACTTTAGAAGTTAAAGGTGTTAGGTACTTGATTCCTTTTGAAGCAATTAATGATCATTGATATAGTATGAGTATAAAACAAGGTGTCTAAAACATATCAAAAGAAAATTTAATAGTCTTCAAAAAGAAGAAGAATAAGTTAGGCCTTTATAGATTGAATGATGTATAAAAAGATATGTCTTGTCATAAGTTTTTCCAAAGATTTTATAAGGTTATGATACTTGAGATTAAATAATATAAATTAAAGGAGTTTTAAGAAATTAAAAAGAAAAAAAAAACACTTGAAAATTCAAAATTTAGTGAGTTAGATTTTATAAATATTGGGTTGGGAACCCACACGCTTCGAATATATTTTAAGTTTAATTTCATCCTAGATTATATACATATGGATTTATTGGGGGCAACCTAGAATGTGACACATTTTATTTGGCAACTCTAAAAGTCCAAAAATTAGATTGTGCCAGTGGATAACAAATCTTGTAAAAAGTTAAGAAACTTAGAATTGATAATAAGCTTAATTTCGAACGAGAAGTTCAATTAACTATGCAACTAATATGAAATTACAATATGGATTTATTGGGGGCAACCTATAACGTGACACATGATGGTGTCAAGTGTTTCATTTTATTTGGCAACTCTAAAAGTCCAAAAATTAGATTGTGCCAATAGATAACAAATCTTGTAAAAAACTTAGAATTGATAATAAGCTTAATTTCGAACTAGAAGTTCACTTAACTATGAAATTACAATATGGATTTATTGGGGGCAACCTATTATGTGACACATGATGGTGTCAAGTGTTTCATTTTATTTGGCAACTCTAAAAGTCCAAAAATTAGATTGTGCCAATGGATAACAAATCTTGTAAAAGGTTAAGAAACTTAGAATTGATAATAAGCTTAATTTCGAACGAGAAGTTCAATTAACTGTGCAAATAATATGAAATTACAATATGGATTTATTGGGGGCAACCTATAATGTGACTGCTCTTGTTGAGAATTGAACTCAAGACCTCCCGCTTACTAAACGGGTGCTCTAACCAACTGAGCTACAAGAGCTTATTCACTTAAAAACACTTGGAGTTGAATAATATTTCGTGAGTAAACTCTATTTGACATATGAGATTAAGAACAAATGAAAAATTGAATAAAGAAAATAAGAGATGGTTCATGTCAAATTCTAGTTAGGTGTCACCCAATCTATTAAATGAGACATGAATAGACATCTCTTCGAGCAATGATGATGAAGAAGATGATAAAGTTGATGTGGAGTTCATTGCCAAAAAAAAAGGAACACAAGGACAAAGATAAAGAAGATGAGTGTAGTTCTTAGTAAGTTACAATTAAAGAGAAATTGGACAACCTTGAAAAAATATTAAATGATAGTTAGTGGATCTACTTATTCAAGTTGGTATTCAAAGAATAAACTCAATTAAAGAGAAACTTCACAACCTTGAAAAAAGATTAAATGACAGTTAGTGGATCTACTTATTCAAGTTGGTATTCAAAGAATAAACTCAATTAAAGAGAAATTGGACAACCTTGAAAAAGTATTGAATGACAGTTAGTGGATCACTTATGGTATTCAAAGAATAAACTAAATGAAGATTGAATTCGGAGCAGAATGAATGTATAAGGCTATAGTGGTGGTTGACTCAGGGTAAAGCAAACAATGTAGTAAACTTTTTATAAAAATAAATATCTTAACATGATTTGAACTTAAGACTTGTTAAAAATATAATATCACCAACTAAGTTAAAATACTTATGCTAAATACAATACAAATTATTAATGTTACAATATAACATGTTAAATAAAAAAAACACATTTTATCCCAAACTTCGGTGCAGAACTGTGTTGACTACTAATAGTTTTATCTCGAGCATTTTAATAGACTTATATTAGAGTTTGAGCAAATTAACGGTCTAAACTTATAGACTTATAGTTTGAGCAAATGAATGTTCTTGTATGAAGAACTAGATAAAATCATTTAAATGAGTCAACCAATTAGTGTCATCAAGAAAGACGATGAGAATAAAATAAATCTTTAAAAAAAAAATTATATATACTTAAGCAATCAACTAGATATTTAATAAATTTATATTAAGTAATTTATTAAAGATAAGCAATTATCATGATAATTATGTATACATAATATAAAACACACATGTAAATCTATTTGTTATTGTGTGATGATAGTATGTTAGTTATAAATAAGGATATAAAAAATTAATGATGATCTTAATGAATACTGCTGATAGTATTTTAAAGAATGAAAATTAAGAGACATAGCAAATGATTTGGTAAAAACTTATTTATGATATAAATAAAAGTTGTTTAAACTTAAAAATAAAAATAAAATTATTTATAAATTTAGTAAACTTACAAAATGTAAATGTGGTGTCTAGATATTTAAATGTTTATTATCCAAAAACATAAAATCTACACAGAAATGAAAAACTTAGGATAATAGCTAATGTTTGACATATTTAAATGAAGTCATAAATTTATTATCCAAAGCATGTCAGAAAGTTTTATAATTTATGACTTTCATTGTATTTATATGTTTGACATATATATATTTTTTTAAATTTACAAATGATTTAAGTCTAATTGTATTTATTTTTTTATTCTTAGATGTGAAAAATAAATGCTGAATTTTAATATTTTATCTAAATTTGAATCCTCTTCTAAATATAGATAATTCAGATCTCAATATAAACATGTCATTAAATTTGAGGTTTCAAATTAATGTTGTACCATATATCTATAATTTATTTGAATCAAAATATCTGTTTTTTTTTTTAATTCCAACCATTATACACACCACAACTATAATTAAATTAATTAAAAAATATATTTATTTTCTTATAACTTAATTTTTCAAATAATTTACAATATAAGATTCTTACTCCCATACCCTATCTATTTCCAAAATGCCATTTTTATTATTCTATTTTTAGGTCAATCTTTGAAGTCATCTACGATCTAGAACAATCCATTTCTCCACGTCTAAGGAGGAACTATTGACCAATAATATATTGCCACGTCAACAACACTAGTTATTCACCGTTAGATCTTCCACGCTGGCATGATCACCGAACCAATCAGAACGGTCCATCTTCATCTCTTTCGTTCCTATATATGTAGGTATAAATACACTTCACTTGGAACTCACTTACCATAAACATACTGAACTTTTGAGTGACGAATTTACATTTAACGATGAGGAAGCGGACGATCCCTTCCGTCCTGTTGATTCTATGCTTTCTATCTTTACTTTCTGATCAAGGTATGTTCTAGATCTCTCATTTCTCTTCAATTCATGCTTTTATTTTATATTTTTCGAGTGAGAATTGAATCTTGTGACAGTTTTTCTGTTGATCTCTTCTCTCCGATTGATTTTGAACTGCTGAATCTCAGTTCGTAATACTGTATTGACGTTCATATTGATTAGATGTCTATATTTCCTGAATCTCAGTTGTTTTTGATTGTGAAGGTGACTTGTTAGTTAAGCTGATGTTTGGAAAACAGGCTTTACTAAAGGATGTTCAAATCTCTGTTTATGCTTAGAATATTGATATTGTCGAGATTGAACGTATTTTAGGGTTAGGTTATAGTTAGTTGACATGATAGTGTAGATGATCTCATTACTAGGAGCTTTAATATTATGTTACGACTGGCCTTCAATGTTTTGATTGTGAAAGTGTCGTTTATTTTGATTTTAAACGTAAATTGTGGAGAATTTGTGAAAGGAAAGTTTACTATTAGATTGACTTGTTAAGCTGATGTTTGGAAAACAAGCTTTACTAAAGGAAGTTCAAATCTCTGTTTATGCTTAGAATATTGCTATTGTCGAGATTAAGCGTATTTTAGGGTTAGGTTAGGTTATAGTTAGTTGACATGATAGTGTAGATGATCTCATTACTAGGAGCGTTAATATTAATGTTACATTATGTTATGGCTGGATTTGAATGTTTTGATTGTGGAGAATCTGTAAAAGAAAATTTTATTATTAGATTGATTTGTTAAGCTGATGCTTGGAAAACAAGCTTTACTAAAGGTAGTTTAAATCTCTGTTTATGATTAGAATATTGATATTGTCGAGATTAAACGTACTTTAGGGTTAGGTTATAGTTAGTTGATATGATATTGTAGATGATCTCATTACTAGGAGCGTTAATATTATGTTACATTATGTTACGGCTGGACTTCAATGTTTTGATTGTGAAGGTGTCTGTTTCTGTAGGCCGCAAAATACAGGCAAATGCAGAAACTGAGTCAGATGAGTTGGTGAATCCACCAAAAGTTGAAGACAAGATAGGAGCTGTTCCAAGTGGTTTATCTACAGATTCTGATGTAGCTAGCAGGTTTAGACATTTGTTTATAGGCAGTGTAAATTAGTTGTGCTCATCTACTGTAAGCTTAATTAAGAAGTTGAACTGTCTTGTGTTTCAGGGAAGCTGAGTCGATCTCAAAGAGATCACTCCGCATTAATGCTGAGAAATTTGAGTTCCAAGCTGAGGTATCCCGGCTTATGGACATCCTAATTAACTCCCTGTACAGTAACAAAGACATTTTCTTGAGGGAATTGATATCAAATGCATCTGATGTAAGTCTGTTACGGATTTTATATTTGATGAATCCTATTCTCAATGCAGTATGCCAATCGGTTTATATCTGAATTTTCAGGCCTTAGACAAAATCAGGTTCCTCTCACTTACGGATAAGGAGGTTTTGGGTGAAGGTGATACTGCAAAGCTTGAAATGCAGATTAAATTGGATAAAGAAAAGAAGATTTTGTCTATCCGTGATAGTGGATTGGGTATGACAAAAGAGGATTTGATCAAGAATTTGGGAACCATTGCCAAGTCTGGGACATCAGGTATTTTTTTTTCTTATGTGTTGATGGGATGTCAATTTTATAGGTTGTTGCTTCTTAATTTGTGACGAAATGTGTAAATAAATGATGTATTTCTTTGCAGCATTTGTGGACAAATTGAAGACAAGTGGAGACCTTAATCTCATTGGTCAATTTGGTGTTGGGTTCTACTCTGTGTATCTTGTTGCTGATTACGTTGAAGTCATCAGCAAACACAACGATGATAAACAGTATTCCCATGTTCCCATATTTTCTTTTCTTGAGGATTTATTTGCTGTCTTTTATGTAAAAATAATATAATTGTGTTGCTTTCAGATACATTTGGGAATCAAAAGCCGATGGTGCATTTGCCATTTCTGAGGATATATGGAATGAACCACTTGGACGTGGCACAGAAATCAGATTGCACCTTAAGGAGGATGCTGGAGAATACTTGGAGGAGAGCAAAATAAAGGTTGGTCACATTATCATGTCTGTAATTCTCCCTAGGTCATTGCATTGTTCCTTATTAGCGGCGTTTTCTTTCTCTTGGTTAGTGTCTTAATGGTGTGTTTGATATAGCTAAAAATTAAGTGTTGAAACACTTAATACTGAAATTAGTTTAGTATGTGAAAAATATGTGGAATAAACCAAATAAAATACTTTAATTTTAAGTGCTTCACATGTTAGTTGGTTTGATAAAATATTGAACTACTGTCGGAAAGGATTAAAGACTATTTTACCCTCATAGTAGTTTGATTATCTCCAAGGGTTAAAATTCTCTTTTTTAGTATCACAACTTTTTAACTTAAGCTTGATGTTTTAGCTTTACTTTTTTGGCTTAATTTTTGAGCAGAATCTATATAAATAAGTGATTTTCAATACTATTGAACTTATTTCAAAGAAAAGTTGTGTTATAAAACATTGCTATTGGTTTCAGGAATTAGTGAAGAGGTATTCTGAGTTCATCAACTTCCCTATATACCTCTGGGCAAGCAAAGAGGTTGATGTAGAGGTCCCTGCCGATGATGATGAATCTAGCGATGAAGAAGAGACTTCCGAAAAGAAGATTTCTGAGGAAGGAGAAGAGGAAGAAGAGAAAGGAGAAGAGGAGGAAGAGAAAAAGCCGAAGACCAAGAAAATCAAGGAAACAACTTATGAGTGGGAGCTCTTGAATGATGTTAAAGCCATATGGTTGCGTAGTCCAAAAGAGGTTGCTGATGAAGAATACATCAAATTCTACCACTCTCTAGCCAAGGTGAATTCTTATACCATCCTGAGCTCATTTGTTGTGGAAGTCGTGTATTCTTCTTTACAGATTTAAGCTTTCTCATGCAACAGGACTTTAGTGATGAAAAGCCAATGGGATGGAGTCACTTCAATGCTGAAGGTGATGTTGAGTTCAAAGCTCTCTTGTTTGTTCCACCAAAGGCTCCTCAGGATTTGTATGAGAGTTATTACAACACGAAAAAATCAAACTTAAAGTTATATGTTAGAAGGGTCTTCATATCGGATGAGTTTGACGAGCTTTTGCCCAAGTATCTCAACTTCTTGAAGGTAGCTAAGTTTCACATTACTCGCAATGACATGTTTGTTTGTTTGTATATATATATATATATATATTATGGGAAACACTAAATTATATAATGTGTCTTCTTTTCTCAGGGTCTTGTTGATTCTGACAGCTTGCCATTGAATGTGTCGAGGGAAGTGCTTCAACAGCATGACAGCTTAAAAACAATTAAGAAGAAGCTGATCAGGAAGGCACTTGATATGATTAGGAAGATCGCAGATGAGGATCCAGATGAATCTTCTAACGATAAAGGTGAGTCTTATACAATTTGCTTCTTATTCCAAGTTGAATATGTGCACAAATCTAGTTTTATTCATTTTGTTTCTGCTTGGATCATTGGAGGGGTTACTTTTAGCCTATTTAGATTTTTATTTTATTAAACTTGTGATCCATATTATTTTTTAGATGACTGATTTTTGGAAAACATATTAAATGTTGAATTTCCAGTTCATGACCCAGACATAAAATGCATACCAAAACATCCTAATTTGATCTTAGCCACCAATCTAAACTTGATTTGTCATTTGACAGCTGATGAGTCTGATGATGCAAACGAGAAGAAAGGTCAATACGCCAAGTTCTGGAGCGAGTTTGGCAAGTCAATAAAACTAGGTATTATTGAGGATGCTACTAACAGGAACCGGTTGGCGAAACTTCTGAGAGTTGAGAGGTACATTGTTTTCATGGTTCCCAGGAAAAAAACGTTTGTAGTAATTTTGTGATTGTTTCTGTATTATGGGCTGTAATGATTGATACCTTTGTTCTTATTTATTTTCAGCACAAAATCTGATGGAAAATTTACATCGCTGGATAAGTACATTTCAAGAATGAAAGATGGTCAGAAAGACATCTTTTACATCACTGGAACCAGCAAGGAGCAGTTGGAGAAATCTCCATTCCTTGAAAGACTTACCAAGAAAAATTATGAGGTATATATTTTCATCTTTCTCTAAAAGAGTCCATTTTTGGGCATTGTTTGATGAAACATCCAAATATCCTCATTATGTTATTTGGGGATATTTTCAAATAACCTTGTTGGTTTTGGGGTTATTAAAAAATGGTTAGTTGGATTTTTTTGAAAAAGATATTTAGTGATTTAAATTTATAATGAAAAAAGTATTTCAACTCAAATAATTCCAAAGTTCCAAATAATCTTTTTTAGACATTTAGTGATTTAGTTATCTTAGTTGATGAATTGTAAGGCTAATTGTTATTTAACTCAAATAATTCCAAATAATCTTTTTTATCGAACAAATGAAAAACCCTAAAGCTTGTTTTGATGTGAGTTATTTGGGATTATTTCAAACTAATTCACTATTCAATCAATCATCACTCCTCAATGCACCATTGGTTTATTATTTATCATTTTATTCATTTTTACATCAAATAAGACCCGTTACA
The DNA here is from genome assembly GCF_907164915.1 of Impatiens glandulifera. Classification (NCBI taxonomy): domain Eukaryota; kingdom Viridiplantae; phylum Streptophyta; class Magnoliopsida; order Ericales; family Balsaminaceae; genus Impatiens; species Impatiens glandulifera. Next base: position 64,327,398 of record NC_061864.1, read on the forward strand.
AGTGAGCCTATTTCGAAACTGTGTTTTCTTAGTAATGTATACTTGTAACTAAATATCAAATAAAAATCGTTGAATTGTAAAACTAATATGAGGTGTGAAACTAAATTTGAGTAAAAAACCATCCTTTTGATGGTAAATTTATAGGTTTCTGATTGATTTGGTGATTTTTCAGGTAATTTTCTTCACAGACCCAGTGGATGAGTACTTGATGCAATACCTAATGGACTACGAAGACAAAAAGTTCCAAGACGTGTCAAAAGAGGGTGTGAATATCGGAAAAGTTTCAAAAAACAAGGAACTGAAAGAATCATACAAGGAGTTAACCAAATGGTGGAAAGGCGCTCTTGCGAGCGATAACGTGGACGATGTGAAAATCAGCAACCGTCTTGCAGACACACCTTGTGTGGTTGTGACATCGAAATATAGTTGGAGCGCAAACATGGAGAGGATAATGCAGTCACAGACTCTTTCCGACGCAAACAAACAGTCGTACATGCGAGGCAAGAGGGTGCTCGAAATCAACCCGAGACACCCTATTATCAAGGAATTGAAGGAGAGAGTAGCCAAAGATCCAGAGGTATAGTAAAGATCAAACCAACTACTTTATTTGTTTCTTTTGAAAGTCGTCTTGTTTCATCAAGGGTTATTTGGATTTAACCTAATCTCAAATAACCCACCTCAATCTCATAATTTGCTAAATACCTCAATCTCTTCTAAAAAAAAAATATTTTTCAATATATTTATACCTTAATGTTTTTTTACCCAATTAACCCACAAAATAATATACATTATAGTTATAACTTACACCATACACCGAAAAAGGTTTATTTTAAAATAAGAACGAATTATTCAAATAATCCTATTGGATTATTGATTCTTAAATATTCATCTTATCTTTTCATTCATCTTCTCATCAATATATACTCTTTAAGTTTTTTACTCAAATAACTCACTTCCAAACAAAGGTTTTTTCATCTGGGTTATTTGAATTTAATATCATATAACCCACTAGGGTAATTCAAGTTACCCACTTAGAAAGACTTGATATTTGAAGTGGGTAATGACATTATTATATTCCTTTAGTAATTTTTTAGAAATGGAATTGTACATCCAGAATAGTTTTGTGTCTAAGAGAATAAATCTAATCGTGCTAGCTTCCTAAATAAAAATATATTCATTAACTTCTTCTTACTCAAACAACTCTTGACAAAAATTCAATTTTTAATAACTTTCATCAAGGTTTTTGAAGTATCCTATATTTGTTATCCAAATATCCCAAGACCCCATTATCTACAGAATAAAAGGATAAGAAATATAGGATATACTTCAAAAATCAAATAAAATAAATTTAATCATCCTCCCTTATTTTATTCTTTGATAAAAAAATAAAAAAATTCAGTCCAAATATAATCTGATTTTCATGTAAGAAGGTTTCCCCCCCAAGAAACCCCCCCAAGAAACCGTTTTTTTTTTAAAATACCCTAGATGAAAGGTCTTAGTATCTGATTTCTGGGAATGTGATGGTGTTGTAAAACTTGGTAGGATGAGAGTGTGAAGGAAACGGCTCAACTTGTGTACCAAACAGCTCTGATGGAGAGTGGGTTCGTGTTGAGTGACTCAAAGGAGTTTGCTTCGCGAATCTATAACTCAGTGAAGTCTAGTCTGGATATTAGCCCGGATGCAACAGTGGATGAAGAAGAAGAAGAAGTAGCAGCTGCGGAGATAAAAGAAGAAGTTTCTTCTTCTTCTCCTCCCAAAGAAGAAGAAGAAGAAGCAGCAGCAGATGATGAAGACAGTAATGGTAAAGATGAGTTGTAGTTGGATTGAGTGTTTTTGTATCACAAATACTTTGTTTAGTATAGTTTATTTATGGATTTTGTATCGATAACTTGGCATTAGAGAAGCATTGTTGTATTTTGATTCATCTCAGAGGAATAAGGCTCTGCAAGAGGGTGATCTCACTCATCATTACTATATGCTTATGAATTGGTGACTTTTGACCTTTTTTTCTTACTTTGATCTTTGATTTTAATTTTAGAAAGTTTTTTTTCTTACTTTGATCTTTGTTTTTAATTTTAGAAAGTTAGGACAATTATATTTTTATCTGACTTTGATTTTGAAAGAAATTACATGATTTAGGGAATGTTATCACATATAGCTGTATAGATAGATGATATTCGAAGAATAGTCTTTATCGCCTTTTAGCCATGTGATCCAAGACAAAGGAGCGGAAGCTGCAATCACAACATGAAGAGGCACACGAAGATGAGGCAAGAGAAAGTGGAGATTAAATGTTAGAAGATGCAGATCTTTACAACATTAAGAGGCAAATAAAAGTAGAGATTAAACGCTAGAAGACTTAGATCTTTACAATATGAAGAGGCAAATAAAAGTAGAGATTGAATGTTAGAAGGCGCAAATAGAAACTGCAGAGCAAGAAGAAGGCAAATGAGCTGTGTTCAATTAAAAAGCAAATGAGCTGTGTTCAATTAAAGTTAAGAACCTAAATAAATTTCAGGTTTTGTAGTGGGAAATGTTTCAGGAAAAGAGATGAAAAGCTGAATTTCAGGTTTTGTAGTGGGAAATGTTCCGGGGAAAAGATTGGAAGACTTAGTAGAGTCTGTAATGAGACCGGGATAAGGACGGAAGTGAGAGTGTTTTAGCTTACCAACGAGAACATAGAGTTGATCGGGCTCGAAAATATTTTTCAAGGTTCTTCCCTTTTGAATCAGATTGATTCAGATCTGAAAGAGGTTGACACTAAATTATTTCAAAATATATATATTAACTTCTTCAATTTTCAATTATGTCTTTTAAAAAAAAGTATTGTAGAATATTTTTCTTTTGGAGAGAATTTTAGGCAGTAAAAAGCAAAAGAAATAAATATTTTTTTATTAAGAAATTATACTAATTCTATCCAACTTAAATAGTAAAAGACATTGAAAACTAGTTTTTATTGAGTTTAGAGTTTTCATCAAAGAGCAATGTTCCAATGCTACTTAAGTAGATGACATATTGTGATACTTATTCTAATTTTCTACTTCAATTTTTTTGAAAACTTTAAAATAGACTATTAAAATATAAGAAGTCATGCTGATTGTTAAAATAGTAATATTTTATGTCAAGCTGATTGTTAAAATATTAATCTATAATCATATTCTTAAATATATTGTCATACTTTAATCTCTCTTTTTAAAATTAATTTTTAATCAAAGATATTTTATTTCAATAAAAAAAGGTAATATATTAAATGAAAGAAAATACAATAAAGAAACTTGCATTTGTAGGAAAGTGGCACCATTAAATTCACACCCACCGATCACCATTATATTATTATATATATAAATAAATATATTAGATCAGATTTCAATTGGGCAACAATGCAAGCAATTAACTACCCTTTTCTTGCTTTTGATGATTACTTAAATTATACCTTAAGCAACTCAAACATATAAAAATAAACCCACTTTTTGTTTTTTCAACATTACTCTACCTTTGCAATATTCCACCTTAATCATATAACATTTAATTTTGCCAATTTTCTAAGTATCAACAAAATTTGACTCAGAAAATCACCTTTTTTTTATAGTCTTTACATTAAATGGAGAGAAAAATGTCCATAAAATTGCTACAAGTAATACAAAAATAAGACTACAAATGTAATAAAATTTGGAATCATCTTTAATGAACCCCCTTCCATCACAAAATTTGGCATCCAAGATCCCCCGTTGTCCCAATTTGGACTACTCGTCGACCCGGGTCCTGACCCATCTACTATTACGGGTGCTCCATTATTCGTAACCGGTGTAGAAGAATTTGTTGATTTTTGACTGCACGATATTAACATAATTAATTAGTTTATGTACATTATTATTATTATTTCTCAAATAATTAATCTTGGATTAGGTTTCTAATTTTATGATAAATTACCTCGGAGATGACGTGGGACAAAACGTGATTAAATAATCAGCTCCGGTACATGTAAAAGTACTGGTGGCATCGTCGTACGCGTAACTATACGACCTTGGACACGCCGACTTAAAAATCTCCGAATAAGGCGAAGGACGACAAGTCTCCGGCGACCCAAACTCGCCGCTACAACAATACTCCGGTTTACCAAACGCCTCACAAGCACTCCTACATGCCAAACCGTCACCAACCCTTAACTCATTCGGACACATCCGGTTCAAATCAGTTATACACCCGGTCGACCCACACCCGCCGCCGGTCCCACCGTTCGCCTGAACCATCATCGGCAAATTATAACCGTCGACTAAACTCACGTCGTAGAAATCTTGTGCCCCGTTTGACCCGACTGTGAACTCTGCTAAGGTCGCCGGAGGTTTTGCTCCGGCACCGTTGCATTCAACTTGGTTGGAGCCGCAGTCGGCGGTTGTACAGGCTCCTTGACCTGTTATTGGGTCGAAATTGCAGCCGGTTCGAGCCCAGAACCTGCCGGACCAACCGGGTTGAGCATTTATGGAGCGTAATCCACCTGGAAGTAGTTCGAAACCGGTGGAATCCAGTTTAGAAGTTCCTAGAATTCCGGGCCAAACGGTGTAATGACATCTGTTTATTAATGTAAATGTAGCTCCGGAAATCACTGCAAAAAATGTATCATTTTTTTTATAAAAACATCAAACAATGCATGTTTATGAATAGAAAGAATATTAGTTTGAATGAAGTAATACCTCTGGGAAAAGCAAATGAAAAGAGAGTGATTAAGAAGATGAAGTTCATATGGAGATGGAAAAGCTTGATGTGAGATTTGAGATTAATGAGAGCTAGAGATAGAGAGAGAAAGTAAAGGGCAGTTGGTGAGCATACCAAATGAATAAAATGAGCTAAGCTCTTATCTATATATAATTGTATGTGACAGTTCTAAAGTTTTTGTTACTATAAGTTTTCTCTTATTATCATCGAAAAAAAAATATATATTATATATAAAAGATAACACATTAAACATGTATGGAAATCCTTGAAACTGAAGTCAAACTAAGTTTTGAAAGACAAATATTATTAAATTTAATAATTTATATATAATTAAAATATATTTTAGAACATTATTTTATTTAAATTAATATCTATTAAAAATATTTATAAATTTTAAATAAATTAAAAAAAAAAATTCCAAACCCCAGATAGGCTGAATTTGAGTATTTTCAAATTGGCAAACTAATACTTAAACTATCATTGACCCTATTTTATATCAGTGAGAATTGATATCATTTGTGGATGTCATGGTAAATTAAGTTATTAGAGTGTTTTCTTATGATAAAATAGTAGTGCATGCACATAAAACAAAATAGTTTACAATAATAATTAAAAGAGCAAATATGGTTTAAACTAAGAGAACACATGTATTCAACCTTAAAATTTGTTGATTCGATCAACATTTTCGTCGTTAACGATCGATTTTACATCTTTCATGCTAATCACTTCGGAAATAGCACAATGAATTTATAATCTTTTCTAAATTAAAATACTATTTGTATAGTCTTTCTCATTTTAAGATCCATCAAAGTTAGCATCTATTTCAACCAGATATGTTTTTTTTAAATATATATATTTTTTCTTTACATGATTCATTTGAATCATTTCTTATTATTTAGAAATTGTTCAACTAAAAGAGTAAAAGTTATTATTTTTAATTGCATTTGATGCAAGATTTTCTTGATAGGAGTTTGAACCATGTTAAATGTTAATATGACCTAAGTCATAACATCCGTTTCAATTTAATGTGTTTTAAGCGGGAATACTCGTGACTTTTGTTATTTTAGGAACTAGTAATTACCTCGTTGAGTCATGTTGATTTTTTATAAGTTGATAATTAGTTAGGTATATAAGTTTGAAAGATTGATTGATAGATAAATGATTAATTAATATTAAAAGTGTTTGTTTTGTGACAATGTGATGAGAGTGAGTTCATGAACTTTGAATTGATCGATGGTTTCTTTTCAACCGAAACAGCATATGAAAGCACCGAATTAGTAAAGCTTTGTACTTTTACTCCCCCAACATTTCCAACCCTTTTTATCGTATTATCCACAACGACAAACGTCCCATTAAGGGGCCAGCCGCCACCTCCAGCCAGCTCATCAAATATATTATAACCAAAAAAATTTGACTATTTATTTTTATCATGAAATTCATGTGTTGTGTTGATAAAAAAAAAATCAATAATTATCTATTCATATAACATGAAAAATCACAAATTTAAACAAAATTAGACCAATTAAAAAAAATGTATAACATTAAGAGTTTCAGCATACTATAATGAAAACAAGTAATAAAAACTAAATTTTTTATCCTAAATTTATTAATTATAATGTCGTGATATTTATTATCTCTTAAAACCCATTATAGTAGTTTAAATAATAAAAGATGTGTGTAGAAGAGAACGAGAAGTTGTATGAGATGTGAATATTCTTTATCTTGATCTCATTAATTTTAACCAAATTGTTTAAGTATTATTATTATTATTATTATTATTATTATTATTATTATTATTTTGTAGCTCATGATAATTGATAGGCTACCTAACTAGGTTTCTTTTACTAATTTAATTTCTTTATTTTTTTGGTTTGTAACTAAATTAAGACAAGTTAGTAATCAAATTGCATGCGTCAACTTGTAGAGAAGCTTTTATATTTTAAGTTGTTTACTAACTTGATTATTTTTTAATTGTATAATAAATTAATAATTAAATGGTAATAATATATATATTATATATATAAACAGTTCAACAGCCGATTTTAATTATATATCTAGGAAATATAAAATAAGATATATACTTTCTTTGTCATATATATATGTCTCCTTAATTATCAAATTAAAACCACTTAAAGTTAGGTGAATATTTGTATATATTAGTATATGGTCACGTTAAAATATTATTAAAAAATATGTTTTTTTCACAATACCCTTTGCTTAAAAATAAATAAAGAATTAACTAATTAATTGAAATTATTTTAATCAATTTTAAAATATTATATATATATATTTTTTAAAAAGTAAAACTATATTTCATTAAACTAGAACCCGTAAATATCACATATTACTGGGTCAATATCGTGAACCAACAAAATTTAATAAAATAAAATTATAATTTTTATAAACAGATCAAGGCATGTCGTATGTACTAATACATATTAATGCTAATATATATATATAGTAGTCTTTTTCCTTCGTGCGCATCTTTGACTTTCATTTTTCTAGAATTTATATATTTAGCTTAATTTTAATATATATATATATATATATATATATATATATATATATATATATATATATATATATGAGAAATGATTAGGTGAGGGAATTTGGTGAGGGAATTTGGTGAGGGAATGACGTGGCATAATTTTATTCGCTGAAAAAATCAAATAATTTCTTTCTTTTCTCTCTTTCCTCCTACTTTTACATTTTCCAACCAATGAAGGTGATGCCACGTCATTCCCTCACCAAATTCCCTTATTAAATTCCCTCACTCTATCACTCCTCATATATATATATATATATATATATATATATATATATATATATATATATATATATATATATATATATATATTTAGTGACATTCATGATAGCTTGGGATTGAGAAGGGGCTATCTAGTCTAGCCGCAATCTTTATACAACCAATTCTTTGTAATCAAAACAAAATTAAAGATATGGTAATTAATAATTAATTAAATAAACACCCTACTAAAGTCTATAATGCTTTGCATGTAAAATCTGGATAAGTTCTACTAATTCTATTATTATTTCAAAACAGAAATTATAGTTTTTAATGGAAAATCAAAAATGTAATTTTTATCTCTTACTCACCAACTTTTACGCATCGACTCTTACTGGTTGAGCACTGTGTTCAATTACATAAATTTTTTTCATACCATGTTTTAATTGTTGTGCTTAAACGATTTTTTATTAAATTAATATTTTTTTCTAAAAAACAATAGTTAAACAATGTGTTAAAAAATAAATATATATCTTCATCAAATAATATACATTTGAAAAACCAATAAAAATCTTAAATAATCGATCAATATCGAATCAGGTATTTTAAAGGGTTGACCAAGAAACAGAAGAAAATAAAAAAGAAATAAATAAAATGTGAATGGATAAGGCCAAAAACGATCGGGCGGCAGATGACGCAACAATGGTGGAATGTCTATGCACAAATTCTTGAATTAAAGCTTTAATTAATTAAAAGAAAAAGGTCTCTTATATATATTAATATATTTATTTATTTATTTATATATATATGCTGATGTAATTAACTAATTTGCATGTGCCTCCACGTTTTTCCTCCTTGTCACAATACTAATGCGCTTAATTAACTAATATATATATAAACAATGAAAATATTATAATAATGGTACGAAATTTTAATTTAACTAAAGATAATTAATATATATATATATATATATACATTTGATATCTTAGATCTTGTGTATGGTTGGGAGGCCTAGCAACTTTATTTTATTTTTTTAACACTATAAAATAATATATAGATATATAATATTTTAACGTTAATTTTAAAAAATATATATTAATTTAGATGTTTACGTATCTTATTTATAAATTTAGTGGTATAAATGTATGAATGAAGTGTTCAAAATGCCTAATAGTTATCTTTTTTAGACGGAAAGTGAGCATGGAGACATGATTTTTATTTCAATTTAAGACGTTTTAAGTAAGAATTGAACTTATAACATTGAGTCTCTTAAAAACTACTTTTGTCACTTGACTTTTGGCTCGGCTCGTCCGTGTGTAGTACTCTACTACGCGGGGTTAGTTGATCGGCTCGGCTCGGCTCGGCTCGGCAGAGACGGACTTGGTGTAAAATTTGTTTTTTTAACATGGTTAGTTAGTATGACACTCACTGTTATAACTTTTATTTTTATTTTAAAGTGTTTTAAGTGAGAATTAAACTCGTTACATTGGTTTGTTTATGTCAAATTAAGTTGTATTTATCTGAAGTACAACTCTATATATTAGGTAAGTCATAATAAACTTAAATATGAGATATAATATTAATTAAAAAAAAGGAAAATAGGACAATATATAAATAGGTAGGTTGATATAAAATAATAAAAATGCATGGAATTAGGTTATAAATTAGGAAGAAAAGAGGAACATGCAGCACAATAGTTTTGACTGTCATCCATCGTGTAAAGCCTAACGTATGCATGGGACTGCCTGCCTTTATCCCTCCAACACTTTTATTTCCTTCTTTTTATCCATTCTCTCACGATCTAATCTTTGCCAACTCAAATTAAAGGCAGGGTTACTTTTTTTTTCTTCTTTTTTTTCCTTCTAGCTAGTAGACCTATAGATGGCATGAAACATTCATGGGTTTGAAGTAATGACATGATTTTCCATAAATTCTTTGTATACAAAAGAGAAACTTACTTAAATAGGATGAAATATTGGATTCATGTACCACATTGTGTTTCCACTTGGATGTCCTTTGCTCAACATAATTAATTCCATTGGCCTTTCTTGGTCTTCAAGTACATTAAAGCTAGCTTACCCCTAAGATTTCATTAGTGTTACCTATTCTCCATTTCACCGTGAACCACATCGCTAGCAATGGCCCGTAAATGGATGCCTTTTTCTTGTCTCAGTGTTGGTCTTTTCGACATTAATTCTCCTTAGAGAATGTAGTAACCAAATGGTGAAACTAGTTGTATCGTCCATATGCGTAACAATCTGTTGGTACCGTCGATCAAGTCAATACCAAACATATAATTTTAATGTAACTAGTACTTATGAGAAAACTTACTAGCTAGGATAATGGTGCAACATTGTTATCCACTAAAGAGTTTCAATATCAAAAGAGGGAGTCACCTCTTTACACCTTTGTTACACTCTTCAAGGTTAATGGTGTATTTTCTAGCTATAAAACACATAACTCACAATGCACCTATGTCATAGATGTTCTTCTTTGTCGCCATGCCGCTTACCGCTTAGGTGCTTTCCCCTTCTTTTTAACAGACATTTCTCTAAACCGTCAAAAGGTTAATTTTTTTGAAAAAATATTGATTTTTTTTTGTTTCCCTAAGTCTTGTTTAAAAAATTGATAAAAAAAATTATTTTTAGTAAGATTTGAATATATAATTAAATAAAAATTCTAAATTTTTATCTTAAACAACTATGTTACAAGATTTTATATTTAAAAAACAATAAATTGTAACTAAAGATCTTATTTTTGTAGCTTAGAGATAATACAAATGAATTGCTTGGATGGATCGTCATTGCATATATATATATATATATATATATACTTAATTACTATCCTAAATTAGCTTTTTTCAAAAATTCCATCATAAATGGAAGTTAGAATAATTGAAAATCATTCAAATGGAAAAAGTCATGTCAAATAACAAAAGAGTTCAAAATACAGAAATAGTGTTAAATTCTAATTAAAATAATTGGAATTCATCATTGTTCCATTTTTTTTAATTGTCCAGATAATTACTTGAATTCATAACTCTAAAAACAAAACAAAAATTCTCAAATATATGCCTTACAAAAGAGAAAAATCCATAAATAAGTATAATATTCTAGAATTCTCCAATCCCCATCCTGCCAAAACAATTCTTCCGTTGGACTTAATATCAGCAGTCCATTTCTATCATTCGGCCCAAATCCTTTTGGGCTTCCTTAATATACATCTTATGAACAATAAATAAAAATTATAAAATATTCTAAATTAAATCATAAATAAATTTTATATTATTCATCTTAATATTTTCATAAAATATATAAAAATAGATTTTAGAAAAAAATGTTTTAAAATAACCCAAACCAACTACTTCTTTACATTTTTCAAAAAGCTTGTAAATTATTCGAACTAATCTGAATATTTTCAAACACATAAAACAAGCTCAAACAATCCATTTGAGTGCATACAATTTTTTTGGGTAACTAATTTGTTATAATTATTAATACAGAGTACATAAAATATTAAATAATTCAAAATCTTTATCATATTGTATAAATGTTTTTTTATAAAGTTGTAGCACATATAAGTTTTTTTTCTTAAATTTAAAACGAATCATACAAAATTAACATTTTTTTATACAATTATCAAAATAAGTCTTAGGTTAAAAATAAATATAATTAAAATATATTAGGATGATTCTACTATGCACACAAATAAAAATATAAATAAAATAATATAATTAACAATTATAAAATATTTATATTTTGTATATATATATAATTTATATACATTATTAACAATTATAAAATACTTATATATATATATATATATTTAATAAATACTTATTATTTTAATATATTTAAATTCAAATTTTATTTTTAAAATATATTAATTTTTTCACTAAAATTTATTATATATATAAATTATTATACTAATAATGTTAATTTTTTAATATTATTTAAAATAAATTTTGAATTATTAATTTTATTTATTATGTATATTATAAATAAAAAGATGACAATCAATCTATTCACTCCTCACATATTTTAAAATAAACAACCCGACTTAGTTATTCTCATTTCGACTAACCAATCATCTCATTCCATATTTTTATACACCACAATTGACCTCTAATCTCGTGATCATACACTTAATTCGGTCAAATAAACAAATTCCAAATCATCTCATTCCATATTTTGGATGTCATTTACCCAGTCACTAATTTTATCGCATATTTTAATCATCCATCACAATCGACTTCAAATCTCGTGAATGTCATTTACCCATTCATCAATTTCATTGCAATTTTAACCATAAATATTATTTCGCATCCAACCATCTCCTCACTTTGATAAACCAACTATAACCCTGAAAAAATCTTTAGTAGGTTTCGCGGATAAGCTCGAAGTTTGAGAATTTCAACATTGGTTTGCGTGTCAAGAATTTCTTTTTAAAATAAAACATCATTTAATAAGAATTAAATGATCTCTGATAGATTTTGTAATTAATTAAAAATAATTAATTTAGGGTTCAATTTTAAATAATTTGGGAATTTACGGTAATCAAGTTTAATTTTTTTTTTAAATTCCTTGTTTAAATTAATTAAACATAATTAATTTAAAAGAGTATTAATTTGAAACAGAGTCGTTAATTGATTTTTGAAAATCAATAAAAGATGGTGTGCGTATACAAACGTATTGGTCGTTGTTTTCTTTTAGTTCGTAGTTTGGTAATACTTAGGAAAGGGATTTCGTCTTTCATCCTCCGTACTCGTTTTAAAAACGGTCTCTACTTATAAATTTTGCTTTTAAAAATCAGTTGTATAACGTTTTATTTTACCGATTATTTTTCCGGTCCTAAGCATACATTAGGTTTGTGTGTTATTTAAAATATTGTAACAACAATATTTAAATGTTGATATATGTTGCTGATGACGTTGACTTAAGGAGGAAATATCTGAAGAATATCAGTTATTTATCAAAATATATTTTTTTACAAATATTCCAAAAATATTTTGAAACCATTTTATAATTTTTGGGAACTTTTGAAAATGGTTTGAAATTACAAAATAATTTTGGAATTTTGAAAAGAGAATCAAAAGGCATTAGGATCGGGGGTTCTAGACGTTGGGTTCGTTTTTATCATTGGGGTCTAGGACCCTCGATCGGGTCCGGGACCCTTAGTTGGACCCATCGGTCCAAGTTAAAAAGTCTCGGTCGAGGTGTTAAGGACTTTCGGTCCTTGGTTGCGATTATCGGTCGGGATGTAGAAATCACCGGTTTTGGGCTAGTTATGGGCTAAGTTCATTAGTCCTAGGTTCATGAATTCATAGTTAGGGTCGAGATTCATCGATCATAGGTTTGACCTCTCGGTCCTAGTTGGAAGTCATCGGTCCTAGGTTTGATGTCTCAATCGAATGTAAAAAATCATTGGTCGAACCTCTCGATCCTAGGTTCGAATTTCTCACTTCGGACCGATGGTTGTCGGTTGAACCTCTCAGTCCTCAAGAACACAATAGTTACAGGTTTTGCAATTTTGATTTAAGATCAGATTTTTTGGTCCAAGAGGCTGGGTAGCTTCACAAAGCTTCTAGGAACATGTTGATCATCATCTCAAGGTATCAATCGACCTGGATGATGATCAAATCGTTCAAAATAGTTTTTGATCAAAAACTGAATTTTTGGTTTTAAAATTATTTTGAAGAGAAATAAGTTAACCAATAGCTTCTTTATATTTTATATACTTGATTGGTACCAAAACAAGAACACTGGTTGTTCATTTTGACCAAATCAAGAACTCAAAATTTTCAATTATTTTGAAAATTTTGATTTTGATCAAACATGATTAAGATTGATTAAACATGATCCAAACATTTCCTTGACATGATTACAATCATGTTGGGATGCTTTCTGGGCTGTAATAGTTAAAGATTAACCAATAACAGCAAACCCATTTTTTTTTTTTTTTTCAAATTCAACAATTGAGTTTTTCTTATTAAGATTGATTGATCGGTTCTAGCTTTCACATAAAACTTATAAATTATCATAAGATTGATTTTCAACCATCAAATTCAAAAAAATCAGACATCATACAAGCTTTATGAAAACTGAAATATAAAAATTTAATTTCAAACTGAAAGTATGAATTAAAATATGATTGGACGCTTACCAAAGATTGGAGAACACTCCTTAGACTTTAGGAAAATATTTGTGATGCCTAGATCCAAATTTTAGAGCCTTAAACATAAATTCAAAAAATCTAAAGCTTTAAGCTTTAATGATGATTTTTTATTTCTTTTGATTCAGGGTTTGAGATATTATCTCTTGCCTTTGGAATGATTAAGGGGCTACATATAGTTATAAAAAGTCGGTTGATCCATCCAAGTGGATTGAATCAGCCAAAAGCTATTAATGATGTTTTGATTGTTCTTGAATAACTTGGTAATGTAAGCACTAATTGTGCCTATAGATGTAGGGTTAATGATCACCATGGTAGGGTGATTATTTTGCATTTTAAACGGAGCCAATTTATTCAAGAACAACGAAATTCCATCTTTGAAAAATCAAAGATGACTGTGGATGGTTATACATTCGGCGTCGCGTTGGAGACGACGGCGGCGATCAAAACGACATTGTTTTGAGCGCGTTTGGGCATTCATGGGGCATTCTATCAGTGGTCCATCAAAACGCGGGCTTTCTGTTGTATTTTGATGGACGATGCTAACGTCCGCGTTAGTTTATTGGGTGAGGCGCGAGCGCGCAATCCCTCTGTTGCAGTGAGATACGCGGTTAGCCTGAGAGCATTGGATGACAATCCAACGCTCATCCGATGGCTAAGGTCCTTGTTATAGCCGATTTCACAATTTTGGCTACGAAAGATTACATATATATATTTATATTTTTTAAAATTCTTAAAGGTTTGTTTGAAATTGATTTTTCTTTCACCCTTTTAACTTTAATTTTGATCTTTTTAAATACACAAAATATTAAAATAAATATGTCAAATATTTTACAAATTTATTTTATTTTTGCATATTTTTAGGGTTAAATAAATAATTTTGGGGATGAAATGGATATCTTTCTTATTTTAAATTATTTATTTTAATCCCTTGATTTTTTTCTAAAATTATTTTAAGATAAATTGTACAACATTTATCCCAAATAATTTTTTTTGACCATTTTCCTTAATTAATTATGTTTTAATTATCACAACAATTAATCTAATTAATTATTAATTAAGTTTTTTCGACTTGGATTAACTTTTTTAATTTTATTTATTCAAAAATAAATCAAAATAATTGTTTTAAATTTATAAATTAGGTATGTTTACACCAACGTTCTTATTTCACTACTAATCATCCATACTTTTAAAGTTTTAAACCATGGTCTTTATTATATAACATGAACACTTTAATAACTAGACCACTTAATAAGGTTGATTTATATTTATAATTTTATATATACATATATAATTTATATAACTAACCATTAAAAAATATTTATATATATATATATATATATATATATATATATATATATATATATATATATATATATATATATATATATATATATATATATATATATATATATGATATTTGTATTTTTTTAAATATTTAATACTTATTATTTTAATATATTTATATTAAAATTTTATTAATTATATTATTAAAGTTTATTATTATTATATATATATATATAAATTACTATACTATTAATGTTGATTTTTTAATATTATTTTAAATAAAATTTTAATTATTAATTATATTTATTAGATATATAATAAATAAATAAATAACAACCAATTGAATCATCCTTCATGTATTTTATAATAAATAACTAGACTTACTTAATTTTATATGAGAAATGATATTCTCAACGACAAGTTAGCTAAAGCAATGTTACGAATCGTGGCTTTGCTAACTAGGAGAGAGAAAAAATAAAAATAAAAATAAAATTTAAACTTTTTATTTCCCAAAAAACCAAAATCCTATTCTTTCTCTCTCTTTTATTTCATTCTCTCTCTTTCTCTTTTGTTTCATTTTTCCTAAATCCACCGATTCTCTTCTTTCATTTTCACCGACTTCTCTTCCGATCGATCGAAATGGTAAGACTTCTTCCGTTTATGAAACGTTTCATTTTTTCCCAAAACCAAAACCCCCACGGCAATCTCTCTCTTTATTTTTCGTTTCAATTTCCCAAAATTCAACCCACTGTCGATCTTACTGAAACGTTTCATCGACTTCTTCTCTTCCGATCGATTGAAATAGAAAGTCTTTTTTCTTTCTTTCGTTTATCTTCCGTTCGAAATGATTGTCATATCAATATTTATGTTTAACGTTTATGGTTTAGTTGCTGAATCGATTTAGATTAGAGTTGTAAAAGATTTGGATCTTCATACATGACCTACAAATCAAATTAACATTACAATAAAATTATTGGTTTAAAAAAGAAATAAAATAACCATAAAAGATCATATATAAACCATTTCAGTGTCTGAAATCATCCTAAAATGGTGAATTCGGGACAAGAAATGCTGGTTTCGGGACCAGAAAAGCTGGTTTCGGGACCAGAAAAGCTGGTTTCGAGACCCGAAATGAGTAGTTTCGGGACCCGAAACGGCAAAAAAAAAAAAATTCTTCGAAATCAGTGGTTTCGGGACACTTTTTTGAATTTTTTTTAATCTGAAACATTATAATGAATCTTAGAAAATAAAAAATAATTGAAGATAATGCAGTTATACTAGAAATTTACATAATTAAAATTTTATTTACAATGTTACAATTTGTCCTTCATATCACATTTAAAATACAACCTACAATTTGAGAGATCTCAAATAATCTCATTTTTTCATTAACCTGATCAATAAGAAGATCTGGATCTTCATACATGACATACAAATCAAATTAACATTACAATAAGATTATTGGTTTAAAAAAGAAATAAAATAGCCATAAAAGATCGTATAGAAACCATTTCGGAGTTTGAAATCACCCTAAAATGGTGATTTCGGGACAAGAAATGCTGGTTTCGGGACTAGAAATGTTAGTTTCGGGACCAGAAAAGCTGATTTCGGGACCCGAAACGGCCAATAAAAAAGGAATTTTTTTTTCGAAATGAGTGGTTTCGGGACACTTTTTTGAATTTTTTTTAATCTGAAACATTATAATGAATCTTAGAAAATTAAAAATAATTGAAGATAATGTTGTTATACTAGAAATTTACATAATTAAAATTTTATTTACAATGTTATAATTTGTCCTTTATATGACATTTAAAATACAACCTATAATTTGAGAGATCTCAAATAATCTCATTTCTTCATTAACTTGATCAATAAGAAGATATGGATCTTCATACATGACCTACAAATCAAATTAACATTACAATAAAATTATTGGTTTAAAAAAGAAATAAAATAGCCATAAAAGATCGTATAGAAACCATTTCGGAGTTTGAAATCACCCTAAAATGTTGATTTTGGGACCCGAATTGGCCAATAAAAAAGGAATTTTTTTTTCGAAATGAGTGGTTTCGGGACACTTTTTTGAATTTTTTTTAATCTGAAACATTATAATGAATCTTAGAAAATTAAAAATAATTGAAGATAATGTTGTTATACTAGAAATTTACATAATTTAAATTTTATTTACAATGTTATAATTTGTCCTTTATATGACATTTAAAATACAACCTATAATTTGAGAGATCTCAAATAATCTCATTTCTTCATTAACTTGATCAATAAGAAGATATGGATCTTCATACATGACCTACAAATCAAATTAACATTACAATAAAATTATTGGTTTAAAAAAGAAATAAAATAGCCATAAAAGATCGTATAGAAACCATTTCGGAGTTTGAAATCACCCTAAAATGGTGATTTTGGGACAAAAAATGTTGGTTTCAGGATTAGAAATGTTAGTTTCGGGACCAGAAAAGCTGGTTTCGGAACTAGAAAAGCTGGTTTTGGGACCCGAAATGAGTAGTTTTGGGACCCGAAACGGCAAAAAAAAACATTTTTTTTTCGAAATGAGTGGTTTCGGAACCAGAAATGGTTTTTGTTTACAACCATAATTGAAATTAGTTCTGCAACTAAACTCATAACAACAGCCAAACATTATATAATCATACTTTCGGGTCTCTAAACCATCCATTTCCGGACCCATAATGCAGCAAATACACAATAATCATAGTTTCTATCGTTAAAATCATTAAAATCACTAACTCTAACCGCAAAAAACTAAACGATTTTCAAATCATCAAAATGATCTACGATTCTAAAAGAGAATATGTTATTTACCTTGTCCTTTGAGATCTTGAAGATCTTGGAGTCTTGTATGGAGATTTACCTAGACCACCAACCTAAAAAAATAGTATGAAGTGAACACGAAGGCAGACAATGAAGTGAACATACACGAATGAGTTCTCTTACTATTTTCGATCGAAAGAAGATGAAGAAAGTAGAAGAAGTCGGGATGCCGGAGAGAAAAATCGTCAGAGAAGAAATCGGGGTTCGCCGAAAGTGATAAATGAAAAGAAGAAAGAGGGAAAACTGAAATTTTTATTTTTTTTTTGCTTTTTCTTTCTCCTAGTTGGCAAGGCCGCGGATATTCGTGGTTTTGCTTTCGCTAAAGAGTCGTTGGATTTATCAATACTTATTTTATATACTTGTTTTTTTTTGTTAAATTAAAATTTTAAAATATAATTATAATATTTTTAATTTTATTTTTAATCATTTAAAATTTATAGATGAATTTCAAATATTCATTTTGTCTTATGTATATATTCAAATTAATATATCTCGACCAAGTACTTTAAATTTAAACATTATTATTATTATTATTATATATTTACTCATTTTTTATAACATTTATTTCTAGAACTCTCAAAACTACATCATAGTCTCAATTGTGACGTGAAGCATTTTGTTTTTTAATTAAAGTTTTTTCTTCTTTTTAAATTTATGGATATTAGTTATTACTTTATTAATTAAATATATTTTATTATAATAATTTTATTTAAATTATTATTTATTAATTGATCAATGACAATCAAATATATGCATAAACCATATATATATATATATATATATATATATATATATATATATATATATATATATATAAAACACAAAAAGTAAGGCTAAATGATCTAAAACAAAATATAAAAAGTTACTAAAAAATAAATTCTAAATTAATTTATTTTAATTACAATACTACTTCATTTATTTTAAATTACAATTTATTAAAAGAATTTAGCGTATGATTAATGATGAAAATTGAGATTTTTTTTACGAAAATATTTTACTTTTTCTTATAGTTAATTAAATGGTAATTAATTTGTATAATATATCCTACCCACCTTAAATCAAATGTATTTATAATGCAAATTGTCTAATCCCAAATCCCAAAAGGAAAAGGACAAAAATTATATATATATATATATATATATATATATATATATATATATATATATATATATATATATATATATATATATTAATAATAATAAAAATAGAAGAACCAATCCCATTAATTATAATATGCCATATTTTGACAGCTCAGCTTTTTGGAAGGTTGTAGGCTCCACGTCATCACATGGGATGAAAATAATGCTTACTGCCGACGATATTTCCCATCTGAAATTTATTTATTTAAAAAAAAAATCATAATTCAATCATTATAACGTCAATTTATTAACTAAAGAGATTATACTATTTTAACTCAAATCTCAAATACTTAGATTTAACTTTTATTCCGTTTCAATTATTTAAATAACAAAATCTAAAAAATATTATATAAATCTCATCTTTATTTATCTTATCACTTAATTAATTAACCAAATCTATATATATATAATGATACTAAATTTTTAAAGTGTTCAGATTGTTGGGTCGAGAGTGGTGGTTAATTTGAATATATATGTTAAAGTAATGGATATTTGGGTCGGATTGTGGGTTGACCCGTCCATAAATTTAAAACGATTAAAAATAAAATTAAAAATTTTATAAGTATGGTTCGAACATGCAACCTAACAAAACAAGTATAACCCTTTAACCAACTAGGCTAATAACAATTTATATTTTAAATTCAACACTAAATTTGATAAACGCGGGACATTTTAACATTATATGTTCAACTTTTTAACTAACTAATCTATATATATATATAATGATGCTTAATTTTTAAAGTATCCGGATTGCCGGGGTCGAGAGATGTGGTTAATTTGGATATATATATGAGAGTAAATGGAAACTTGGGTCGAATTGTGAGTTGACCCGCCATAAACTTAAAACGGTTAAAAATAAACTTAAAAATGTTATAAGTATGGTTTGAACTTGCAACCTAACAAATAACAAGTACAACCCTTTAACCAAGTAAACTAATAACACTTTATATTTTAAATTCAACACCAAATTTGATAAACGTCAAGTCATTTTAACAATATAAATTAAATTTTGAACTAACTAATCTATATATATATAATGATGCTTAATTTTTATATCACATTTTTACCGTAATATTTTTTTCACGGTTTTTTATATTATTATTACTCGTACAAATGCACGGGATACAATATGCTAGTTACTAAAATATTATTTATTTTAATTTTTTATCATTAAATATATTAATATCATTATAATATTTTTTACCAAATTTTATTTTATGATGGTCCATGCAAAATAATATAAATAAGAATCGTTTAAGTTCAATAACAAAACTATTACAAAATCGAAAGAAAAACATTTTAAAAAAAGCACCACATAAAATATTTCACTAATAATCAAAACAAAAAGATAATGCGTGGGACATTCAAGAAGATTAATGAGTTTTCTAAATGGGTTACCCAATAAAACCTCATCGGCTTTCATAATAATATAATTATAAATTAAATGCATCGATCGATAACGATTACTGAACGTTTTACAGGTTCTTTCAAACCAAATGATCCACCAAAAATATTTTTCTTCTCAAAATTATTAAAATTATTAATTTTTAAATAATCATTTGAAAATTTCCAATCCGAACTAGACCTTGCCCTACACCCTAGTAAATTCTAAAAAAAAAACATGAGTGGGAGAAAGAATCAGATGCGTGGAGGACTATGACAATGATAATGGTCCACACATGATGGGCTAGTAATTGTTCGTTTCTAAAGTGTATGAACCAAGAACAATAGGCATCAAGATCTTTTCACCTATCAAATCTCCCACCATCCTTTTTTTTTTCTTTATATCAATAATAAAAAAAAATATTCACTCGAATAATACAAATAATAATAACAAAGAAGTGGCCGACCAGAACAATTTACACAATCCAAAAATTGATGTTGAACCGCTTATTTCCATCGCGCCCTCGTATACAATCGAGCTATTCCAAATTTCGGGAGTTTGTATTTGCGGGTCAGATGAAGACGAATATGATTTTTTACTGTTACATGGATTAGAAAAATGTTATTAGTGATCTAATATTGTTCATGTTATAAAAACTTATTATACAATTCAAGCTTAATGTAAGAAAGATAGATTGGATATGAAACTTTATAGTAAAAAACTAGATATTTAAATAAGAGAATTTAAAATAATATTAGTTATATTATTATTATTGTCAGAATTTATTATTATTATTATTGTCAGATCTTAGGTTTTATCAATCACATTATTTTTAGATTATTGAGTACTTTAAAGTTATTTAGAGCTGAATTATTTGGACAAAAATAGTATTATGATGTTTAGTTTTCTAAAAACAAATAAAATACATTATTTAAGTTTGTTTAATATTGCTAACGTTCATATTGTCAGGCTTTTCATGAATTTACGAAATGGGTTAATGTAACGGCTAAATATGAAGGACCGAAAAGTAATTTTCACATGACAAGGGTATTTTAGTAATGTACCTGTTATTCGGCGACGGACAGAAAGTAATCAGATAATCGGCGCCGGTACAAGTAAAAGTGCTGGTTTTATCATCGTACGCGTAACTGTAGGCGCGTGGACACGCAGTCTTGAAAACCTTCGAATACGACGACGGTTTACAAGTATCCGGCGATCCATATTCACCGTTACAGCAATATTGTGCCTGTCCAAACGCGTCACACGCGCTCGTACAAGCCACGCGCTCGCCGTCGGATGACGTCACTTTCAACTCCGACGGACATGCTCCGTTCAGATCTACCGTACAACCGGTCGACGTACAGTTTTCTCCGGCGCCGCCTTGTGGTAGCACCAGCATTGGTAGGTTATAACTAATAATAGATGAGAGAGAAAAAAAACATTAGGTTAAATGTAATTTTCTCAATTATAATTAGTTAAGGTAGTCTTATTAAACTTATTTTCATATACATTTCATAAAATTATGACAAATTTAAATCTAAATTTTAATAAATTTTAAATTTAATTAATTATTTTTTCTTAAGTTCATAAATTAAATGGGCAAAACATATCTTTAGTTTATCTACTCGTTTTATTTATAAATAATTAATATCACTAAGGTAATCGAATGACCGGTAAAATTCTATAAATGCTAGTGACATGTTATGTTATGTGATCCTTAATTCAGAAAAAATATAATTATAATTATTAAAATCAATTCAAACATTTTTTTTAAGTAATACTAACAAAAAAAAATCACCTTATTTATCATCTCTTCTATTATATCATTCAATTAATTAAGTAAAATAGTAAAATATCTTTTATTTTAAATTTTAATTTAACATTATATTTTTTTTTAAACATAAAAAAATACCCACCTTCTTAAATAATTACCCTTCATTAATATCTTATTTAATTTTAAGATATGTTTGATTATAATATATATATTTTTTAATTTTAAGATTATTACCCAAATTTTGTTTGATTGAGAAAGAAGATGAAACGTACCCGTCAACAAGACTGACATCATAGAAATCCATTCCATTATCTCCATTAAGGGTGAACTCCGCCAGAGTAGCAGGTGTCGCCGCCCCTCCGCCGGAGCATTCTACCTTGCCGGAGCCACAATCACCGGTGACGCAGGTGAATTTTCCGGCCGAATCCTCTGTACAGAGAGTACGACCCCACAATCGGCCGCCCCAAGACGACGGCACGTTGATGGTTTTCGATTCGCCCTTTTGAAGTTGGAAGCCGGTGATTCGAAGGGGTGAAATTCCGGCGTTGGATAGAATTCCCGGCCAGACTGTGTAATCGCAGTTGTTTGAAAGAGTAAAGGTTGCTGATGAATCAATTCCTGTGAAATTGAAAAGCAAAGTTTAGATTTTGTTTGAATTGATGATATGATGTTGGATAATGATGGTTACCTGTAATTAAAAGAGAGGTTAAGAAAAGAAACAGGAAATAAGTCATGGCTATGATGATGATGAGAATGATGATGAAGAACAAGGGGAGAATTGAAGAAGATGGTTGGCATTTATAAGGTGGGATTGAAACAGAGAGAGCCCACATTTATATTATCATTTTTATTTATAAAAATAAATGTGCATATGTGTTTTTTTTAAAATATTATAGTGATAAATTAACTTTTTTTACAAATAAATAAAATATATTTTAAATTTTGATTAATGAAATGAGCTAGGTAATAGATGAAATAATAGTTTAATTATGATTGAATTAAAAAAGAAACAAATTAGGTTAACTCTTAGGTCTTCTTAGGTTTGGGTTATTTCAATAACACAAATAAGAATGACAATTTGAAACTGTCCCGTAAAAATCGAACCGAATTGTTTTTTTAGAACGGTTTTTCTCCGAAATTGAACGGGGATGCGGCGGGATGATATTTGTGTCCCCCGCTCCGACCTATCCCGATCTCACACTCGATTCTACCCCGAACATTATAAATATAATAAATCATTAATATATTTATTTATTTATTATATTTTATTAGAGTTTTTAAGTTTATTTCTTTATAATAATATAAAATTTTAATATATTATATTTAAAAATCTGTCTATATAATTTTATTGTATAATTTTTTATTTTTTTAAAAAATATTTTATTAAAGGTGTCATGCGGGGATTCTCCGAAACCGAACAGGAGAATGATGATATTAAAAAAATCTCCAAAATAAAAAAGGGACAGGAATGATAATATATATTCCCCGTCTCGAACTGCCCATTGACATCCCTAAACACAAATCTAAAAAACATTATTTAATTTTTTTTATATTATTGAATAGAAAAACGGGAAAATGTGAGGAGAGAGGAAATAAACAAATTTATAATTTTTTGTGTCAATCAAATTGCGACACGTCATTCTCCCGAGAAGAAAATTTAGAAGAGAAAATGAAATGACGCAATCTGATTGGCTGAAAAATAAATAATTTTTTTATTTTTTTTCTTTTCTCGGTTAATTTGTTACTACCAATACATGCACTATTTGTATCTCACTCATGAAGTGACACCTATACACAAAAGTGAACCATCACCTCCTTCATTATTTGTTAAATTTTTTTTTTTGATACATGTGTCGCTTTTTTAATAAATAAATGCAATAGCATTGAACTAACCATTTTCCTCACACTTCTTTTTTTCAACCAATGATGATGCCATCACTTCTATTTTTTTTAAACCCTTATCCGAACCAGCCTTAATAGAAACCCATAACAGAAAACAATAACAATATAAACATTCTTTCTATCTCACTCTCAATACATCAAGTTAGATTTATGATAAAAAAAATTTTTGAAATAAATGCATACAAGTTTAATAAGTTATAACAAATTAATAGATTTTAAATCAATAAAGGCATCAATCAACTTTATCAATAATCTTAACTAGTTTATTGAGGAAAAAAGAATGTATTTTAACAATTTAAAGAGTTTATTAATCATAAAAGATGAAGAACAAACATTTCATTCTCTATTGGTCTATTTCAAGTGCATAATGAAATTTAAACTTAATAATGCTCTAGTAATATTTGAAAACAACCCGAACTTTCATTATTCATATTCATATATATATATATATATATATATATATATATATATATATATATATATATATATATATATATATATATATATATACCAAAAGGTCAATACAAATTTATGTAAGAGCTTGTTTGGTTGCATGTTATTTATAATGTTGATAGGTGATAATTTTGAAAATGTGATATTTTTAATATTTTAGTTAATGAAATGAATTATGTAATTAATGAGAGAGTAGACGAGTTATATTTGATTATTGTTAAATTTAAAAAGATCTAAACAACCGAAAATAAAAGATACCAAAAAGGACATGGGTTTGATTCTATCCAAAAACATTGAATTGAAGGGTCATTTATGTGAGTTATTTTAAATTTTATATCTTTTTCTAATTCTAATGAATTTGTGTATTTTTTCATATTTTTTCTATTTTTAGTATAAATAAAAATAAAAATCCAATAACCTTCATTTTGCAACACTCTATTAAGTGCCCACAATCTAAGTGAATCAAGATTAAATTCTAATTTATCAATACTATGTATATTGAATTGAAGTAATCATTGGTATTTGTTCAATTTCAAATATAGTAAGCGAAAATGTCTTGATCATAAAAGTGACGCAAATAAATAATTATTAGTGGATTCAAAAGAGATTTCTTTAACCTATTAAAGATATGGAGTTAAATTTTTATTAAAAAATATATAATCTCAATAAAGTGGGAACATAATGGTGGAAGTTTGTGCTAACTGTTTTCAGAAAATAAATAATATATTTTTAAAATTAATAATTGTTTGATGATGGTAAAAAATATCATAAATACAATTATTAATATGACATAATTATTTATGGATTAAAAAAATAGGTAAGTATAAGACTTAAAAAAAATAAAAATTTACAACTAAAATTTTATTTCTTTTAACATTTTTGGTATGATTTTATTTATATATGTTTTAATGAATTTGATATTATATTTCATTATATGATAAATTTATTTTAATGAATTTTTCACAAGCCTAATCAAAACTTTTTGTATTAATGAATAATTGATAATGGTAATTTGATCTTTACTGGAGACCAGAGTTTAATGAAAAAGTGGTCTAATTTTTTTTCAAATAAAATATTATTATGAAAAAACTTTAACAATCCCATTTAGTGAATAAGGTGAATATTAAAGAAAAAGACATATAGAAGAAGACATTAGTAGTTATGCTACAATGACATATCATTTGTAAAACATTTTCTAAAACCTACCACGTTTTATTCTCTCAATTATTTCAATCACACTATCTTCACAAAAAAAAAAGTCTAAATATTAATTCAATATTTTTCATAATCATCAATAGTACCAAATTTATTTTTTATAGTCATCAATAGTACCAAATTTTAAATGTTAGAAACACTTTTCTTAATCAAATATTCACCCAATCGCAACATTTTATATAAAAAAAAAATGGTTAACTCCATTAAAATAAAACAGAAAATCAAATTTTGTATGATAAAACAACAAATAAATTATATTACTAAGGTAACTCAAGTGATAGTATTGATTTCAAAGATAAACAAATGTTATGAGTTCGATTCACTTATAATGTTTCAAATAAGAGTTAAAATCATGATCGTAAAGTGTCATGCTAGCTCATATATTTGAAAACATAAATTACAGCATAAATGATAGTACAGCGGAGATAGTTTGTTTAAAAAAAAAAATCATGTGAGTAGGGATTTGAAGAAAATTGGGTTTGGTCGGTGGAATGAGATTAAACAGGATATTTCAAATGTGAAGACTTTAAAATAAAATAAATAGTGGTTATGAAAGTATGGTGTTAGAGATAGAGTCCTAATTGAACTATGGCATGTGTGACAAATTGAAATTGAAGACTGTTGTTTTATACTTACTTGAATAATAAGAATATGTATATATTTGGATTTTTCTCTCAAAGACAAAGAGATATATCATAGCAATAATTTTGTTTGTTTGTTTGCTTGTTTGCTATGTAGCAAGATTAATGTTGATTAAAGAAGATGATATAGGGAAAGTATATATAAATGTCTAAAAAAAGGATTTAATAAATTATCAAAACAAATAAGGCTCCATTTTATGATGTTTTTTTTAATAAAAATTCTCTTATCATAATTTTAATTTTATAATCACTAAATTAATCAAACAAAATAGTCAATAACATTATTTTTTATAAATTAAAAAAAAATTATAATATTTCAACCAATATAAAATCCAAATAACTTATTTTCATTAACTAAGATTCTTTTTTAAGAATAAAAAATAATAAAAATCTCAATTAATATAGCATCAAACAAGCTCCAATCATCTGGGAATACAGTCGAAATCGAAAAAACTTACTTAAAATCATTGTTAAATTATAAACTTGTAAAATCGAAAATTTAAAAATTTAAATATTTCTTAAACTTGTAAAATTATAAAATTTACTATTATTGGTAAATTTAGAATCATAAGAATTCATCTAAATGGAAATATGATAGAATTATAAAATATTAAATGTAAACTTGAGATTTTAATTTATTAGTCAAAAACAACACTGTAAAAATCGAGATTTTAATTTATTAGTCAAAAACAACGCTGTAAAAATCGAGAGTTTACGTAAAATTATTGACAAGTGATAACTCGTAACTCGTACAATCTAGAATTTACATGAAATCGTAAAAGTTTAATTTGAAAAAATAATAGTTATATATTATTATTATATATATATATATATATATATAATTAAATATTTTATACTTATCTAATTTAAAAAAATTATATATTTAAATATAAAATTAATTAAAAAATGATAATAGTTAAATAGTACTATAAAATACTTATACTTACAAAATTAATTATATTAATTAATTTATTTGAAAAAATAATAAATAATAACTTTATTTTTTATTTTTTATTTTAAACATAAAATTGTTTTTTAAAATATAAAATCGTAAAATCAAAATTATTTATAAATTCTTATAATCTTAAAATATTATTATAGTAAATTTAAAATAGTAAAAATTTATATATTTAAGAGTTTAAATAAACTCAAACTTATTAACGTGAAATATTAAAATTTAAAAGTCAATTCGAAATTTCAATAGACTTTGTCTTAAACGTAAAATGTGGATGATTTGGGCCTATCTGCAGTTCACTATCAAATACCAGCAATCCAATCATATTGGGTTGGAATTTTGCTTCATTCTTGGGCCTATTAAAAGCCTAACTTCAGACATTTTTTTAATTCCTTTCTTCTATTGAGAAAAGAGGAAACGCTTGGCCCAAAGCAATTGATACTAACAAATTAAATATAAATGAAGTCTTAAATGTTTGATTGGTGATATTTGATGATAGAACATTGTTTTTATGTTTCATAAAATTAAAATTAGGTATAAATTTATTTCTTATACAACTTAGCCTTTAAAATATGTGATAATAGATCTCTAGATACAAGATATTTCTCATATCATACTTAATTATATAAAATGTGATACTTTAAAAGATTATATATTAATATTCAATAACAAATATACATAAAAGTTGAGAATACATTTATTTTTGTTCGTCCAAACTGATATGTTAGGCCCTGCCATAAAAACACTTATCTTCTTAAACACATTACTTGTGAAATCTATTTTTTTATTCATTTCTTTTATATATATATATATATATATATATATATATATATATATATATATATATATATATATATATAAAAGGATGAACAGGTGAGTGAATTTTGGAGATGAAACGAGGGAGGATGGCGTGTCACTACATTATTGGCTGGAAAAATTTGTTAATTTTTCAGCAAATCAAATTACTAAGGGAAAGAATATCAATTTTATCACTTAACTATAATGAAATATTCATGTATATCACTAAACTAATTTTTGTTCGCTCGTACCACTGTAGTTGAGCTTAATGTTCATTTATGTCACTACTTCACCAAATCTCTAACCCCGTTAAGTTTCTGTTAGATGACATGTGGGACTATCTTTTTTTAATGTAATATATGATAGAATTGAGATGTCATCTTTATTAATTAATATATTATAAATAAAATTAAATAAATTATAATAATCTGTTCTAAATTCAGACCTAAACATTTCTCATATTAAAAACAAATTATAATAATTTATACAACTCTTAGGTCTTGTTTGGATTGGAATTTTTGAAAAAACCTAAAGAGTGAAAAAAGTAATGATTAATGATGATTTTGAGGAGGTGATGATTATTTTTGATAAAAAAAACTTAAAGGTATTGATATATATGAATAAAATAAAAAATAATAATTTAAAATAAAGGGTATTTTAGTATTTTAATTAATGAATTGAGTGATTTGATTGTTTAGAAAGTGATTAATTAGAAAATACTAAAATACTAAATAAAATGATTTACATAAACTCAAAGAAAAGAAAGCCTTAACCTTGTTTCCGAATTCCTTCTCCTAAAATTAAATAAAGAATTAATGCTGGTCGGTTGAGTTATTTCCCTTGTCGGCTGGTTGACTTAGCAGACACTGCGCACACTGTGACATTTATAAGATTATATGGATTTACATTAAATTATTCATTTATTTATTTGTTTTAGTTTACAAATTTAAATGAGAATCAAATATTTAAGCTCTTGTACAATATAATTGTCTTAAATTATATATATATATATATATATATATAATTTAAATTGTTAAAAAATATTATTTGATATATATTTATAATTTTCAATAAAAATATATAGAAAAAACAATGTAATACTTAAAAGAAATAAATCTTCTAAGTAAATCTCATTTAGATTTATATAATATTAAAAATTGACTTAAATAGTTTCTAACATATTTATCGTGTTAATTTATATATAAATATAAATATATATATATATATATATATATATATATATATATATATATATATATATATATATATATATATATATATTTATCATTAATACATCTTTTATTTTATCTTTTTCAATACGTTATAATTCTATTCAATTATTTATTTATATATATATATATATATATATATTTTTGTAGTTCAATTTAATTCGGAGTGTAAATTAATTTATTTTTTAAAGTATTTTATAACATTGAATAAATTAATTTTAGATATATTTTGTTTTATATTGAAACTATTATAACTTGTATTGAAAGGAAAGTGAAAAATATATATTTAAAATAAATATTAATATATAGATATATATATATATATATATTTAAATTAATTAACACCTAAATATGTGATTAGTTAATTGAACCAATTTTTTAATAGTATATATACTTAGTACTTATATAATTTTTTTTTTTTTGATAATTGTGTTTAAATAAACTAACTAGTAGAATGTAAAAATGAAATTTATTCATAAATAAAAACACATATAACTTATGAATAATAACCGAAACAAACCTATTAAAATAAAATTAGATTTATTATATAGCAAATATGGGAATAAGCTGAATGATACATACCCAAATACAACTTTAGTATTAGAAATTAGAATTTCCAGACATGAAAAAAAACGTCTGATTTTGCACACAAATTCATATAATATGAATTTGAAACCTTCCAAGTAACTATATATACACGCATCAGACGCTAATTATCTACAATCAATCTAATTAATTTACGTAGATCTATCCGGTTATCAATAAAACCGTAGTTATTGATCACTTTCCTGTCGCTAACCTACGATTTGTTTGATATTATTATCATTATAGCCCGAGTAAATTTCAAATCAAATTTTAACTCGGCTTTGTCTACCAGCATTGATCTGTTTCCCAATTTCTTCTAGGAGCACCACCGCCGGAAAATCTAGACGCCGCCGTCGTTTGAACACTGCCACCGTAAGAACCCACCGAGAAACCTCTCATCCGATCAAGAAACAAAGAACCATCGTAAACAGCTCGTTTTTCCGGATCAGACAATGTAGAATAAGCAGTATGAATCTTGATAAACTCATCGGCCGTACGTCCGCCGCCGTCCGCCGCCGTCACATCTGGGTGGACAACTCTGGCCAACCGCCTGTAAGCCGTCTTAATTTCCTGACAAGTGGCGCCAGATTGGATCCCGAGAACTTCGTAAAGCGAAGACGACGGCGACGAGACGGAACTTCTCTCGACGGTGGCGCAGGAGGCGGAGATAAGATGGGTTCGCCGGAAATTGACGGTGGTGGTCGGAGATTGAGAAGTTCGCTGTACGGATAATCTAGGGTTTGAGCTGAGAAATTGTGTTGATGGAAGAAAGGTTGAAGAAACCATTTTTTTTTTCTAACTGATTTTGGAATTTGTGAGTGTTATTATGAGCCGTTAAGGGAGATATAATTTATAGAGAATGGAAAAACACGGGAATTTAAAAAAAAAAAACAAAAAAACACGGTAGCAAGTGGGGCCCAGAAGTTTGTAAGACTTATCCGTTGAGGATATAAAGGCATCTGATGCTGAGTCATCATGTTTATGACCAATGAATGGTAGTTTTGGCTGTTAGGTTTTTACTTTTTCTTTTTTATTTATTTAACTTGTGGATATAATTATTTTAACTTTTTTTTTTTGTTTTTATTATAAATAAAACTTATTTTCATAGTTAAAACAATTCTATAAAAGTATATGAATAAGATATAATTAAGGCCTAGATAGTATATGAATAAGATTTTTTTATCAAAACAATTAAAGAGTATTAATAAATAATAATTTAAAATAGATGTATTTTAATATTTTGATTAATAAAATAAATGATTTGATGGTGGTGAGTGAGAGTTATTTTTTAATTTTGAGTTTTTTTAATAAATTTATTTAAAATATTTATATTATGAAAAAAAGGAGAGATTATACTATTCTAATACCAAAAAAATTAGGAAGGGTGTTTCAAAATACGGTCATTAGAAGAAAAAGAATGGTTCAGTTTGAATTATAAAAAAATGAATTACTTCAATATTTTTTTACAGATATAATTAATATTTTGTAAAATATATATATTTGATATTTTATTATTAATTTAAATGTTGTGATGGATGGATATAATTAGTTTGATATTGGTTTTTTTATTATAAAACTTAATTATCATATTTTATTTTTTTTAACTCTCGTATTTTTTTATAACATTTATAATTTAAGTATAAAAAATATTATAATAATTTAATTAATTAAAAGAATTAAATAATCTATTTTTTCATTAATATTTTTTATTAAAACTTAAATAAAAATCCTAAATAATCCAATATCAAACCAGCTTGGAGTTTCCAAACTAGGTTAAATGTTTTATCAAAATAGAAAGTTTGATACAAATTAAAAAGACCAACATTAAGTACTCATTTATTTTGAAATTTTTATATTTTTATTCAATTTTTTTTTATATAAAGGATGAATTATTAGAAATTTATTAAAATATTATTTTATATTTTAAATTTAACAAAAAAAAAAATATGACTATTTTAATATTTTTGCTGGTATATTAAATTGTTTTATAGTTAGAATGACAAATGTTATAGACTTGTAGTAAAAATTATAAAATAAAACATTTTTTTTAAAAAGCAATAAAACCCACTTACAACTATGAGCATGTTTGATATTTGAGTTTTAGACTTTTTACTATCATCACTCTATCTAATTAATTTTTTTTTTTTTTTTTTTTTTTTAGTAAAATATAAATAGGAGGTAATTTTCGAAGAAAATAATGTGTTACCACGTTGAAAAAATAAAAAAAATGGAGGATAAAGAGAAAAGTGAAAATTTATTATTTTTTCAGCTAATTAAATTGCGTTATGTCGTTCTTTTCAAATTTCCACCCTAATCATTTTTTTATTTAATAAAATACCAAAATTACTTATTATTAACCCTATATATATATATATATATATATATATATATATATATATATATATATATATATATATATATATATATATATATATATATATATATATATATATATATATATATATATATATATATATATATATATATATATATATATATATATATATATATATATGATGCTTTGGTATATTAACTCAATTTTTGTGTTTTTCATTCTCAAATTATTAAAAAATATATTTAAAAAAAAATTATGATAAAAAAAACTGTGTATAATATATAGTTTACTTAGAAAATACTCAACCTTACCTACATAATTCTTAATTCTTCAAAAATAATTAAAAAAATCAATTTCAATAAAATCAAATAACTATTAGTCCATTAGACTATATTATAATAAAAAATTATTTTAAACATCAATCACATTTGAGTGGCTTAAGACTACTTTGATATATGTGTCCAATTATTTCATTTTTATTCTCCTTCAATAAAGTCTAAGAAATATTTTTAGTCCATTGTGACTTTAAGTGATTGATTACAGTCATAATGTGTTGTCTCCAACTAGTATTAGTAATAATAAATTTAGAGAAAAAATAACACCATTGCATAAAAGTGATTATGTTGAGAATAAAATCACAGCCAAACAAGTCCTTAAGACTCATTAATTTTTCCTTTAACCCTCATATGCATTGGTGGTGACATTAATGTTTGGATAAGATTCATAAGAAAGGGCGGTGCTCTAGGATTCTATATTTGGATTTAATTTAATATTATTTTTCTACTGATACACTATATATAATTCTAGATCTGGTTTATTGTTTATAATTCATTTAACTATAAAATATATTAGTTCAATGATTAATTAAAATATTAAAATATTTTTATTTTATTATTTATAACTATATAAATTACTAATTATGAATCAAGAATACATTATTTAGAACCCATTTATTTTGAATTTAAAAATATTTATAGATAAAAAAATTCAAACTATTTTACACTCTCTAACTTGAGGCATTGGTATTTATGTAAAGCTATTTTTTATTTGAATTAATGTATTATATTAAGGTCAGCAATTTTTGACCCGACACAAAAATATAATAGAAAACACGAACATAAATTAAATTAAGGTAATGTATTTTTGTGTTTAGGTTGAAATTAAGTCAATTTATTTAACTTAATTAATAAATAAGTCAAAATTTGATCGACTTTAATTAACCTATTGAGACCCGCCAACTCGTTTATAAATTTTTTTTTAGAATTTTGGGTGTGCCTTTTTTTTATTTTTTACTAATTTACTTATTTTATTTTGTAATTTTTTTTAACGAATTTGTGATTTAATTTCATTATTCTTTTGTGTTAAATGTCTTTTTAATTTAAAATAGATATATGATATTAATTATATCGGGTTAAATCGAATTGAGTTGAGTTTCATCAATCAAGTCGGATTAAAGTTAGTATCACTCAACCCAAACATAGCCTCAATTGTAACCTTTATTATATAATTTTATAAAACATAATTTAAACATAACTTTTATTTATTTATTTTTACGATTAAAAGTTAGTCTGATACATAATTATGAATCTCGTTAACTTTATTTTAACCCAAAGCGTTTTAAGCGATAATTGAATAATTGATGTATTAAATAGCACACTTACAATTTGTACTATATTAAGAAGTTAATTTAAATTTAAAAGTTTAATCTTATAATTTTTTTAAGATCCTTCACTTAGTTTAAACATTTATCAATCTCCAACATTAATTTTAAGAAAAGAAAAATAAATCATATATAATAATAAACAACTAAATAAATAAAAATCATAACCCAAGGTTAATAAATATTAACATTGTCACTAAAATACAACAAACGATCAATCGATCCTCCAGATTTGATATTGGAATTTTAATGGATTTTTTTAATTTTTATCTAAAACTATGTTGTTTAATAATAAAAAATTATGTTATTTAAGATAAATTATTAAATATCTTTTTTAATTTAAAATTATAAAAATAAAGTAATAATATTTTTTTTATTTTTATTAATAAATTAAGTAATTTAATGATTAAAATATAATAATATTAAAATTTTAAATTGGAATTTTAGGAACAATTTATATTTCAAACATTTTATATTTGATTGTTAGAATCTTACGATTCCGAAATTTTATCTTTAACGATTTTAAATACAGTTAACTTATTATTTATGTAATTTTATAAATAAATAAATAAATAAAATATTTATATTACTAATTTAGCTATCAAATTTTAGAAAATTGGATAGTCAAAACTCTTTAATTTACTGAAACTTGATAGTTAAATTTGTAGCGTGAATTTTATTTATTTATTTATAAATATTATATATATAATAAATTAACAATATTTTAAAACAAATCTTGTTTTGTATCATTTTAATAATAAATTATTTTAAAATTTAAAATTTAAAAGAAAATACCTAAAATCTTAATTAATCCCTAGTAAAGAGCCTCAATTTCACAATTGGACAATACAATAAACAAATAATCCAAATAAAACAAACTCAACCTAAATTGTCAAAAAAAAAAAAATTGTAATAAATTTCTTTTATTTGGTTGTTAATTTAATTATATATTAAATATTTTATTAGGGTTAGATGAAAATAGTCTATATAAAAGACTAAAATTTCTTCATAAACAAAAAAATCATTTATATTTCGGGTCATGCTATTTATTCATTATTCAAAAAATATTATTACAAATATAAATATTAAGATTTGAATTATTAAAATAATTTAAAATAACTTAAAAATAACCCTTCATCAATCAAATTATTAATTCAAATATATATATTCATCATTATACATTAATATTATTTATTTGAATGTAAATAAATCCTAATTATTCTAGATCTATTATGAATAAAAAATATATTCAAATTTAAAGAGGATAGGATGTGTGGACAGATAAGACGAGGAGTGATAATGAGATGCACAGATTCAATGTAGACAGACAAATATCTGGATGGGGATGGAGGGTATAATTGGTATTACACATTATTATTATTTTTTTCCAAGCTGTCGACTGTCAATAGCTAGAATATATGGAAAAGACAAGTTTTGTAATTTGAAGAGACGTAAGAAGAACATTTAGGTCTTCTCCAGTACTATATCCTTTATATAAATATTGTTCGAAGAGTTGAAAAAGTGTCAAGATATAAATAGAATCGGGATTGATGTGTCAACACATGAGTGAATTTAGTAAGAGATTTCTTTTATTATTTTTCAAATCTTTTTACGTGTTAATATATATTCTCGACACTGACACATAATTTTTAATGAGTAAACTACTTTTGTTCGGATAAAAGTTTTTAAAAAATTGAATATTTGGAAAATAATGAGTTCGTGATTTTAAGGAAGAGGGAATATTTTTGAATAAAAAACTTATATGTATTAATATATAATAATAAAATAATAAATAATAATTTAAAATATAGAGTATTTATTTAATGAATTAAGTGATGAAATAAAATAAAGATGGAGCGAAAATATATTTTTTAGATTTTGGTTATTTAAATAGTTTGAACTGAACAAAACCATGATAATCCATATCATCATTCTATTATTAAAATAAAATAAATATATTATTATATATTAATATTTTTTAAATTTAATTTATTTAAAATAATATAAATGTTATTCAAATAATCTCTAACAAACAAACCCTTTTAAGAAAGTCCTTTCGAACTTGTTATGAGCCATCTAGTATAATTATTGGTCCGTGTGCAATCCGAGGGTATGTGGCAAACTTTGTCTGTCAAAATGAAATTGATAATGGAAATAAAAATAAAAATAACAATTAAAATCTCTTTAATATAATAATAAAAACATTTTATAAACATTAAAATCTATCTTAAACTCAATGTATAAGGGAGTTTTTATATGATAAAAGAAAAATTACAGTGGAGATAATTTGGAAGTGGGTCAGGAAGAAAATCAAGTGTGCAATGATTGTAAAAATAAATAAATTATCTTTCTTCTCTTTTTCAAATTTTATTTTTTTTACTCAATTATATGATGACACGTCATTCATTTTCCTTCTCTATAAAAATATGTTTTATAATTTATATTTATAGTTAGGAATGTCTAGTTTATTGAATATGTATTTAGAATATATATTTTATAAACTTATAGCTTTATTATTATCGAATAGATATTTTAAGAACGGTAACAGATTCATCACATATATAAAAGGGATTGAAGGCTTTCAAAGCCATTCAGGTTTTTTCCCAATCAGTTTTTTCATTCTTCTCAAATCCTAAATCTACGAATCAATCCAAAATTCAAAAATTTTACATGGTATCAGAGCTGGATGCTCGTCGAAATCAAGAGGACGAAGAAGAGACTCAGATTAACATCGACAATTCTTCTTCTAGCGATAAGAAAGATTAAGAATCTTCTTCAACAAATAGTTTGAACGAAGAAAGATTAAGAATGTCTGGAAAGAAGAGACACGAAAATGATGTGATAACGATGCGTATATAACTCAGACCATACATGTGCGATTATATGTACTACTATATTTAATGGCGGAAATTATATTGGCTGGAGTAGTAGTATGCGATTAACGCTATAAGCGAAATCAAAGTTAGAGTTTATTGATGGATCTTTAGTTGTACCAAAAGAATCAAAAATATTTGATAATTGGCGAAAGATGGACTATTTAGTCCGTTTTTGGATTCTGAACACAGTGTCGGATGAGATTAAATCAAACTATTCTTCCACGACCACATCGTTGGACTTATGGCTTAATTTCAAAGAACGATATCAAGAAAACAACGGTCCACAAGTTTATCACATCTAGAAGGTTGTTAGTAACATGAGACAGGGTACGTACATTAAGTCTTGAAAAATATTTTTCCAAGATCAAGAAACTCTGGGATGAATTGATGGTCTTAGAACCTCTACCAGCATGTGATTGTGACCCAAGAACTGTTTGCTGCTGCAGAATGACGAAATTGGTGGTCCAAGTTGATACATCAAACAAGCTGACATAGTTTTTAATGAGATTGAACGAATATTTTGATAACGTAAGACAACAAATTCTCCTCATGGACCCAAAACCAAGTTTAAATCGTGCTTATGCCATATTGCTTAGCATTGAAAGACAAAAGGAAGTGCATATTTTAATGAATTAACAAACATATAGTTTTGCAATGTCTATAAAGGAGAGTTTTGATCAGCAAAAAAGTTAGAATAATACTCGAAACAATAGAGGAAAATGAGTAAATAACAAGATAAGAAGTAACATTTTTCTGCTGAAATACTTCAATTCTGCAGTCCATCTCCCGATTCCCTTACGCTGCAATACATATTACTAAAAATCCAGTCTTCCACAAGAAAACGAAATACCTCGACATAAATTGTCATATTTTGATGGACAATTTTAAACAAGGTTTTATTCAACCATTACATGTTGACATTTTTACAAAGCTTTTGGAACTTCGACCTTTCGTTAATTTTAGAGACAAGATTATCATAAGGGATGTTCACCTTGAAGGAGGATGTGAAAATATGTTGATATGTTGATATTATAATTTTTTTATAACTTATGTTTATAATTTGGAATGTCTAGTTTACTGAGTTATGTATATAGAATAGATATTTATAAGTTTATAGTTTTATTAATACCTAATCGATATTTCAAGGACGGTAACATATCTATTACATATATAAAAGGGACTAAAATCATTCACATATTTTCTCAACTAGTCTTTTCATTATTTTCAAACCTTAAATTTAACATCAATCTAAAGTTTAGAAACTTCACATTCTCTCCTAATTTTTTTCTACTATTACTCCTCGTAATAAAATCTCATATATTATGAATAAGACGGGTTAATATGGAAGAGATGTCAAGATGATTTTATTACCTTAAATGGCATTTTCTTTTAATATATTTATATATTTTTAATAAAATTTGAAATATATAATAATGTAACAATGGATGTAGTAAAAAAACGATATTTTAATTAAATTGTTGAACATTTATAAATTCTTTAAGATATAGAGTTATTTAAAATGATAAGAATTTTTTTAAAAAAATATTAGTTATATATTATTATTATTATTATTTTTATATATATATTATTAAAAATAAATTTATTTTAAAAATAATAGAAAATAAGCGACTTAAAGAAAATATGTTTAATAATATTTATTATAGTTACTTCCATCCTTGATATTTAATTTTGTCTTTCAAATTTAATCTTAGGGAAGTAGGGGACAATAAAATCTAAATTTTTATAAAAAAAATAAAATAGAATCCAGATGGCCTTTAAGGCTGAAAAAAGAGATTAATATTAATTGACGTTATTAATTAAAATATTCTTATTTATTTTTTTATTAAATATTAAATAATATTTTAATAATTCATCATACAAAAATTTCATATAATTTTTTCTATTGTTAAACAATAATTTTTGTAAAAAAACCCATAAAAATAATCCTCCCCCACCTTTCCCTAGGATAGCCCTCTAATCCTAAAAAGCCCCTTGATCAAACAATATCTAAAAGGTAGGGTAGGCAATTTATTAGTTATGGTGGGATTTCCTTTGAGTGTAATAATGCAATCTGCTATCTTATGAGTTATGACCATAAGAATAGGATAAGGTCAAAATATAAGTAATTATATGAATCAACTTGTTATATATATATATATATTAGATTAATTCTAACCACAAATTTAGAATTTAAGATTCTAAATCTTTAATATTATATTACCCTCCAATAACGATGGACGAAGAATCACATATAAA
Organism: Impatiens glandulifera; assembly: GCF_907164915.1. NCBI lineage: Eukaryota > Viridiplantae > Streptophyta > Magnoliopsida > Ericales > Balsaminaceae > Impatiens > Impatiens glandulifera. The sequence continues at coordinate 64,366,364 of NC_061864.1, forward strand.
ATAGACCAAAATAGTAATTTCTCCATAAAAAGAAAAAAAATTACAAAACGAAATAATTGCGCATCGGTCATCATCATAGAGATGAAAGTCATTACAAAACACGTAAAATCAACCCTAATTAACGAAAAATATGATATTTCACTCAAGCAAAATGGTCCACCATATAACCACTAGCAAAGCAAATATGGGTGATCCAAAACACCTTCCAAAGATTGATTTAGACATGTCTTCAAGTGTCCCAAACACGATTCATTCAATGTTTATCGAAATCATATCTTGAGAATCAATGAATAATAAATCAAAGTGTGCATCATTGTATGACTATATGAATTTTATAATCATATATTAATGTTATTTTTCTAGTTTCTCAATAAGTATATTGAAATACTTAAAGACAATACCAAAATCAAATGACACAATTTCAGTACTTATAGCTATGCTTACTATTTCACATGCAAAACTACCTTTTAATTTAATGATAGTGCCGCTGAAACCTTTTCCGACAAATTCTTGCGACAACTTCAAACACGTTTTGGTGGTGATCCAGACCAAGGCGGTTAAAATATATAGTTGACAATTTTAAAAGTGATTAATTATGAGTTTGGTCGCTGATGAAGACATACTATGAAACTGATTTAATTTTTATTCGGGTTTAATAATAAACAACTAACCTAACTAATTAATTAAACAAATACATATGTTAACATTAATTTTAAATCAGCTTCTGCTTCAACTTGTATGATCATCAGCTCTTGACTTTTGTATACTTTTATAGACTTTCTTGGATGTATTGACTTTTGATATATATATAACATAATCTTTCATTTTCATGTTCAGTGTCTATATGACGGAATCATTTTAACTAGTTTTATAAATTAAATTAAATTAAAATAATTATAATTATATTATTATTATCTTACAGAAATTAATTATCTTATTTAAAATTAAATATGTATTTTCTTGACGTTATACAAAGTTAGATCTGAAAATCCAACATATTTGAGTTAGAGATCTCGTAATTGTCCTTTTTGAAAGATTTTTGTAAACATTAGTTTTTTTATTATATTTTTTTTTATTTAATTTTTCTCCTATATATGTTTTTCCATTTCATAATATCATTATTTGGACAATTTTTAAAAAAAAATCTATAAACATGTTGAGAATATGAGAACTATTTAATATTTAGTCATGAAATTGTTGAATTAATATTTGAGTTTAATTATTAAAATATTAATTTATTTTTAAATATAAAATATAAAATTAGAAAATTTTAATTGATAATTTGAATAATTTAAAAAGAAAATTAATAATATGTTATTCTTAAAATTTAAAGCCTAAAATCACTAACCTTATAAAAAGAATTACTTTTTTTTAATTTTAACATTAAAATATTATATAACTCTAATATTTAAAAAAAAAAAATACTAAAAACAAATAATGAAAAAATGAAAGTTGCATAGATCCAATACTTCTAATAGTTTCATAGTTGAAACTATAACTAATATGATAAAGAATTTTATTAAAATAATCCAAAATGAATGGAGGTCCTATTTAATTAACAATCAAAATCCAAATAATTCCATGAATATAGTTGTTAGTACTTGTTTGCCAGCACATTGTGGTCCAAAATATGGACAAAATGTAATGTGGAAATTAAATTATAATACTAATTATTATTATTTATCACAAATAATCAACTCATATAAGTCAATGATGTAGCTGCTTCTCATTATCTTAAGACATGTGGAAACATATTAGTAGTAATTAGAATGTCAATCATTCTCGAACAAGTTTTAAATTGAAATCATCTTATTTATTATCATGACAAATAAATTATTACAATTTGAAACTCATCAATTTTATGTAACCCTAAACAATTTCATGTATTTTTTTAAAAGTTATATATACATTATTGTAGTATTAAAAATAAACAAAAACAAATTGAAAAGTTAGTTAAGTAACCTAACAATGAATATTGCGCTCTAAACTCCAATCGGGTACCTTCACTACAATTAATTATTTTTACCGACGTAGAAAATAGAATTTACCGTCGTATATATGTGCCACGAAAACCTTACCGCACTTATTAAAGTGTCGGTAAGGCATACCGGCACATAACTTAGGTTTTACCGGCGTTATATTTGGCATGCATATCTTGACGTCATTTATTAAAGTGTCGGTAAAAAGTTACCGACTCGTAGCACAGGTTTTACCGGCATGTATGTGACAGGAATCATCTTACCGACATAAAACGTATTTGTCAATGAAGTTTATAGTCGCATAAAAGATAGTTTCCGAAACAAATTATCATGTGTTTGTATTAGTGGATTCGGCAAAAATATATTCCGAAACATAAATTTGTGCCGGTAAGTTACTGTCTTACAAAAAAAAATCATCATTTTTACTATTATTTCTTTAATATATATTATTAGATGCAGAAAAAATATTATATTCTTTCATTAGTGTATGTTCTGAAAAATCATTGATTTACATATTTTCCTCACAAAGGTGGAGAATTAGAAATCATCACTTTCCATTGCAATTTGTTAAGCTCATCAACAATTAATTTCCCTCCATATTCACCATTATGAATGAAGAAACATGCCCAACCATGCTCTTTGAAACTCCAACACCCAAAGCTTTTGAATGTATATCACCATTATCGGTCACAATCTATAAAAAAAACCATACAAATAAAAAAAATATATAAATTTACAATAGCAGCAACAATATAAGTACATCAGTTTTTGTTGGAATGAAAGAACTAGTGACATCTATGAGAGACCAAACATTCTCATCCTTTCTTTTACTTTCTCGAGGGGGACGTAGTTTCAGCCTTTTGCAAGCCGAGATATCTTTCTCGAGTGACATGAATGAATAAATCCTTGGTACATAGGGAATTCCCTTGCATGCATTGCAGAACTTTTGCAATCCAAGTTTAATGTTAATGAAAAAGCCAAATTAGAATACAAATGCATCTCTAGTTCAAGCCTTTAGAGATTAATCACAATTCACACAAACATTCTTCACGGAATTTTGTAATTCGTATCTAGATATAGTTAAAAGGAAGTTCCAATGCAAATGATTTATACCCTAAACCAGCATGTTCAGTTGTCATCATTCTTACTCGAGAACCATGGTTGCTAAAATGTACTACACAAAAATTGGAGAACATGCACCACACAAATCATTTTTTTTAACAGGATTAGTTTTTATTTTAAATAATTATTCTAATAGAAAATATTTGGAGATCTTCTCGTCATTCTTAGTTGCACTCTCCAAACCTCTTTCTTTTGCTTATAATATAGGTTAGAAAAATCAAGATACTTAATTTATTAAAAGAAAATTAACTATCCAAAGAACTTAATCAATTCTTAACTATATGTCCAGGAACAGCTTCAACCGAATCAGTTAAATCTGTGTTAAAAATATGTAATATATTAGTTATATTTATTAGTCAGTTCACAGATAAACTCAATAGTTAAGAAGTTGAAAGGTTTGTGTCTAACGGTTAATTATTAATTGCCTATTAATAGTCTCTTTTGTGTAAATACAAGATCACATCTTTTGCTACAATAATAACAAGATCTCTTTGTATTCTCTTTTTCTACATGGTATCAGAGCACAGAGCACGGTTGATCCGGCTCAATCTAATCTATTGAAAATCTGACCTTAGATCTTCTTTTTTCACCAAGCTCAAGTGGCTCTCTAGATCTTTTGTTTTCCTCTTTCTTCATCCGATTGAAGAGGAACTAGATCTTCTATTTTCACCAAGCCCAAGTGGCTCTCTAAATCTTTTATTTTTCTCTTTCTTCATCGGATTGGAGAGGAACAACAATATAATCTCGTCAGACTCTGATTCTCTTCATAACTGTCTATTATTCTCATATTATTTTTTCTATTTTCTCTAAGCCCAAGTGGCTATCTGAATCTTTTTTTCTCTTTTTCATCGATTTGGAGAGGACCAGCAATGACCACTGGAAATGGTCAGAGAGGATTTCTCGCCAAAGGAAACGGAAAAGACAGTATAATGAGAAACTGGAATCTGATTGGGTCAAATGAAGAAATGGCTTCTAACGTTTTTAAGGTGGAGAGTTTCTCAGATTGGGCTCTCCCTTCAAACAAGCAGACCCAAGCTGAAGGGAATACTCCAAAGCCTAATCATAATAAAATACATGGTGTGGATCCAGACAACTAAAAACTCTTTCTCCAATTCTCTGAATTCATGAAAACCCGACAAGAAAAGTCCACTAATCAAGTGGACCCAGGTATTTCTGCGCATTCTTCTAATTTCAATTCCGTTTTAAACTATTGGATTGTTGATTCCGGCGCCACAGATCACATGACTAAAAATAAAGAATTTTTTGAAAATTTAAATTTGGAAAAACTCAATCAAAATGTTAAAGTAGCTAATAATTCTAGTATTCCCATTAATGGAATTGAATCAATTAAACTTTTCTCTAAATAGCTTGATAATGTCTTGTATGTTCCTGAATTATCACCAAATTTAATCTCGGTTAGTAAAATCACAAAAGACCTTAATTGTTTAGTTATTTTTTCTGACGTTGATGTTGTTTTTCAAGAAAGGTCGACCGGGATCACGATTGGTAGAGGAAGACTTGAAAATAACCTTTACATTATTAAACTTTCTAGTTATGCTTTACAATCCAAGAATAATTCTGATTTTCTATGGCATCGTCGTTTAGGACATCCATCAAAGCATGTGCTTAGAAAATTATTTCAATCGAAGTTTGATTTTTTAGATTGCGATGTATGTCATTTTGCTAAAAAAGTCAGACTTCCGTTTCACAATTCAAATAGTATATCTAAAGCTCCTTTTGAGTTAATTCATTCTGATGTTTGGGGTCTAGTACCTACTACTTCTTATAATAATTTTAAATATTATGTTTCATTCATAGATAATTTTTCAAGAGCCACCTGGATTTTTTTGCTACACAATAAATCAGAAGTATTTTCAAAATTTTTAGAGTTCGTTTCTTTTATTGAAAACCAATTTCAAGCTTCAATAAAATTATTTAGAACTGACAATGGTACTGAATATATCAATAAAAAAAATTCATATTTTCTCAAAACAAAAGGTATAATACATCAAACCTCTTGTGTCAATACCCCGGCCTAAAATGGTACGGCGGAAAGGAAAAATCGTCATCTTCTTGAGGTTACTCGCTCTCTATTATTTCAATCTAATGTTCCAAAGAGATTTTGGTCTGATGCTTTACTTACTGTTACCCATCTCATTAATCGTATTCCTAGCAGCATTCTTAATAATTTGAGTCCTTTAGAAAAATGATAAAACAAGAAAAGTGACCTTAATCATCTCCGCGTCTTTGGTTGTGTATGTTATGTGCATATAAACCATATTGATAAATTAAGTCCTCAATCAGTTAAAGCTATTTTTCTTGGTTATTCGACTACCCAAAAGGGATATAAATGTTATGATCCTATTTCTAAAAAACTCTATATTTCTCGTAATGTCATCTTTAATGAAGATGAATTTTATTACAAAAATAAGGAGGATAATAATGATGATCTCAATGAGTTTGGTTGGCAAGATCATGTATTGCCCATGGATATGAATTGTTCTTACATGAATATATTTTCTGATAGTGATTTAAATACTTCTCAAAATAAAGAAGCAGAAAAAAGGACACCATGTGATATCCCACAAGAAGAAAGTCACAATAATTCGGTCACAAATAATGACTATGAAACTCAAAGTGACATTCCAAACACTACTCATGAGACACTAAGTACACCTTCAGGGGGAGAAGGTAACAATGGATCTATATCCAGAGACATTTCAGAAACAACTACAAGGGATGACAATGTTCGAAGGTTCTCAAGGGTTGTTCAACCATCGAAAAAGCTTAAAGATTATCATCTTTATTCGGTAAAGTATCCTATTCAAAAATACTTATCATATGAAAATGTATCTAATGAATATCATGCTTTTATCACATTTGTTGATAAAATAGAGCCAAAAACATTTCAAGAAGCCAAGTCTAGCCCTACTTGGTGTGTTGCCATGCATAACGAATTAGAGGCTCTAGAAAAGAATAATACATGGACACTTGTCCCTCTTCCTAAAGTTAAGAAGGTGGTTGGTTGTAAATGGATATACAAAATCAAGTATGATAGCTTAGGAAAAATTGAAAGATATAAAGCCCGACTTGTTGCCAAAGGATACACCCAAACTTATGGATTAGACTATGAGAAAACCTTTGCACCTGTAGCAAAAATGAACACGGTAAAGATATTATTATCTGTTGTTGCAAATCAAAATTGGGATTTACATCAAATGGATGTAAAAAATGCTTTTCTTCAAGGCAATCTGCAAGAAGAAGTGTATATATGTCTATCCCACAAGGATATAAGGAAAATCTTAACTCAAAATCTGTTTGTAAGTTGAATAAAGCTATTTATGGACTCAAGCAATCTCCAAGGGCATGGTATTTTAAACTTAGTAACGCTCTTGTTCATCACAACTTTCGAAAAAGCTCTGCTGATTCTTCTCTTTTTATTAAAACTACTGTCAATACTACTACTATTGTACTTGTGTATGTGGATGATATTATAGTAACAGGTAATAACTCAAGTGATATCCTCAATGTTAAAAAGTATCTACAGGAGCAGTTTGATATTAAAGATCTTGGCACTCTCAAGTATTTCCTTGGGATAGAAATTGCTCATTCTAAGAAATGTTTGTTTCTTTCTCAAAGAAAATATGTCTTGGACTTATTAAAAGAAACTGGTAAGCTTGCTGCAAAACCCGCAAAGACTCCCATTGAAACAACTGCTAAATTAAACACTAAAGAAGGTACACCTCTTTATGACATTAGTATGTATCAAAGACTTGTAGGTAAACTTATCTACCTAACAGTTACTCGTCCCGATATAACCTTTGCAGTTAACAATGCAAGTAAATTCATGCATGCTCAAAAAACTTCACACCTTTCTAATGTTTACAGGATTTTACATTATCTTAAAGCTACTCCTGGAGTAGGCATATGGATGAAGCGAAACAACCGCATTGACGTCATTGGTTATACTGATGTTGATTGGGCAGACAGCTTTGATAGAAAGTCCACTACCGGCTTTTGTACATTTGTTGGAGGAAATCTAGTGACGTGGAGAAGTAAGAAGCAAAATAATGTTTCCCGTTCAAGCGTTAAAGCTGAATATCGTGCTATGGCGGCTACTACTGGAGAACTCATTTGGATTAAATATATTCTCAAAGACTTGGGAGTTGAGCTCAAGACCATAAAAATGTATTGCGACAATAATGCTGCTAGATATATTGCATCAAATTCAGTATTTCATGAGCGCACCAAGCACATTGAAGTTGATTGTCACTTTGTTCGTGAGAAAGTTCAATCTGGTGAAATTGAAACCCCTTTGTACCTAGCAAAGATCAACTTGCTGATATTTTCACGAAGGCTCTAGATAAAAGAAACTTTGATAGCATCATCGACAAGTTAGGAGTAATCAATCTCTTTACTCCTGACTTGAGGGGGAGTCTTACAAATATGTAATATATTAGTTATATTTATTAGTCAGTTCATAGATAAACTCAATAGTTAAGAAGCTGAAAGGTTTGTGTTTAACGGCTAATTATTAATTGCCTATTAATAGTATCACATCTTTTGCTAAAATAATAACAAGATCTCTTTGTATTCTCTTTTTCTACAATTTGTCAGCCAGACCAACCAAACTGAAATGCTCAACTTGACCTAACATCTCGGTTAAACAGAATCAGCTCAATCATCACATCCGCAATAACCAATTTTACTTCACTTCAACCGATTTCTCCATACTACCTTCCTTAACCCACGGGGATTAATCGCACTCCATAGAAAAACGGAACCCTGCAGCATTTTCAATATATATATTTTTTCATTTTTTAAAGGTCAACACCTAATTTTTATAACAAAATTAGGAAAATAAAAAATTAGCATCTAAAACAATAACTCTCTTTAGAGAAAAAAATTAGGGATTCGGTGTTTGGTTACACGTAACAAATGGTATCGACGCAACAAATGCTTTGAATGGAGGATAAAAATGTAAAAATCGGGAAAATAAATTAAATAAAATGAACCATTAATTTTTATGGTTACAAATTAACTTTGTGAACACGAAAAAATCGATTTCATAATTTTTGAAATTTTAAATGTCAAGTTATGAAAACAATAAAAAAAAAGGTGAAACATACAAAATCTCCATAAATTAAAAATATTTTTTATAATCACAAATTATTTTATGAACTTATAAAGAAATTAATTTGGTATTTTTTTTAGTTTTGAAAATGGAGTTATAATTTATAAATAAAACAAAATGTGTCCAATGGAATAATTTGACCAAATGGGAAAAATATTTTATTTTTGTTTAACCATTATTTAATATTTTTTGGGATTATATAAAAATCAAACAAGGAGTTAAAACATAAAAAAAGAAAATAATTGAAAACTGTAAAACAAACAAGGCACTAAGGCGGTCAGATCGGGTTGAGGTCGCGATCACGGTCGTTTTTTTTTATTTAGAAAACCTGGCCTCTCAGTGGCAAGGCACGCGAGCAAAATCCTTGGCTGAAGCCTGAAATTCTTGGTCGCGAATCAGGTCGTTCCTGGTTTTCTCGGTTGAAAATTAGGCCATCGGTCGTCTTAAACTTCCAGACAACTGAGGCTTTTAGCGAAATCAGATTTTTTTAGTTCGTGATTCTAGACTCCATGTAATCAAGCAAGATAAAAATGCTTCCTAGACAATAACGAACTTGTCCACAATAGCTTTAGGTTGTCCTTCAACTTAGTGGCGAATTCAGAGCCAAATTTCAACGGGTGCTCCAAAATTTATCAAGTATAAATTTTTTACTATACAACACTTATATAAAAAATAAAAGTATAATTAATAATGATAATAATAAAGATACAAAATCACGCCGATACTAATAAAATATTTATCCTTTTACAATGCAACTACTACTTGACGTACAAACAAATGGAGACAATTGAGTTCTTCGGGTGTTCTTTGTTCATTTTCAATTGTGGAAAAAACTCCTTCTTGATGTATACTACCAAACTATCGTTCATCCACTCATCATCCATTCTATTACGTAAATCAGTCTTGATAATTTTTATCGCAGAAAAGACCCTTTCAACAGAAGTAGTCGTAACAGGTAAAACCAATGCTAACTCAATCAACCGATATACCAATGTAAAAACTCTATGTTTCACAGTTTCAACCATCTTCTTAGCAAGACTTCCCAAATCTTGAATCATAGAAAACTAATTTCGTAGATTTTGAATGTAAGTCTGAAGCTAGTTCTCAAGTATTATACGATCGGTTAATGAAAAATCCTCCGGATAAAGCTCAGCAAGGTAGAGTATCTTACCCATATCAAATTGAGAAAATGAGTCATTTGGATCTAAACAAGCAATGCAAGTAAGTACTTCCGTAGTTGATTCCGAAAAACGATTGTTCATCTCTTGAATTATTGTATCAAGAACCTATTATTATAAAAAAGAATAAAAAATGCTATTAGAAAACAATAAAAGATGTTTTTGCCTATACACTATACAGTATAGTACAAATTTTCTTGCAGCAACATGCAATTATAAATGAATACAACAGTTTTAATGATAAAGTTGAACATCAAAATATAGCATATTAAGGGTATCTATCACAAAAGTCAAAACAAATGGGGTGAGAGAGGCTCGAACTCTCGACCTCAGGATTACTCGTAGAAGCTATGAGACCTACGCGCTAGCCAACTGCGCCACCACCCCTTTGTAGTACTTGTCATTTCTAATTATATATATAGGGGGTGCTTAAGCCCCTTCTTACACCCCTTGATCCGCCATAAGGGACTCATCGGAAGCTCGCTGACAAACCTGAATGCTTGGCCGGAAAAACGCAAATTGCGTAATCGAGCTCAAAGCTCGATTTTTTTCCATTCAAATCTTTCTTTAGACCTAAACAAGCATGTTACCGATCATAACACATAAGCTAGGGCCATGAGTATCAATCGAAAATCAAAAATCTGAAACATGATTTTTTTTTTTAATGAGAACTTATCTCAAACCTTTATGAAATGATCTAGGATTGTTCACAGACAATTTCATAACATGTTGGCATGCTTTTGGATTAGTCAATTTTGAGCAAAAGCTCAAAAATAGCAAACCCGATTTTTAATTTTAAAAAACGAAAATTAGACATTTCTGATTTAGGATGAATTGGTGAAATCTAAATCGATAGAAAACTTCTAAATCATGCAAGGAACATGTTACAATCAATAAATGAAAAAATACAGTAATTAAACAAAACTCAAGTTTATTCAAAATTAAATTTTGTTACTAAGTTGAATTATAGGTTGAATTAAGACTTGTAGTAAGCTCCAAATAATTCCTAGAAGTTGTATGAAGCTTTTGGAAAGCCTATCTAACACTCAAACAAGCTCACACAAAAATAATTTTTTTGAAAAATGGGGCAATTTCGGTTGTCTGTCGCGGTTTTCAATTCCTCTTCCTACAAGGTGTATGTGTTTTTTATTTATAGTGGTCAGGATGCCTATTGCCTTAACCACGTCAAGTAATTAGAAATTCTCAATTTGGCTGCAAAAACATGTACATATGAAGGACAACAAATTCTCACTATGTACATATCTAGCCTAGCCCATTAGTTGTGTATATAAACAAATGTTTATCCCCAAATGAAATTATAATATATAAGATTTTCAATCATCCATTTCCTTTTCATTTTCCTTTGTAATAGATAATCGCCAATCTCCACTCTCATCCTTTGCCACCGCTCTTGTTCTTCGCCATCACCAGATTCGCGTTGGCTTTGCCTTCACCCGCAGCCTGACTTGTGACATTCTCCATCACTAGCCTCAACGTCAGCTATGTTTAGGGCTTCATTAAAGAGAGAATAGAAATAATCTGTTTGAAATAATAGTAAGATATTATAAAATAGGGTATAAATATATGTTTGAATTCTATGTCTAATTCATTTAAAAAATTAATAATAATAATAATAATAAACAAGATGGCTGAAATTTAAAAGAATATTAAAAAGTGGTCGATAGCGCAAAGATCAACATAATTTTTTTTAAATCTTTTTCCGACGCTTAATATACGCCGGAAACTAACGTCTGCAAAAGTATCATTTGGCGTAGTACTTTTGGTAAGCTCTCAGTTTCATATAATTATGTATTTACAAGATCGTTTAGTAATTAATTAATTATTACCATGTTAAAATATTACTAATTCGTTGTACCATTGTACAGTCAGTCAGCTATAAGTTATGGCATAATAAAAAATTAATAAAAAAAAATTAAGATAAATAGTGAAACTAATACCACAAATTCTATGCATTTAATATATATATATATATATATATATATATATATAATTTATTTATCTTTTCCCTTTTTTATCCCATCACCACTTTTACTTTCTTCTCTCCGGCAATTCACATAAGCTGAAAGAAAGAAAACGTCGAAGTCGCACAAGCTGAAAGAGAGCGAAATTGTATGAATTCGACTTCTAATTCCTTGTCTTCTCCCCTTCTTCAACTTTAGATATGTTTTTGTTTAGATCTATTTACTATTTAAATATGTTTATTGTGTATACGTGTTTTTTTTTTGTTTTTTTTTGAAAAACGATTTAGCGTCATTTCATTAAAAATTCCCAAAAACGGGAAAAAAAAACCACGAGTTTAAGAGATCATTCTAGACAGGCCTAGAATGATTTTGAAGTCGTAACATTCTGAATAAAAGCTAAAAAGCTAAAAACGTAAATGAATTATTTGTTTACAATGTTTTCAGTTCTAGTGAGTTTAAAAAACGGTAAATTCCAGTTCCTGCAGATATTCCAGTTCTGCTCCGTGCTTGGAATTCTTCTCCACGTTCCCGCGAGGGCGCTGCAATCCGATACAATATATTTCCATAACTCGTCAATGCTTCTGCGGGTTCTGTCATATACCCTTGCATTCCGTTCTTGCCAAATGTTATACATCACTGCTTCAAAGCCACACTTGAACACGCTTGTTGCAAATCTATTTCCCTTGGCTTTGAGTAGTGTTGCTTCTTTGATTTCATTCTATTCGCTCGGGAAACTGGTCAGCTCCAGGCTTTTATAGAATCTGTCCCAAAGCTCCGAAGCAATACAGCAGCTCCTGAATAGGTGATCTATGGTTTCTTCATTTCCTATGCATAGAAGACAGCTCGCGCCCGGGATGCTCATATACTTACTGATACGATCACGAGTGTTGAGTCTTTCTATGACTCAACACTCGTGATCGTATCAGTAAGTATATGTCGTGTAGTTGTATGTTAGTGTATACGTGTTTATTGTATATATATATTTGTTTATTGTTTAGATCTGTTTATTATCTTCTTCCTTGCTGCCTACTTTTAAATTTCATTAACAGATATATCTCCAAATGCTCGTAGAAAGGTTGTGAATGCATATTGCACTTGGTTTTAAGCCTCTGATATAATTTTGGGACGTTTTCTCTCGAAAATAAAAACTTTCGGGGATGTTTTTGTCCTGAAAGTTTATATTTTTGGGACGTTTTCACCCGAAAATTAAAACTTTCGGGATATTTTTGTCCCGAAAGTTTCTATTTTCGGGTTTTTTTGTCACGGAATTTTCTGAAAGTCTCAAAAATACACAATATGAAGTGATTAAAAATTTAAACTCTTTACATGTTGTTAAATTATTAAACATGCTTTAATTGTAAAATGTTCAAATATAAACAAATCATAAAATTAACCATCAAAACATGTCTAATTTGAAGATTTCGTCACCCAAAAGCGATTTGGACGTCGTAGATCTTCGAAAAATACACAATTTCAAAATAAATTCGTCTCAATACGTCAAACATACACAAAGTTATGCTCTTCCAATACAAATGTTTTTCAACATAAATCAAGATTTTATTTTCGGGATGTTTTGTCCCAAAAGTAGACATTTTTGTCCTGAAAGTGAACATTTTCGAGACATTTTCTCCTGAAAATAAACAATTTCGAGACATTTTCTCCCTAGAGTTCTCGAAAATTATTCTTGTTAGATTTTATAAACCAAATCTAACAATACTTTACATAATCTTTAAATAGCCATCAAATGATAAACAAGGGATTTTAAATGATAAATCAATTCAATTATTAGAAGTGGAACATATCTTTAGCTTCCATTGTTCTTAATTGTCTTTGGGATGAATTTCGGTTGACGGATCTTCCAATCTAGCACGGCCCTTAACTTCATTTTGGGATTTCTCACTCTATAAATCTTCTCTGTCGATGGGGAGACAAGAGATATGTTTTACCTACTGAATATCATGACCCTACTAATATCAATCGACAGGTATTAAGTCAAATGGCCTTGATCCAGTGTAGCGTTGTGCAGATTGGGGACCATAACCATCTTTTTAGATTTCGGTTATTTATAAATCAACCCCTCATAAATATTTAAATAACTCTTTGATCTCTACGCATTTATTCCATAACCTACGTACCTCATAAATCTCCTTAATATTGTATTTGATCATTTTAGTTTAGGTTTATTACATAATAGCCCAACACTATAAATATTGCATTAAAAGTCCAATAATTATTGAATTAATTATAAATTAATCTAACAATTCGTGACGGTTTTTTTCTTCTGAAAGTTAACATTTTCAGGATGTTTTTTCCCCAAACTTTATCTGTTATCTGTATAAACGTTTATCTATTTTGTGACCTTCATGGTTCATTTATTTGTTTATCCGTAAATAATGAATTTTGTCGATGAATTGTAACATTGTAAATGCATTTTAATTCAGTTTTTGAATAATGTATAAGTGTTTTACTTCAAAAAACACCATTTTATAGAGACCACCAAAATAAATAAGTGTTTTATTTTATTTTTCAGGACAAAACGTTTGAAAATAAACAATTTCAGGAAAAAAACGATCTAAACATGTGAGTAAAAAAAGGATGCCAATAGAATCTCCTAAAGCAGACAGAGCAGTGTTCTACACAACAACATTATGCACAGCATCATTCGACTTGTTATAAGATCTCGACTAGGTAGGAAATGAGTCTCTCCATCTTGTCTGCAACAAGTATTGCTTCTCTAAATAATTTGTAAACTATGTTAGTGTTCTTACAACTATGAAAAAGTGGAAACACAATACCATTAATATTGAAATAAATGTTATGTATAAATAGATCTCAAAAACGAAATATCATGAACTAGGGTTTTGGTTTGGGAGATGATTTTCGCCGGAACTGGAGAAGTTTGAGAGAAAAATAATTTGAGGATTATAGCGGGTTTTTGGTTTGAAATTGTATTTATATTACTAGATAAATTTTTTTTTCTCCTTCATGCACATGTGACAGATCACGTATGATTCGTGACCTTGCTTTCGCTGACCATTCACTACCATATATTCCTCTTTTTTAAAATGTCTAAATACACAGTACTTCAAATCATGTTTTTCATTAATTTCTTTTTATAATTTTTATTTATTTGTAACATGTATTATGTGATAGCTCTCCATGTCATTGAGATTTTGTAGATGCCATTGAAGAATGAGGATTTTATAGCTTAAGATGGTTCAATTATTCTGCCTACCACCTGTTTGTGTTTATGACGGAGAGGTGTGATAGATATAATCCATAATGATAACAAACAATTTCGCGGCTTTAACGAATTGTGTGGATGGTGGTGCTCCAGCATGATACTCGAACTAGTAAACAATTCGAATTTTTCGAACTTAACTCAAAAACTTGAAAATTAAATTTTGTTAATTGAATTTCAAAAGACTTTCTTATCTAAGTCAGAAATAAATAATATCAAAAAAAGATTATTACAATTTGAAAAAAAAAAAATGGAACAACGGATTAAGTATATAGCCCGCAAACACATTTAACCAAACGTAAAACTTGCCGTCCAAAAACTTAGGGTTGATATCCACATTTTATTACCGTTAGGCTAGAAGAAGGAATAAGATTATTATAATTTATGCAAACACCTTTTACAAGCTTATCAGTACAACAATAACAATCCAAATAACTATTACTTGGAATGTGAAAAAACAAGCATGTGGAATAACGATTTACTCCTTTGCCTAGAATATGAAAGATCGAACATTTGGAAAATAGATTGCGAAGAATATTTAAGATTTCTATAATACCTCTTATTAAACCCAAATAATAGCCTTCTATTCACCAGTTCTCCAATGAACAAGTAATATGAAAGAAAAAAAAAATATTCAATTCAAGCATGCCAAGACACCATGCACAATGTTATTTACATTGAGATATGACTTTTTTATCTTTTAGCATATAACCAAAAAAAGAAAGAAAGAAAATGTAAAGATTGAGAAAGATGAGCTTTTTTGTGGATAAATCTCTCAAATTCTAGTATCATCAACAAACACAGTAGTAGTAAACTCTCTTTTAGGGGAGTTATCAGCACTCTTACTGCTTTTCAGATCACAAACTTCTTTAGTCCATCTCTTATTTGGCAATCCAATAATATCTTGGCTTTTGCTTCTTCCATAAACCTTCCTTTTTTTCTTTCCATTCATCTCTTCTAATAGACACCTATCTTCAACTGACTGTAAACTTTCAACTTTTTCTTCTTCTTCAACAACAACAACTGGAACAACCGCCATTCTCTGTTTCGTTACTACCTTACAAGATGGAAACCTGCTTATAAGCTGCTGATGAGTAGTTCTAATACCGATATCTCTTTGTCTAACCGAACCAATCAGTTGGTGAAGAAAGGTTACGAGCTCCAGAATATATTGATCCATCTTTTGTTTGTTCGCATGATAGAGTGTCTGAAGACGAACTATGCTGTTGAGCCCACAACCCTTCTTGGAGGAAGCTTCATTGCTGCAAGATATATCACCATAATATTATTATACTATCAAACATAAAAAAAAAAAAAAAATAATTAAATGGTCCATGCAATGATATTATGATAGGATAGTCATTTAAGCACAACGAAAAAGTCATAACAATGGTGGAGAGAAATCAATTAATGTGTGTGATATCCTCTAAAAGGACAATGAGATCCCCGACCGAATTTATCGATTTTCCATATCGAATCTCATATAATGTCAAGATGATAGCATTGTGAATGAACCGTGAGGATTATAACATTATCTACTCAAACATTAATAATATGTGGGGGAGAATACTAACCCAGTATTTGCCCATTCTCCCACCCAGCCGAAACCTTGATGTGCCCTATTTCCATTGTAGCAAAAGAAATGAAGATTGCATAGTATTAAGAGCAAAATGTAGAAGAGATAGAACAACATTTATAAAAAAAATGGGACAAATGACTTAAAAGGGTATTATTGATATGTAATGAACAATAATTTTTAATAAAAGAAATAAGCAGTTTTCAAAATCATACTTGGTGGTGTTTGTAGCCACGGGAACAAGCCATCTAAGTGTTTTCTCCATTTCGGCTTTAATTTGAGGAATTGTGAGCTGCAGAAGTTTTAAAAGCAACTATAAGTAGTACATAAATTTCCTACTTCCAACCATGAGTTATGTTTCCAATTTCTTAACTATCATGTAAAGACTTTGGGTTTAAATTTTTTAACAAAATGGATCACCATTTTCCCTGAAAAAAAAAATCCAACAGAAATTAACATACCTCCTTCGTGTCAGCTGATTGACACCGGGGGCGTAGAGCTGCCTTAACACTTGGTGGTAAGCTTTGATATAGTGTATCTCTCATGGTAGGAGGAAGTGCCATAGGGCGTGATGCCTAATAACATCAAATTTGAACCGATCAATAATTTCAAATATAAAAATTATCGAAAGTTTCTCCCTTCCTTTCTTTCTGTGAAGTGGTGGTTTAAGAGACCACAGTTTATACTTACTATGCTGTCTATCTGATTAATAAGGTTAGCATAGTGCAGGGCAAGACCAGCGGCACCTAGTCTGTCAGGCTTCTTACCTGGATCCTTGCCTACCTCCGACAATCCTGCCACAGTAGTTAACTTGTATTGAGATTGATAATTTTTTTTATCGGAAGAGTGGTCATAATAATTTAAGAGAAACAAACCGCGACTTTAACTAACAGTGTACATAACAGATCAAAATGCATTCTTTTGGATCAAGTTTGAAGCAAACTATGACGATTGCATAAACTTGTTCATACCTTTATCTTCAAATACTTCAAGTATCTCTTGATGTATGAAAATGACAATTTCAACAAGCTTCTCCACAACCTAGAAGATAACAGCTAGTTACAATCAACTGGTTGAAGCCGAGGCTAAATTCTGCTTCCCTAATACATTCATGTTTTTCACCACTTAGTATTAGAAGTGATGAATGATTATGTACCTCTTCCAGGCTTTTGGACCAAAGAGAGTTCTTTTTCAAGCTTCTTATAAGTTTCCTTTGATGTTTGAGCTCACTCTGTAGCAACATCACACTCTCTCCTGAAACTAAACAAATTGCAGGTTACTCTAAAATAATTCTAGAAATGAAGCAAAGGAAACAAATTTCACATTTGAAAAGTAAGCTATAGAAAAGTTCACCAAGATGTGATCTCTTAGGATATATAGCCAACTCAATTACCATGTCATGATTGTAACAAATTGAAGCAATTTCTTTTCTTTCTTTTTTAATTTGTAATTGTATTAATTGAGTTGTCCCAAATGCTACTTCTAATACCACAAACAATTTGTATACCAACAATTCAACAAGTGATATGAATGTTGTTCATTTGAACAGTTTAACCATCAAGCCACTTCGAATAACTAATAGAAAACAGATATGCTTGGAAAAGCATGGAAGCAATTTCGTTCCTGGATCAGAACCCGAATCCAGATGAGAAACTGCGAATAAATTTCTGAATTTGTGTCAACTTAATTATGTTCCAAATATGATCTCATCTGAATCCACAAACAAATAAGATATCTCACAAGAAAATAAGATATTTCCAAATGGTGATAATATAGAAGCATGATCACATAGTTTCCACAAAGTAATACTCCCTCCATTCCATTTTATTAGATTGTGTTTTACAGAATAAACAACGTATCACTTCATCAGTTTTTATCTTCTCAAGAAGCTAGTACATATTTTCTTCCAACTCTACTACTTAATATACCTTGTTTATTCAGGCACCAACCATTTTTTTTAATTCATAGGTAAGGGCAATATAGTCAATGGAAAATGTTGACACCCTTTCCTTAAAACTCACCAAGAAACGAGATGATCTCACAAAAAGTAAGGACCAGTATATTATAACTTATGGACAAAAGAAAAAAAAACATAATTAACAGTTTTCAACCTTTTCTAGGGAGATTTAGAGATTCCATTTCTTCAACTTTCCTTCTAAAATCATCTTCGAATCTATCCAAAGCATTCAACTCGTGATACAGGTCCTACACATTTGAAAGAAGTCAAACACTTTGCATACACTGTTAAGCCGAAACTTCCTATGATGACACAAACGAAAATGCTAATAGAATGTAGTTTTTTTTAAGTAGCATAATATATAGACTAAGGCGTTGTTTGATAACATAGTGTTAATGAAAAACATAGATAGAACTCCATTACAAAACAAAAAATGCCAAGATTACAATTAACATGTTAATAAGAATCAAGAAAACATTAAGGCTGGAAGGCTCACTTAACTCAGTCGTAGAGTGCAAGGTCTCATGACCACAAGTTCGTAGGTTTGTGTTTTCTTGACTATTTTCAAAAAAAAAAAAACAGGAAGGTCTCGTTTGGATCTAGGGTTATTTGAATAACCAAATATTTATTTTTCAAATAACCTAGTTAGATGTAGGTTATTGAAAATTAGGTTATTTGGGTAAAAGGCATTAGGGGTATAAATATATAAGGAATAATTTATTTATTTTAACTTTTTTAAATAGAAGGTATTTTGGTAATTTGATGATTTAAACTATGAGTTATCCTAAATAACCTATATCAAAGTAGGCTTAAACAACTTCTCACTATCAGACCAAAGGTCAATTGGCACAGGAAAAGACTTTTCAGATAATTGAAGGATGTATGAGGGAAATAAACCAAATGATATTTTAGGCTCGACACTGGGAACAAATCTCTGTTTAACAAGAGATTATGTGGACAAAACCAAATAACTATTAGTAAATTAAGCTTAATCTTACAGAAGTATGCCGGGCCAAAGAGGTCAATTGATGCATATTCTTTTCTACCCCTTCATCCTCTTTTCTATGAAGTGCCCGGTCAGAATCCAAACTGATAAAATTATAATATTTCAGTAACCTCCTTCCAGTAACCAACAAAAAATAAATAATATTTGCTTACATCGAGAAGAATCGTCCCAAGTTGTGCCATTGTGGGTCTTTACAAAGGTTGCCAAATCTAATTACTTCACGGGAAAAGACCTTAAATTCCTCTCTTCAAAACATGAAATGCATATCAGCATATAATAAACGACTAGTACAATTTAGTACATCAGCAATAAAGTGACAAGGCATTTGTAACGAGTAAAAACCTTTTATCAGCAGCAGCAATACTCAAAAGCTCTTTCATATCCGTGGAAACTAGTAATTCCACTCCTACAGAATGTAAAACATCCTTCTTCAAGAATTCAACATTTTCTTTGGAAAGAGATTGCATCAAGTTTGCACCTTTTGCAATTGTGTTAGCAATCTCAAAAGCCAAGATGGATATTTTATTATTTTTTACACCCAGGACAGAAATAAAGTCGCTGCTTCTATTCAAATTTGACACACTGCTTCCGAGCAAGTCTAGAACATCAACTGCTTTCTCTAAGCCAGCAATTCCAGCTCTTCCCAAAAATGAGCCCGTTTGAGGAACCTGCAAGATATAATACACACCGATCACAGCATATCAGTTATTCTAGTTCAGATATGTCCTAGGGCATAATTATTTACAAAAGAGAACAAGTTCAAAATGTCAGAACAAACTAACTATAGTCTATAACTGGACTTCAGATTCCATGATGGGAGGAACATTCCTCCACTGCAACAAAATATAGACATAGATTTTTAAAAAATAATATCAAAAGCCAACTCTTTTTAAATGACACTTCTGGATCACCATTCATCAATTTGTGTTCTGATGGAAGGAAGGATTTTTTTATTCGAAACCCATTTTAGATTAGAAATTATAGTTCAGTGCACCATTTAGAAACAACTCTTGTTTTTGTTTCAATATCCATTTCCAATTACACAAACCTAATTAATTTGAATCTGTCTCTAACTAAATTTAGTTTCCAAAGGTTTTTGTATATGGAAACAGATCCAGATACAGAAAAAAAAAACAATAAGTGTTTCCAAATGGGGTATCTTAAACCTAGCAAACTGCAGTTCTAGTCAAAAGCCCACATCCAAATTGTCTGTAACTTCTCTACCATGTAAAAATGTTTCTTGATAATGGAAACATCATCAACCATTCCACAGATGGAGTCCTCTTCAATGTTCAGTTTAAACAGAAGTTTCCTAATTTTTACAGCTAGGTAGTTCAGTAAGTAATTTTCTATAAAGGAAATTAACCAATGTCTTGATATTGAAATCAGATATACAAGTAATCATAAAGTCCTCGAGTTGAATACCTTGGTAGACCCTGCGGCAATCGGAACTGATGGCTTCAGCTCTCGCGAAATAATGTGAAGGTCAAGAGGATCAAAACGTTCTTGATTATTTTCATAAATTTCAACAGACTGGTAAGAAGAATAAGTATCCTCCTCCTCCTCCTTATACTTGTTAAAACTCTTAACAGATTTAAGCTTCTCAGAAATTGCTGCAGCATGCACCTGGAATCCATGATTTGCCTTAGTGATACCACCAGAGCATACCGCTCCCATTGATTTTTCTATCAGACAATGCACTCCAAGAAAGAATCTCAAGAACAAGATCACAACAAGACTCTGTTCAAATAAACTATCAAGCTATCAGAAACCTAGAAATCTATCTAGACTGGTAACAATAGATGAAATGCGGCTCCAGTGATCCTACGAGATTGCTATAAAATGGGTATGGATTGAATTCTGAGCAAGAAATAGAATATGAAAACAAGAAAATGTGATCTACCTATACAAAGTATGTAAATGTATGATTTGCGCGGCGGTCAGTCAGTCAGTCAGTCAATCAGTGAGTCGGGATCACGGGATGCGGCTAAAAACGCGTAATTGAAGAACATTGAATCTCGATTGAATTGGATTTGACCGGATTAAGCAAGCAAAGAAGCTCGACTCTCTCTCTCTCTCTAAATATTTATATGAATTTGAAGACTGTATTTCCTCTGGTTGAAATTTGCCGTTTGAGAAATTATTCAATGAATGACGGTGAGAAAGACTAATATTATTTTTCTTTTTCATAAATAGATTTCCACAACTTTGACAAAAATAAATTAAAATATTCTTTCTTTAAACAAAAAAAATATTATACTTTTTTCTTTTAATTTATGAGAAATAGAATAACTAAGTCATAATTCATTCAAAGTGGTTTAGAATCCAATTGGATCAGTAATATTTGGATGAAATGACCTTAATTGATTTAGTTGCACTTATGTCACTTTTTTTATTTTTCGGACAAAAATACATGTGTAAAAGCGACAGAACCTTAATTCGTCGAGTGTGCCGTCGCGTGATGAGTATGTCGTCTCGAGTATTTTTGTAAAAAAAATTAAAAAATAATTATTTGCATAATTTTTATTAGACACTGATCATCTGCACAATTAAAACAATTTTTAGTGTTATTTCATCAAATTTCTCGTAATATTTTTAGTCTTTATTCTTCCTTCATATCTAATAAATTAAATACAAATATTTAATAAGTTACACTAAAAATATTTAATGACATTTTACATAATTAATCTATATGAATTCATTTTTATTTTATATTTTAGGATTTTTTTTAAAAAGTTAAATCTATTTTTTAGATTTTGTTTTAATTAAATAGTTATTTATGTCCATGAATATAATTTATCTTTTTTAAAGACAGTATTTTAGTGAAGATTAACATAATAATTTTCTATCAATATTATATGTTACTTTTTCTTTTTAAATGTCTAGTTTAAATTTACTATATTTTTTTAATTTTTTTTTCAGGGTATTAGTTAGGCATATAAGTAAACCGATCGAACTGCTTGCAATCGAACCGTACCGCCTGAAATCGAACCGAAAATAAGTCGAATCGGTAAACCGAATAAACGACGGTCTAAAATAGTTTGAACGGAAGTCTTTTGGTTTAGTTTGTCGGTTTATTTTTTGCCAAACCAAACCACCGACCGAATCGATACGTTATATTTCTGGGTTTTGGGTAATTTTTTGTGTGGATAAGAGAAGTAAAGCTTTTAATCTTTATTCTAACTTTCACACACTTTTTATTTCTCAAAATATTTGAAGTTAACCGTTCTCCTTTGTTATATATGTTTCAGGAGTTTTGTAAAAAAAATTCACTTACTTTTATTTGAAGTCAATATTTCAAAAAGATTCAGTACCTAGACAAAGTCTTCAATAAATTTAAAATCTATAAAGAAAATTTTAACCGTTTCCAAATTCTAAGTTTAGTTACTTTTTAAATTGAGAAAACCGAATAAATTGACCGAATCGATCAAACCGAACCGACGGTTTATGATTTAGGAAAACCGATCCCAATGATTTGGTTGTATATTTTGGTCTAAAAATCGATCGAATCAAACCGCTTACCGGCTTAATATTAGTGTTGCCTCATATATTATATATATTATTAATAGTATATAAAACAATTTCAATCCTTGTAAAAAAAAAATATATTACAATAATGTAGTTTTATAGTTATTTATTTAATATATATTTCATCACTTTATATAATTAAATATTTTAGTTACAATAATAGATATAATATAAAACCCATAAAAATAATAATAATAATTAGTTTGTTTATTTATAATATTGTCAACATTTTTTAATATTCTTTTATTATTTATATTAAATATTTTGGTTAATATTAATGATATATTTTATATTAAATTAATAAATATAACAATTTAAATATAATTTATATTAAATATTTGTGTTATACATTTTGATAGTTAAATATGTTTTAGTATGAAAACATTAATTATAAAATATTATAATATAATTTAACTATTCGGCACAAATTAATTGAAAATTATGATTTCTGCAATAATAATAATAGAAAAAGTGTGCTACTTTTATCAAATAAAAAAAACAATAATAAAGGAAAAAAATGAATAAAATTAATTCCATAAGGGGACATTATATTCATATTCAAATAAAATGAAAATTAAGTCCTTATATTACAAAGAAAACAAGGAAAAAGACAGAAATGTAATCCAATCATGTAGTTTGAAAAATTGATATGCCAGTCTTTGGTTTCTCTTGGATTTTTTTATATTTTTTTATTTGAATAAAAGATAATGACATAATAAAGACAAAAAAAAAAAAAAAAAAAAAAAAAAAAAAAAAAAAGTCATACTCTTTACTCTTCAAACATTACTTTTCCACTTGAGTTATAATTTAGTTAGGATATACAAATATATCAAATAAATATTTTTTCAATTTCCAATAATTTGATTGTTTTTCTTTGTAATGCAAATTAAAACTAATTAGAATATTTAAGAACTCAATTATCAGTAATTTAGTCGAAATCATTTTGGGTTCGGATTTATTTGTTGGAGTTTTCATTTATATTTTTATCAGAGAAACTTAAGTCGAATTAATTGTTGGCTTTTATTATTTTTTTGTTATCCCAATTGAGAGTAAAATAAAATTATGAAATAAAGTTGAATTGATAATAAGAAAATCAAGGTTTTGAAAACTGTTTCGGTTATCAACCCGGTTTTTTGAGCGAACTTCGGTTCAACCGGTCCAACCACTAGTTGAACCGGATTTTAATTATTTTTAAAAAATAAATAAATTTAAATATATTAGTATATAAATGGTATATATAATCAATTAGACATATATAAAATAATTAATTAAATATTAATTAAATTAAATATTTTGTTGATTAAATGAATATGACATTAAATATTTATAATTCAAATATTAAAAATTAAAACTATATATTATTATATTAATGATAATATGCGGTAAGTGAGGAAAGGTGGGACCCTGAAAAATGATAGCCATTGACCATTGACAATCTAAAATTAAAATTTTATTTCATTTGTTTTCATCTTTCTCCGCTTTATTTCTCTATCCTCCTAATTTATTTCATTTGCTTTCATCTTTCTCCATTTTATTTCACTATCCTCCCAGATCTGATCTGGTTTTGAATAAAAGCAATTCGTTTTCAGTTTAAGGTAGGCCAAAACCTTTGCTCAGATCCAAAATAATCAGAAGAAAGAAAAGATAAGAATACTGTATAATCCCAGACCTTTCGAACCGGAAATTTCTGGTTCCGTTTTCCGGTAAAACCGTCCGGTCAGACCGGATTGTGACCGGTTTGTAAGGTTAACGTATTGGAGGTAAAAAACGGACCGTTCCCTAAACCGTTTTGCGGTCGTACCGCCGGTCGTACCGCTGGTCGTACCGCGTATTTTAAAACATTGAAGAAAATGTATTTATTTGATTGCTCAAATGTTCACTTAGATTCATATAATCACTCTCCATATTATTTGAATTATTGTCTATTTGGAAACCTCATTATATACTTGTAATGTTTAAGATAAATCTTTTGACTAACTTATTACAAGTGGTAAAAAATTATATTATAATATTACCTAATTAAATATTAAATTTGAACTATTATTTATTTAAGTTTTGAAAAGAAAAATATAACTCTTTAAAAGAAAATATAAATAACATGTTTTGAAATCATATATATCTTTACCTAGGAACATGCGAGATTGAATCTCCTCAAATTAAATGGAAATAACTCATGCATGGTTGCTTCATTTAGGCGGGGTGGTTTCATCATGGTGATGAACATAAATAAGGATTCATTTTACACGAATTCGAAATACAATTTGTATTGGATTTTTGGTTCAAATACGGGTATAATTAGTTCTTAGTCGATATTAGATAGATACGTATTAAAGTTGTTATTTTATAAGAGCTTAAATTTCATATTTCAAATTCTCGGGAAAATATATTGGATATTCTTATACGTGAACTCTCTCACAATTTTCTCGAATATCAACTATTTATTTGCTATTTAGTTGAGATCTTTTTTATTATGTACCGATTGGGGAATAAGTGAGGAGAAATAATGTTGACATTCATAAGTTTCGTCCAATAATATTCTCAATTGTTGAAAAGATACCATACAACTCATAGTACATGTTGCTTTGACTCTACCTTCTTTCCTAGGTTGAATTAAGATGATTTTCAAAACTAATAGGGTTGTAATTTCGAACTCTTTGACATATATTTTCTCCTAGTAATCAATTATTTGAAATTTTGAGTAAAAATAAAAATCTACAATGGGTTTAATCCGGATAAAAAATAAATTGTGAGCTAATGTCATTTATTGAATTCCTATAATTTATCTTCATTCGAGAACCAAAAAACTTATTTCATCTTGTGTTTAAAACGATTTTTTGTATTCAAATTGTCATGCCACAAGAACATTCCTAATATTTCATCCAAATAGAGCTTGATCCTAGTGATTTTTTTTCTTCTAAAACTCATCATTTGAAATCAATAAAAAGAGACGGAAACATAAACAATATTGAAATACAAAAAACCCTAAATCCTTTCTTTTTACTTCTTCGGGCTTCAACACTATTGGGTCGTCAGCCCATTAACTGAAGGAATTTGTTATTTACAGCCCATAAATAGTATCGGGCTTTCCTTTTATAATATTTTATTAACAGAATCATACATTCACAGCTTCATATCAAAAAAATATATATATTTGTAAAAGAATATATTAACAAAAAAAAAAAGGGAAATTTAGTAAGTCAGTCCAAAGTCACCTCCATCACTTCAACCGAATCATAATAATTGATCAGCATCTAAAAAATAAATTTTATATCAAATAAAATAAAATTTATTTATTGTCTATAAAATTAAAAGAACTTATATAAAATAAAAAAATTAAGTTTTAATAAATTTAATAAATTTTCAAATTAATAATGATTATGTGAATTTGGTTAAAACCGTTTTAAAACATGCTCATTTTAAGAGTATAAGTGAATTGGTATAGTTATTTTTTCAAATATTCACAACATTTTAAATTAATTTTTTTAATAACTTTCATTTAGGAGTTGGGGTGCTATAATATTAAGTTGAATCGATTTAATTGTTAAATATTATATGAAAATTAATATTTTAACAAGAAACGAAGATGAAAAATATCAAAATAAATTTATCCTTAATGTGTTTTTTCTATCTCTTTAAATAATAGTTTTCACTTTATTATAGTCAAATATATCACCAAAATCTAATAAATCATATAAATAAATAAGTCCGATTTGTAGAGTTTGTGACTTAGGTGACCTTCAAACCTTATTAAACAAGTCACTCTTTTATAAAATCATATTTATTTATTATTATTATTATTATTATTAATTTTAATGTTAAACATCTTTAAAGTAATACCATTAGGACATGAGAAAAATATTATTTTATCGAATTTATTACTTTATCGGAGTTTTATATAATACATAGTGCATTATATTTAAAAAGAATCAATCACATTCAATATATTTGATTTAAAATTATTTTGTTAGGATTAACTATATATAAAAACTAGATTCAGCCTATAAAAATTTGCTCCCAAAACAATATACATTACTTGTATAACATGTGTGGTGTAATCGTATAAAAACTCAATCATCTAAAGTTTATTGTAATTATAAAATATAAATTCATGAACATACCTTCTAAAACTAACAAAAATTAAATGATAGTATTTTGTGATTAACTATATATCAATTCATATTTTAAAAAGAATTGAATTTTGTAACTCATATATAATATACATATAAATATAATTTCGGAATTATTATTTTAAATATTACTTAGGCCTTAATGACTTTCTAATTTTTTACTATCTTAAGTTTTTAGCGAGAAAATTACTTTAAAACACTTGCTCAAGTTGGGAGTTGGGACCGACAAAATTTATTACTTAAGCGGTGTTAAATATTATTTTAAAGAGGTTTAATTGTATTCAGAATTTTATTTTAATTGTGAGTCAAATTAATTGTTGTTTGATAGATCATCATGCTAGAATGCAAATGGAGAGTTTTTGAAATAGTTATTTTAATATATTCTCAAGCTTGAGTTTTAATTTGAGATTTGGTTTTAAACTTGAAGCTAATTCTGTAAAGAATATATATATAGAAAAGGAAAAAAAATACTATAAACAAATGAAATAATGCATATGATATGATATATGATTTAAAATTTCTTAAAAGGACAAACAAACTGATTTGTCTGTAGCTACATAGGTGGTCCAGACCATTTAAACATATGTCTTACAGCTGTCATATTTAGATCAGATCTCTTTCTTCAAAATTAAAATCATTATTTTTTTTCTTTTACTTTAAGCTTGCAAGTTATATTGATGACAAACAAATTAATAATAATAATTATTATTATTAGTTGTTAAATATAAATAAAAAAAATGTAAATAAGATGAACTATAAAATGTTTATATGAATATATGTTATTAAAAAATTGCCTCATTTAATTATATATATATAATAATAATATTTATCTTTAATATTTTTATTTAGATATTTTTTTAATATTTTTATCAAAATTATAATATTGTTTATTTTTTTAATATATACAAAATCTTTATCATCCAAAATTATTTAAATTTAAATAAATTTATATTTCAAAGATTATTTTATTCTATATTATAAAATATTTTGATAAATAAATTACTTAAGATTTCATCTAGAAATTGGCCCAACTTGGGAAATTGGTTCAAATGGGTTTCATAACCCTCGAACTTCCTCAAATGGCCAAAATCATAAAACATTGACCAAATGGGTCTCCTGAATGAAATTACCCCGGATTTTCTTTCGCGTAATAGTTAGCCCTTCGCGTAATCAGTTCACTTCGCGTAATCATTGCTTCGCGTAACGCTTCGCGCAAGGCTTCGCGTAATACGTCCTATAAAAGGATTTTTTCATTTTTTTATCTTCTTTCTCTCTCTCTTTCGCGTAATCCCTTTTCTTCTTTTTCAATCCCTTTGTTGTTCGATCTAGTTTGTATTCCTCTCGATTCCGGTCAACTCCCTCGCCACCGCCGTTGCCTGCATTCTATCTGTGCATTTACAGGTTAGTATAATATTCGTTTAGGGTTTAATTAGGGTTTATAGTATTAGTTTATAGTATTACGCGAATGTATTACTGGTTCTTGTTGATTCTTATAGGTTATTAGTTTGGTATAGTATTAGTTTAGTATAATATTAGTTTAAGGTTTAGTTCACTGGTTCTTGTTGATTCAAAGTTGGTTCCTTTTTCTGAATTTATTCTTGTTGATTCTTGTTTTTTATGTTGTCTAAATGTTTCAGACTTGTTGATATTTGGATATCTGTACCAGTGAAATGACTACTTAACATTGTGTTTATCTGTTACTTTTTGTCTTGCATTTGCAGCATGCTTATAACCCAGACGAAGATTACAGAGAGGCAGAAGCAAAATTGCGGGAGTATTTGGAATCTTTTCTAGAAACTGCAAGAACGTTCAATACAATCTATACCAAGGTTGAGAATTTTCTTTTGCCTTTGTTGACTGGTCTAGTTCATTCTCAAACTAGTACGGGGTATCCAATCATGCCACAGTTGCTACATTTCTTTAGTTCATTCTAGGATGAATGAGATTTGTGAAGGATTTTATAGCTGAAACTTACAAACTCTTTATTATGCAGAAATGTAATTGTTAGACCTTGAGTAGTTGAAAACCTCTTTGCTATCTAGACATAAAAACTACTTCACTGCTTCAAGTCATGAGGTTTTAACTGTGTTCTCATATTTGTTACCTATTCTGTACAAACTACCTTAAGACTAATTATATTTTTCTGCTTCAGTTTTATAATCTATATCTTATTGTTTTGAAAAGAAAAAAAAAACTCATTTTGTTTCTGAATCCAGAACTTGCATTAAAAGTCCAGTTACTCATCATTTGGTTAACTATGTTGTTAATGTCTTGATATGCATTAAAAAGAACATGTTTTAGTTCAAGGAGCTGCAAAAACTGGGTAGAGATAATTTAATGACATAATTCTATTTTGAGCCATTTTTAAAAGCATGTAAAGCAAAACAACACAAAGTAATGAAGTAAAGAATGTCTTTGATGCAAGTTCAGAAAACAAAATTAACTGGTATAATAATCTTATATGTTGTGATATTTATATATGAAACGTTACAAAATTAATTGGTATAATAATCTTATATGTTGTAATAATAGTCTGGTTGTTCCTTTTCAGAAGATGGCTACAACAGTGAATGATTTTCCTGGTAGGTTACTTGGAAATCCACCCTAACAATTTCCAAGATTGTTGAGAAATTTAAGAGTCTTGTGCTGATGAAGAAGGTTTTGAAAACGCAATTTGAATTCTTATTGAAAGCCCCAAGCTTGCAGTTCTCTGGAACCATTATTCACCAAATGCTGCTAAGGAAAACAAGTTGTGACTTGAACTTGAACCGGATGAACTTCAGGGTCAATAGTAAAGACATCTCCTTCGGCATGAAGGAGTATGCTCTTATCACATGCCTCAATTTTGGTGAATTCCCTACTTTTGATGATGAGGAGGAGGAGGAGGAATGCAACGGACCTCTTCCAACCTTGCTGATGAAATATTTCGCTGCATCTTCTTCTGTTAGATATAGTGATTTCCAAGAAACATTTCTCGGATGCTCTGATAAGGAGGACACTTTCAAGATGGGGCTGGTATGCTTGGTTTGTTAGTCCCTATTCACTTTTGACCCGAGGAGGCTGGTGACCGTAAGAATACTTCGAATGGTGGATGATCTTGAAGCCTTCCTCCGGTTTCCTTGGGGTAAGGTGTCCTTTAGGGCCATCCTGAAGGGCCTTAACAAGGATATGAATTACTACTATAATTCATATTCAAATAAGATGAAGAAGATGAAGAAGATGAAGAAGGATGACAAAGGAAGAACTGATACGTTGGCCTATAATGTTATTGGCTTCGCACTTTCCTTCCAAGTGTGGACGTACGAAGTCATAAGAGGCTTAGCCCCATTTGTGACAAGAACACCACCAAATGAGCATTTCTGCCCAAGGATCTTAATCTACAAATCAAACAGGAAGAACAATAACAGGTGGTTATAGGCACACGTTGTTTGATATCCTTTAGAATATCACAACCATCTTCGTTCAAAACTGGATAACAAGTTTCTGCATATGAATTTAACCGCGATTCGGATGAGTAATAAATTGAGCAGTAATCATAGGGATCCAAATTCTGGTGACGGGCAGCAGCCAGAGCATGCGTACAAGGAAGACCGTATACTGCAAACACTCAACAAGTGCATGTCCAATTTTTCAAGTGGACTACAAAATTGGACTCACTGTCTTGCACATAAAACTCGAATCTGCTAATCGGACTAACGTTATAAAATCTGGCCTTTTCGAATTGGTCACATAATAACTTATTATAATATGGAGAAAAACGTTCTTCGTGGTTTGATGCTCTTTCTCTTCTACTATGTCACCATTGTTGTATTGTGTATCTTAAATAATCAGCCAATGTTGTTATGGGATACTTTCTGGAATTTCGGCTCTGACTGTTAAAGCTCTTGACATAATTGCTTGTGAGTTGATTGTATCGTTTGCCGGGGAAAAAAGCTCTAGTCCATCTCTCGAACCCAATTTCTTCCAAATACGCGACAACCCTTTGGTCTTTAACCTTGATCCTCTCAAAATGTCTGTTGAAGTTTGAGATAGTGTACACATGAGAAGACAAATCAAGCTCAGCGTGACATTTATCAGTTTTGTATTTTTCCATAATATTCATCTTGATTTGGTATGTGCATGCACCGTGATGTACTTCTGGAAAGATGGCAGACAGGGAATTGGCAATGCTTTGCTGTCTATCGGATACAAATACGAGATCTGGGACTTCGCCAATTGCTTCTCTTAATTTTCGCATGAAATATGTCCATGAGTTATTATTCTCCGAATCAACTACGCCGAAAGCAACAGGATATAATTGCTCATTCGCATCCAAAGTTATCGCCACCAATAGCTGACCACCGACTTTGTGCTTCAGAAAACTGACATCGACGCATAACACCGGACGACAACAGCGTTTGAAACCCCTAATAGAGACCCCTAGGGACATAAACATATACCTGAAGTGACTGTGCTCATCCGTTTGGATGTCTGTTATGGTGCCCGTATTCTTCTTCTCCAACATGTACAGGTATGATGACAATTTTCCATATGAATCCTCTACAGTTCCTCGCACCGCCATTAAGGCACTTTCCCTGGCCTTCCAAGCCTTATTATAAGTCACATTGATCCCATAAATGGTCTGCATGTCTTCCATGATTTTCTTGGGCAAGTGGTCATGGTGATGGTCCATGTACTTACTCTTCATGCACTCCCCAATAACCCAGGATTGTGTTTGCATCTTTTTCTCTTGCCTCGTCAGAATGGAGCATGTGTGAAATTGTTCAAATACACGAATCTCAAACATCTCCGATAACTTACCTTTCACAGCACGCAATTTCCACTTGCATTACTCATCCATACATTTCACATACCAGACATGTTTTTTTGACATCGCCACTTTGAATTCAAAATGATTAGACATAGCATGTTTATACAATCTCAATTGAAGTTCTTTTTTTATTCTCAAACAAAGCACCGACTTCCAATTGTGTTTCCCAAGTTAATGTCTTTGAAAGTGCGAATGATCGCTCAGTCGAAGGATGAATCGATGATCTATCAGTCGTAAGAGTAGGAATTGATTATCGATCAGTCGTAGGAGTAGGAATTGATGATGGATCAGTCGAAGGAGTACGTCTTGATGATCGAGTTTTCCTGCTAATGGGTGTATGTGCTTCTGCTGCATTAACATTACTAATAATCCAGTTAGTAACCCAGTGCTCATCATTCTAACTTTCAAACACATCCTGCTGAAGTGGTATCAGCTCTTGACTTGGTGACTTGTCTAATAAAGAGACAAACAGTGGTGATGGAGGTGGAGTGCGACCCGAAATCAACCGTAATAAATAGTACATCACATCTTTATCTTGATTGATAACAACAGTAGGAGGATTTTGCATACCGGGAACATTATACTTCACTTGAAGAACTAGATCATACCTAGATTTGTACACTACAAGAGCATCATAGATGATATCAAGTAATTCTGCATATGTAGTATTTTGGGATACCATCATGTATTTGCATGAATTTGATTCAACTTGAGCTACAACTTCAGCTTTGGATGAGTTTGCAACAAAAGAACTAGCACCATCAGTAATTTTCCACTCTCCTTTAAACATAACAAACACTTCAGCTATTTCCGCTGCAATTGGAAACAGTACAAGGTCAAATAAAAATTATTACGCGAAAGTTAATAACAGCTGAAATTGAGCTAGACAATTGAGGAGCATTATGCATCAAAGTCCATTAATTGCTGTTTCTGTTTATGTATAAACTATTACGCGAAGACTAATGAGAGTGAGCATTAAACCCTAACTGAAATTATAAGTTTGCTGTAACTTTGCATCCAAATGCAAGGGAATTATACTTACAACTCCACTTATTCATGATCTTATCATCCATGTATATGCAAAATCACAAACTGTATATATATACTCTTTCATTCAAAAGCTCTGTTGATTGTTAATCTCAATACTTAAAAATATGAAACAGTTAGAATTTGTGAGTGAGCCATTAATTCCCTTCGCGTAATGATTCCCTTCGCGTAATGAGTCAATTTGCGATGAGAAAAACAGAAGGATACTAATATGAAAAGCTATAAGAGTTTGAGAATAACGTATTTTCACCATTTCTAACCTAATATGACAAACATTACATAAAAATGAACATTGACATACCCATTTTCAAAACCTGTAAATCGGGAAACTGCCAAACATGTAGGGAACGACGGTGGCGAGGGAGTTGACCGGAATTGAGAGGAATACAAACTGGATGGAGCAACAAAGAGATTGAAGAAGAAGAAAAGGGCTTACGCGAAAGAGAGAGAGAAAGAAGATAAAAAAATGAAAAAAAATCCTTTTATAGAACGTGTTACGCGAACCCTTACGCGAAGTGAACTGGTTACGCGAAGGGTTAACTGTTACGCGAAGAAAAATCAGGAGTATTTTCGTCTGGGAGACCCATTTGGGCAATATTTTATGATTTTGACAATTTGAGAAATTTCGAGGGTTATGAAACATTTGAGTCAATTTCCCCCAACTTTTATATGAAAACTTAAATAGTCTCTCACTATATATACTTGAAATTAAAAAATTACAAAAATGATCATATTTTTTAAAATTATTTAATTTCACATATATTAATATATATTTTTTTTTTATCAATTATTAATTTGTTAAAATTTTAAATTAATAAATTTAATTAAATTATATAAATCATATATATATATATAATTTCAAATTATTTATATAACTTAAGAACTGAATAATAATAAAACATAACATTATTGAGAGGAGATATAAAATAAATTTAAACTTAACATTTAATGCGTTGATTTTATTTGAATTATAAACAATTTTTTATTTGAAAACTTAACAAGATATTTTATAATATTGAATGCAATAAATTTTTTTGAATTGTGAAGATAGTGGTCTCTTAGGTCAATTGAATGAAATAATATTTAAAATTCAAATTGATTTAAATATTTATAGATGTAAAATTAAACATTTTTAATCAGAAGAAAGGACTTTATTCAAATTAATATATATATATATATATATATATATATATATATATATTATGATTTAATTTTAATAAAAAAAATAATTATCTCCTTGTAATTATGCCTTCTTAATCCTTCATAAGTTCATTTAATTAAGTGCTTTTTGCATTTCTTTTTTATCAATATTTTTCAAT
The DNA here is from genome assembly GCF_907164915.1 of Impatiens glandulifera. Lineage (NCBI taxonomy): Eukaryota > Viridiplantae > Streptophyta > Magnoliopsida > Ericales > Balsaminaceae > Impatiens > Impatiens glandulifera. The sequence continues at coordinate 64,400,370 of NC_061864.1, forward strand.
TTCTAACTAACCAATTATTGATACTAGGTAACTATGACTTTCCCATTCCTGATCGAGCATTCCTTATAACTTTTTAAAAAAGAAATAATTTTTTTAGCAAATAAACATAATATCTCTATATATAGATAAGTAATTCAATTGTGATAGTGTATAAAGTAGTCTATTAAGACCGAATATTTATCTTTAAGTATAAATCAAACAATATGATTGATCGCTATTAAGTTGTACTAAAAATAAGTTGTTTTTAAAATATTAATATTGTGATGAAAGAATATAAAGAAAATTCATGGATAAATGTGTGAATAGATATATAATTAATAAAATACATTTATTAAGAAGATAAATATGATTAATTAATGAGTAAATAAGTGAGTAAATTTCAAATATAATAAAGAGGATGTATGATAAATCTGAATAATTTATATTTTATAATAAGTTATTAATATTATTTTTTATTTTAAATATAATAAAATCAGTACTTAAGTATTCCCTTTCAATATAATATTATTGTCACTCAACTATTCTAGTAGTTTAAAAAATTATTAATTTTGTGATTTAGTAAAATTAGAATTGAAGTTAAAATTTTAATTATAATTTTATTATGAATTTATATTGAATTATAATTGAATTGTTATGTTTAATTAGAAAAAAAATATATAATTATACTTTTTAAGACATTTATTTATTTACTCTTACAGTCTTACCTAATTTAAGTGAAATTCAATATATATACATTTGCTTTAATATTCAAATTTGAAATTTAATTTCTTATTGTAATTGTCCTAATCTACATCTTTACTAAATACACTCATTTTGTTATATATATAAAGTGATTATACAAATATTATAATTGTATAATTATTATGATAAAATACTAAAATTTAAAGAGATCTAGATAAGAATTATATATATATTTAATCTAATTTTTGCTAAGAATTTATGTTATAATGAACTTTAACGCACTTAAGGTTTAAGATCAATTTAAATATTCTAATTTAATGTTAACTTATATATAAATAGAGAGATCTTTAAGTTATGGTTACTTGTACCACTGTTTAATGAAATATATATAGAATGAGCGATTTTTTTTTTTTTTTTTATAATATGGCCTAAATATTATTCATCGAATCTCATTAATTATGTGTTATTTTTTTGAGGGAATTATTTTTTGAGTACTATGTTTTAGAAAATAGATACTGTACCGTTATAACCCCACAAAACCTTTGTCTTACAATAATTTAAGATTCGAGAAATTTCAACCTCGATTTGTGTGTCAATTTTTTTTAGCATAAAATATTTTTTAAAAGATTTAGATAAAATATCATGACATTTTAAAATTAATTTATAATCAAATTTCAAATAATCTTTTAGATTTAAAATAATTAATTAAAATTTGATCTTTAGCCATATGTTTTTTCAAATTAATTAAAAATAATTAATTTAAAAGATTATTAATTTGATAAAGAGTCGTATTGATTTTCAGTTTAAAACCAATAAAAGTATACGTGTACAAACGTATTTTTAACTATAGTTTCTTTTTGGTTCGTAGTTTGGTGATAATCGAGAAAAAACTTTCGCGCTTAATTCTTCGTACCCGTTATAAAAACGATCTATACAGTATAAAATCTTGGCTTTTTAAAAATTGGTTGTATAACGTTTTATTTTAACTAATTATTCTTCCGGTCCTATGCATGCACAACTTTTTTGCGTATTTAAAATTGTAACAATAATATTTAAATACTGATACCTATAGCTGATGATGATGACTAGAGAGAAATATACTAGAAGAACAAAAATATTAAAAACATTAGAGTTTATGAATAAATTTTAACGAGTCCTTATCAAAATACTTTTTATGAAAGTATTATAAGAATATTTTAAAATCATTTTCTTTTCTTTTTTTGAGATTTTTAGAAAATGATTTGATATCCCAAAATTACAAAAATAAAATTTGGAATTTTGAAACTAGAACCAAACGGACCTTAGGACCGGTGCTCTCGATCTTGGGTACGATTTTCATCGGTCGGGACTAAAACTCTTGGTCCTGGGTCAAAAACCCCTCGGTCGGGGTTAGGGGATTCTCGGTCAGGGTGTTAAAGCCCCTTGGTCGAGGTGCTAAAATCTTCGGTCGGGTGTAGATGTCCCTCGGCTAGGGTGCTGAAATCCTCGGTCGGGGTGTGGAAATCACCGGTCTAGGTTCGAGAATTCTCGGTCCAAGATTAGCCTCAAGCTAATTTTGTCGGTAATAAGTGTGAAGAACACTCGATCCTAAGTTAGTTGTGGGCTAACTTTCCTCGGTCCTAGCTAAGTTAGGGCTAAGTCGCTCGGTCCTCAAAAACATCAAAACTATAGGTTTTGCAGTTTTATTTAAGGCACGGATCTTTGACCCAAAGACATGGTAAACTTCACAAAGCTCTCAGGATCACTATGAGCTTCATCCTAAAGTGTCATTCAACCATGATGCTATTTATAGCCTCCCATCGTCGATTCATCGATAAAGTGGATTCCATATAGTCAAAAGACCATTAATGGTCTTTTGGCCATTCTCCGGCCAATTTCCGGTATAAGCATCAATGATGTGCCTATATATAGGGGAAATGATCACCAGAGTAGGGTGACCATTTCATCTTTTGAACGAAATCAAAAGGTGAAGAAGCGACAAAGTTTCATCTTAGAGAAATTAAAGATGGTTGTTGTTCTTATCCCGACCGTCTCCACGAGGAAGAAGACAACACATGAAAAAACGACATCGTTTTGGGCGTAATCTGAATGCGGGATGCTCCATTATCATTATGTCTAAGTTCTGTCGCAGAGGCGCACATTAGTTGATCATGTGCGGCGCATAAGCACTTTCCTTCCGTTGCAGCGGGCGACGCAGACAACTCATAGGCGTTAGATGATTTTCAGCGCCTATTTGATGGCTAAGGCTTCTGCTACATCGATTCTTATGAGTTTACTGGATATCAGACCATTTTCAGCCTTTAAGGTTTGATTGAAATCGATTTTTTTTAACCTTTTTGACTTTGTTTTCAATCTTAAAAATATACAAAATATTTTTAATAAATATGACATATATTTTTTCAATTATTATTATTATTTAATATTTTGGGTTTAATAAATATTTTATTTCAGGATAAAATGGATACAACATGTATCATAAATTATTTATTTTAATTCCCTTTTATTTTTCTAAAATTAATTTGAGATAAGATGCGCACAACATTCATCCCAAATTATTTTATTTATTTTTCTTGAGCATTATCCTTAATTAGTTAGGATTTAATTATCACAATAATTAATCAAATTAATTATTTAATCATGTTTTGGGCCTTTGTTTTGATTAATTTAATTTTATTTATTAAAAAAATCAAAATAATTATTTATAAATTTATAAATCGGGTACGTAGATTTTTAGTGTTTATACCCTTGTTTAAAAAATATTCCCAAAAGTAAATGTGTTTATCTCCGACCAAATTTTCTGTGACCGACGCTGACATGTCAACATGGAGTCTAATCTATTGGTTCTTGGGGATAATTCACAGATAAAAAATTCTCCGTTGTCGGAAAATAATAGTGCAGTTTCAAATATAGGGGGAAATGTGGTTGAAGATGTTTATCAAACACAAAAAGGAACACTATCAAAAGCGTTAAGGACACAAAATTCATTTCCTTCATTAACCAGGAAAAATTTAGATTATCAAGAACAATGATTTAAACATAAGTTCTTCACCGAATATCAGACTCTATGTGTTCATTTGTTATTTTTGAGACTTCAATGAAGAACTATTATTGTCTAGTAAAGTAAACAGATAAGAAAACAACTTAATATGAATCTAATGGCAAAAAACTACACATTCAAATGAATCAAAGATCTAGGTTAATATAAATTTCATATTTAATCGTATGAGAAAGGATAAAGAGAAAATCTGGAATAGAGAATAACTTGGCACAAAAAAATATAAAAATTTCTCTCTATTCTCTCCCTTTATCACTAATCTTAATCGTATTAGTGCATATAGTTCCAATTCCAATAACTTCTATATGATATAAAGTATACATACAATGAATGATAATTTAGAATTGTTAGATCGTCACCAATGAAAACATTCAAAAAATTATTCAGTGAAAAGGTAACACAAACTTACGAGTAACGTCTCCGATTTCAAAAGTAACGTCTCCGATCGAAACTAATGCTTACCGATTCACCTAAATCACTATTTTCTTAAAATATCACGTTAACTCCGATCACTAGAATTTTGGTTGAAAATAAACACAAATACTTTTTTTAGGATTTTTTAAACAAAAAATAATAGGATATTCAAGTGTTTTTTTTATTGTATATTTATTGTTTTATACATATTTTTTTATTACAAATATATAACATTTAAAAAGAAATAAAATAAAAATAAAATATAGGTTTGAAAACATTTGAAATTAGCAAAACCGCCCGCGGTAAGAAGTAAAATCTAAAATCTGCCGGCTAGAGAAAATGGCCGGACAGTGGGTCCCAACCGAGTTATATTAACCTAATAAGAGCAGTTACGGCGTCTCTTTATTTACCTTCTTGTCACATGGCACCTCTCTGCTAATTCAACCTCCCGCCTCTGCACCCCCATTATATCAATCTCTCTCTCTTTCTTCTCTCATTCAAAGCATCATCTCTCTCTCTCTTCAAATCCAATCCAATCTAACTCTCTAGAGAAGAAATGAGGGAAATCCTACACGTTCAAGGTGGACAATGCGGTAACCAGATCGGTTCCAAGTTCTGGGAGGTTATCTGCGATGAACACGGTATCGATTCAACCGGTAAGTACAAAGGTGCTCCTGCTGGAGAAACTTCTGATATCCAGCTAGACAGAATCAATGTTTACTTCAATGAAGCTTCCGGCGGTCGTTACGTCCCTCGCGCTGTTCTTATGGATCTGGAACCTGGTACTATGGATAGTATCAGATCTGGTCCTTTTGGACAGATCTTCCGTCCTGATAACTTTGTTTTTGGTCAGTCCGGTGCCGGAAACAACTGGGCCAAAGGTCACTACACTGAAGGCGCTGAGTTGATCGATTCTGTTCTTGATGTTGTTCGAAAGGAGGCTGAGAACTGTGACTGTCTGCAAGGTAATTTCATTCGCATTTTCTACTTTATAAAAGCACGTATACATTACTTTATCGGATCTGTAGATTAGTAGATACATCGTTTCGTTTTACTCGATTTCGATTGTGAAGATCTTGTTATAATCCTGTTTATGTAATATTACAAGGTACTCATGATTCCATCTCCTTGATGTTGACGGTTACATATACATTACTTAACTTTAATCAACTGCTTTGGCTCATCAGATCTGTAGATTAATAGATACATTGTTTGATTTTACACGATTTTGATTGTGAAGATCTTATTACAGTAATTTGTAGATTAATCCACTGTTTCTGTAATATTACAAGATACTCATGATGCCATCTCTTTGATGTGGACGGTTACACCACGATCTTTACCCTGATAACTGCTATAGATCCAAAAAGCACTTATTCTATTTGCCTTTCTAAACCTAGTTTGTTTATATGCTGATAAGTAGGACCTTCTTTTCCCTTGATATACTAGAAAATGCAATATCAGATCTATTCTTGATCCAAAAACAGGAGAAGGTTCCCCTTAAAGAGATCTGAAATGTATCTAATGTTGATTATTCTTTATCTGTGATGTAGGTTTCCAGGTTTGTCATTCTCTAGGAGGAGGCACAGGGTCTGGAATGGGAACACTCTTGATATCGAAGGTAAGGGAGGAATACCCAGACAGGATGATGCTTACATTCTCCGTTTTCCCATCTCCAAAGGTCTCCGACACCGTGGTTGAACCCTATAACGCAACACTCTCCGTTCACCAGTTAGTAGAAAATGCTGATGAGTGTATGGTACTCGACAATGAAGCCCTCTATGACATTTGTTTCAGAACATTGAAACTCAGCAATCCTACTTGTAAGTTTCAATTTACTTTTTTTCAAATAATCAGAATTTTCAAGATTGTTTAATGTTTTTGTTATGTTGTTTGTGTAGTTGGTGATTTGAACCATCTGATTTCCGCAACAATGAGTGGAGTAACCTGCTGTTTAAGATTCCCTGGTCAACTAAACTCCGACCTAAGAAAACTCGCTGTTAACTTAATCCCATTCCCGCGTCTCCATTTCTTCATGGTTGGTTTCGCACCCTTAACCTCCCGTGGTTCCCAAAACTACGTCTCCCTAACCGTCCCAGAACTAACCCAACAAATGTGGGACTCGAAGAACATGATGTGTGCTGCTGACCCTCGCCACGGCCGTTACCTAACCGCCTCGGCCATGTTCAGAGGAAAGATGAGCACGAAAGAAGTTGACGAACAAATGATCAATGTCCAAAACAAGAACTCGTCCTACTTTGTTGAATGGATACCAAACAATGTGAAGTCAAGTGTATGTGACATTCCCCCGACTGGGCTGAAGATGTCGTCGACATTCATTGGGAACTCGACTTCGATTCAGGAGATGTTTAGGAGAGTTAGCGAGCAATTCACGGCTATGTTTAGGAGGAAGGCGTTTTTGCATTGGTATACCGGTGAAGGAATGGATGAAATGGAGTTCACCGAGGCGGAAAGTAATATGAATGATTTGGTGGCGGAGTATCAACAGTATCAGGATGCTACTGCCGATGAGGAGTATGAAGGGGAGGAAGAAGAAGGTGAAGAGGAGGAATATCATAACTAAAGGGTCGGGTCGGGTAAGAACAGGTCAGTTATGTTTTATTTTGTTTTATTTCAGTGTTGGATTTGGATATGTTTTCATTTTAATACCTATTGCTATTAAAATTGCATGATGATTTGTTTTTTTTATAAAATGTACTCTTTGTATTTTTTTTAATATTGCTTTATTTGTTTTAAGAAGAATTGTTTGAAATGTCAGAATTGAAGCTACAAGAACAAGAAATTATAATTTTACCAACATAAATAAAATAAAATATTAAGAATTTATTTGGAAGTTGATATTACCTTTTTTGATTTATTATGGTGTTCGGTTGTGTTTTTTTTGATAAATTTAAATTTGGTCATAAAATCTTATAAACCAGGCCTTTTTATATTGTTTGGTTTGATAATTTTTTTAGATATTCAAACTCTTCGAGGCAAACAATATTGTGCACCCCATTCTTCATCCATACATTCTGAAATAATTCTTCAAAATACAAAAAGAAAAAAACATTATGTTTAAAGAGACAATTGAAAAGTACTATAAAAACAAAACAATTTCTTGCTATATTATAACAAGTTTAATAACAATTTAAAGTAGTCTCAAGATAACTGAAGGTTTTTTTCGGTTTGATTAAGAATGGGACGAAGATTTTTTTCGGTTTGATTAAGAATGGGACGGGATGATATTTGTCTCTGTTCCGATCTCATTTTGATTCGGTATCAAACACTATAATTATAATTAAGAATATAAAATTACTAATTTATTTATTTATTATATTATAAAAAATTATTTATATAATTTTATTATATATATTAGAGAATATAAACAGTGTATTATGGTGTGGGAATGATAAATATATTTTTTGTTCCGAACCGTCTCATTGTCATTCTTACTTATAGTAGATTGAAAATTTGAACGGTTTAAATCAAATAATCAACTGAACCGTACTTATATGTTAAAAAAACGATGTCAATAATTGTAATATATTTTTTTCAATGTTCTAAATGACGGTAGGCGGTAACAAGACGGTAAGTGACTGCTTACTGTCTCGCGGTGCATGGTTGAAATATTATATAAGCATAAACAAAATTTAAATATAATAAATATATTATATAATTATCATTTTATGAAAAGTCGAAATTAATATTTATAATTTATCTAACATAATAACATTTAATAAAAATAATACTATAAACATAATTAATCTTATCGGAAGAAGAGGTAGATGACCCAACGAGAAATGAAGAGAGACATGAAGTGAAACGTAAATAGTAATGCTAAATAAATAGTGAAGAACTGGAAGTTAAATAATTTTTATTAAATATATATATATATATTAATATTAAAAATTAATTAATTAAAAATAATAAATAATTAAATAATTAACTAACCGTCCTAGTCCTAGTGTATAAGCGAGACTACCCGAACCATCATTTAGAACACTGTTTTTTTCCTACAAAAAAGCCTAATCATTTTTGGTGATGATTATAACCAAAACCCTAATTTTAAGGTATTTATTAAGACTTACTTATTTTGGTGATGAACTATAAATAATTTAAAATAAATAAATATTATTAATAATTTTTATTTTAAATTAATTTTGATTCAATATTAAAAGATTAATGTCACTAATTTAACGATTGCAGATGATTTTATCGATAAAAGACGATCAAATAAACCACTTAAAATAATTCACAAATTATTAAAAAAAATATTGATCGGTGGTTATTTTAAAATTGTAATTTATTTTTGATAAAAAAATTTAAAAGATATTAATATTTAATAATAAAATATTTATTTTTTTAATAAGGTGTATTTTAGTTAATCAACTAGTGACAATGTTTAATAAAAGTGGATGAAATGGATTTTAATTATAAATATAATTTTTAAAAATTAATAGAATAAGGTCTAAATCAGATTTATGTTAAGTTATTTATTTTTTTATGCATAGCCAAACATTTGATAATCAATCATTATTCTCCTAAACATACTCTACTTGATGGTCAAGTCATTCTTGAATGCTTTCTATAAATATGGACACTTTTAACTTTAATTAGGCATTTAATCATTCCTCCAGATGTGTTTCCATAATTATTTGTCAGCCTAAAAAGATGAACAAACAAAGTTAGTGTGGTCTTGTTTTTATGTTATTTTTGGAAATGTGCAATGTACATAAAGGTGAGAGCATACATTAATTAGGTGAATTGAATATGTTAATAAAAAGGGATTAAGAAAAATATAAGAAACTTAATGTATCAAGGTATTGAGTTGGTGAATGGATTTTGGTTTAAAAAAATATGGGATTTAATAAGAGTTAGAGTTTATAATGTCAATTTGATGAAAGTATCTTATCTTAAAATTAATTATCTTCAAGAATAATTCAGGCCTTGTTGGTTAGGTTATTTAAAAAGATTATTTGTGATGGTTTTAAGAATATGATAATGTTTTTTATTTTTAAAACTTAAAATGTATTGATATATATAAATAAAATAAATAATATTTTAATATTTTAATAGATCGATAAAATTTAAGAATTGTTATTTTATTTATATACCAATTAATAAAAATAAAATTCCATAATAAAAAGAGAAGATGACCATTGACTACATAGTCTTCACTTTTCAATTATTTTTTTTTTCAGTTTGTTTCTCTACTATCTCTTATCTGAACCTTTATAATTTTTTCAATCAAATTCATGAGTTTCTTGATAAGTTTTGTGTTCGACATAGGCTGACTTAGGGATGGATCTAAAAATGAAAGTAAAGTGGACTCGCATTTTTTTTTTTGAGAGAGATTAAAAAATGTAATGATAAATTATGAATGAACAAGTGGAATTAAACTTTCATTTTTAATTTGATTTAAATAAATTATATATAAATATATAGAATTTTAATTTCAATTTCACAAAATAACCATTAAATTACAACTCAATTCTTACGTTTAAAAAATCTATAAAATTGTAATTCAATTTTAATTCATATATTTGAAAAATAATATATCATAAAACAACAATTTGAATATAAATTATATATTTTATTAAAATATTAGTTTAGTTTGAATCACCCTATTATAACAGCTCAAATGTCAATTTTTTTTCTTTAAATTTTGATTATTATTAAAAATAAATAAATATATATCTACATGTAATTGGTTACACGTCTTACCTTTCTAATTTAAAAAAATAAAATATCAATTCAAAATATGAACTTGGTAAATTAATTTTTTTTACATATTTTCATCTGAAAATAGCAACCCATTAATCCAAGTGAGTTGTCACAGTTCAACCTATCAACAATTTTGTGTATGCATTTGGGAATTTGAATACAAGACCTCAAAATACAAACCCATTAATCCAAGTGGGTTGTCATAGTTCAACCAATCAACAATTTTGTGTATGCATTTGGAATATATATGCATGCCCTAGGTGTCAGTTGATATTCACACATTAAGAAGGTACACAAAATACCCACTTTGGGAAAATTGAAGTAAATAAGCTTTCATCAACTTAGTATTTAGATATGAGTGACCTGAAATCATAATCAGAAAAGAAGCATTTCTTATCCTGGAGATGTATTAAAACAACAGTTGATTACAAACAGTTTTTTACTAAGAGAATAATGCCTCTCATATTCAAAGTTTTGAACAAGGACTTCCGCGATGAGCTGAATTTTCAATAAATGAAAAACCCGATTGCATAGAAACACAAATATCTTCACTCTTGCTTTTCAAGTTCCCCCATTCTTTCTATAATCGCCTGCGTATTGAAATTTCAAATTTTATTAGTAACATTCAAATCTTTGACGAACTAGGAATATGATGAAGATAGAGATGAACAGTGAAAAGGTTTGTCCTAATATAATGCTAGAAACTACATAGTGATGAAAAAGGGTCCAAGCTGTTTTGGTATGCCCGACTAAAGAAATCTACATTTTGTCAAAATCACAATGAATTTGAAAATAATTTATATCATGATCCTGAAAAAAATATAATACCATAATTTGGATCATTATCCAGAAAATAATTTACACTCCAAATGAAATAACACTATAATCGGATCAACATCCAAAAATAATATTATAACAAACGAAAGAAACTACTCTCAATTTTAATTTTGATGATTTTTCAAAGAGATCGTGATTGTGTAAATATATCAGTTTTCAAATAGGCTCGACATATTTGACCTTTTTGCTTGTTTCTTGCAGCTCCCCTGCTAGGATGAACTCATCTAGGATCAAATATACCTAGGACAAACAACATAACGAGAAAAGGAAAACATTAGCTACCAGATATTGCAAAAAAGAAACTTGCTAATTGTGTGTAATATCCAGAATGCAGACCCAATGAACATCAGTTATGCTTCTTACTAGTATTCTAAGAAGTTTTGTAAAATGAGATAATCTTTTTCTCAGTAGTCATGTTTCTCATCTAGCATCTTACTCTTGAATTATTTGCATAATAAAGAAAAGGACAAAGTATATCCAGTAACAGTTGTTAGTGTTGAATTATCATAAAACATTAAGCCCAGACACACATGCCAGTTCCTGTGTTATAGTAAATTGACAAATTTCGGTTAAACAGCTTATCTCAATACTTGCACATCTCATCGTGCTAAAAGGGAGATGTTTAGAAGACACAACTCAATAACACTCAAGAAGCTATTCATATAGGGCGTGAAAGACCTAAGCCGTTTGATCTTCACAGAAACTGTGCACCTAATTATGGATTCAAGTATGTTTGGTAAAGATTTCACTGTTCAGATTATAAGAATCTAAGAGTTATTTTCTAAAGAAGTAGAGCGAATGGCAACAACCCGACTTTTTACTAATTTTTCTTACAATCCAAAAACAGATGAAAACAATCAATAATATAGAGAACAAACCTTGTGGAAGTTGAATACCAGATCCAGCTCACACACATTGCTGAAAAAATGATCTAAAATCTCCACAAACAAGTGTATGCTTTCTAAATAAGCCAATTCGTTGTCGGTTATATCAACACACAGTGAGAAGAACAACCCAGCATATCGCCTATAGATTACCTTGTGGGTACGGAACTGCAAAGAAAGTGAAGTAAACATGTAACCAATCCACTTTTGAAACCCGCAAAAAATTGAATCTCCATTCCATTTCAAACCTTCTTGGTGACCAATTAATGAAAAATTTGAATGTGCAACCTGTTCATAGTATTGGGCTAGCTTGCAATTCAACTTGGAGCAAATGAATTGCTTAGATTTGAGTCTATACAATCTACTATGTCAAATGTGAATATGAAAGGTAATCCGAATTTCAATTACATACACAGATGATTCAAAAGATTTACCTCAACGAAGTTGGTGAACTTGGGATCTCTATTGACAACCAACCTATGAACCTGCAAATAAATGAAAAGTGTTGGGTTTCAAAACCCTAGAGAGAATTTGCGAAAAGAAAGCATTGGAGTTGATGTCTGACCTCGTATTCGACCTTGTGTTTCTCAGATTCCTCGAGGGGAACGTAATACTTAGCTAGACGAGTCTTCCCCTGCCTATTCTGGAGCAATATGAATCGGATCTGGCAAGAATCAAACAAGTTTAAAACCCAAACTCAATCAAGAAAGCAATTTTCATTTCCTGTGTGAATTGGGGAAGCATACCATGTTCGAGAAGATTGAAATTCGAATCAGAAACAAAGATCACAGCTGCTGTTGTTGATGAAGAATCGCCAGCTCGATCGAACCTCATCGATATTTTGTCATATTTTGGGGCCATATATTTGTAAGCAAACTGTGTAACTTGACTTGTAAAAATAAAACAAATTTATTATAAAAAATGTGGTTATTTACATTTGAAAATGTAAATTTTAAATTTTAATACAAATAAATTTGATATTTACAAAAAAAAAAAAAAAATGATGTTTTTGTGTTAACTTTTAAAACTTAGATTACATTTGTTAATAAGTGTCTCAAAAGTTATAAAAAATAAACAAATTTATATTAAAATATGATTAACTTATAAAATCCTTACAATTTACAATTTTTTTTTCTTTCTGAATTTGATATTTAATATTAGGTAATTTTTCTTAATGACTTTAACAAATTTACATTGATTTATCTTCTATAAAAAAAAATTATGATAATATTTTGTATGCATACATTTTCTTCAATTAAATAGTTATTTAAAAATTATTGATATTACTTAATTTTTGGGGGAAATTGGATGAAATGACCCTGCAAATAAGGCAAATTGCCTCCGTGGTCACCAGATAATTGAAATTGATCTGGTGACCACTTAATTTTTTTTGGACGAAATTACCCTTTTCGCGTAACGCGAAGGGACTTCGCGTTTCGCGAAGTGAGACGCTGTGAAAAGTCCAGAATACCCTTACTATATAATCAAATCCGGCCATCTTTTTTTCATTTCTTTTCTTCTTCTTCTCTCTCTTCCCTTCCGCTTTTCTCCTCCTTCTCTCTAATCTCGCCGGCGACGGAGTTCAACGGCGGCACTCAATGAGCTCCACGACGAGCACAAGCACTGTAACAATTGGTAAGTTTATGTATTTCAAGTTTATTGATGTTCATTTATGCATTTTCGAATCACTGCGTTGTTTAGGGTTTCATCTGATGATACTTCCCGTTTCGCTAAGTACTTCCCGTTTCGCTAAGTACTTACCGTTTCGCTAAGTACTTACCGTTTCGCTAAGTACTTACCGTTTCGCTAAGTACTTCCCGTTTCGCTAAGGGTTTCCATTTCACAGTATTAATTATCCCGTTTCCCATTTTTCTTGCAGCCGAAGTTTTCGTTTTCTATAATGGAGAGTGGAAAGTTGATGCTAATGGAATATTGTTTTTTGATGCCTCTTCAATCAAAACATTGGATGTACCCCAAAGTACTCGTTATGCTGAATTAATCGATAAACTCCATCAAAGACTTCAAGTGCAGAAATGTACCTATGATTTAGTGCTGCAAGTGAAGTATGATATTCCGAATATCACAAATCCTAAACCCGTTTTTATTGAAGATGATGAGGATCTGAACATATATTTATCACGCTTGATTTTGGGTAGAACTGTGTCACCATTGTTTGTGTCTGTAATAGAGAAGTCACAATTTACTAAAGAAAAGATACCACTACTTACCTACCCAACTCAAGAAAGTATTCTCCCACAATTTACTCAGAAAATTGTACCAGAAGCTTTACCCTCGGAGGTCTTTGTTGAAAGTAATGAAGCCGGAGATAACTCTTTGCCTCACATCCCACTTACTCAGGACTTGCATGCATCGTTACCTACACCGCATAGTGCGAGAAGAGCATCAACGGGTACACCTACTAGTGCAAGAAGATCATCATTTGGTACACCATGTAGTGCAAGAAGGTCATCATTTGGTACACCATCGACAGACATATCACCGACAGACATATCACCGACAGACATATCACCGACAGACATATCACCGACAGACCCCTCATTTGCGTTGGCGTTAACTACTGAAACTGTATTGGAAGTCGGTGCCTTGTTTGAAAATAAAAAAGAACTACAACTGATGCTCTATAAATATGCGATGGCTAATCATTTTGAATTCAAGGTGGAGAAGTCAAGAAAACATCTTTGGTATGTGAAATGTTTGGATGAGAAATGCAAGTGGAGATTGCGTGCCGTGAAAGGTAAATTATCTGAGATGTTTGAGATCCGGAAATTCGACCAACAACACTCATGCTCAGTTCTATCTAGGCCAGAGAAAAAAATGCAAACACCAGCATGGGTTATTGGGCAGTGCGTGAAGAGTAAGTATATGGACCATCACCATAATCACTTGCCTAAGAAAATAATTGAAGACATGCAGGCAACTTATGGGGTAAATTTGACTTATAATAAGGCTTGGAGGGCTAGGGAAATGGCATTAGTGGCGGTGCGAGGAACGGTTGAGGATTCATATGAAAAATTACCCTCATACTTATACATGTTGGAGAAGCATAATCCTGGTACCATAACAGACATCCAAACAGACGAGTTCGGGCACTTCAAGTATATGTTCATGTCCCTAGGCCTCTCTATTAGGGGTTTCAAGGCATTTTGTCGTCCCGTATTGTGTGTTGATGCCAGTTTTCTTAAGCACAAGGTGGGAGGCCAACTATTGGTGGCTATTGCATTAGATGCTAATGAACAATTATATCCTGTCGCATTCGGAGTTGTTGATTCAGAGAATAATAACTCTTGGACTTATTTTATGCAAAAATTGAGAGAAGCAATTGGATTAGTTGATGATCTCGTCTTCGTATCCGATAGACACCCAAGCATCGCCAATGCCTTATGTGCTGTTTTTCCAGAAGCATACCACGGTGCGTGCACATATCACATAAAGATGAATATCAACGCGAAATTCAAAACTGATAATTGTCATATGGAGTTTGATATGGCTTCTCGTGCGTACACCGTCCACGAATTCAATCGTTTTTTTGACAAGATAAGGGTTAAAGATAATAGGATTGCTGCCTATTTGGAAGAAATTGGATTTCAAAGATGGAGTAGAGCATTTTTCCCCGGTAAGCGATACAATCAACTAACAAGCAATTATGCTGAGAGTTTTAATAGTCAGAGCAGGGAAGCCAGAAAGTACCCCATTTCCTCAATGGCCGATTATTTAAGATTGACAATACAAGGTTGGTTTAATGAGAGAAGAGAAAGAGCGTCCAACCACCGAGAAGTGTTATCTCCAACATATGAAAAGTGGTTACGTGAGGGATTCGAGAAGGCTAGATTCTATACAGTATCATCGCTTAACCGATTCGAGTTTTATGTGCATGACAATCAGTCTCATTTTAAAGTCAATTTGAAAGACATGAACTGCACTTGTAGGGTATTTGAAGTTTCTGGTCTTCCTTGTACTCATGCAATGGCTGCTGCCCGTCACCGCAATTTGGTTTGTTATGACTTTTGTTCAAGGTATTATTCAGCTCACATGTTCAATCTATTTAACCAATTGTTTAATCGTTTTATTTTCCATTCTTACAGATATTACACAACTGAATCTTGGATGAATGCATATGCGGAGACATGTTACCCTGCTGGTGATGAAGACGATTGGGATATTCCCGAAATGATCAAGGAACGCGTATGTCTAAAACCACCTGTGAAGGTTAAGAAAGGGCGTCCACAAACAAAGCGTAGGTCATCTCAAGGTGAGTTACCTAAGGCTCCGAGACGATGCACCTCATGTGGTGGACTAGGACATAATAGGGCCACATGCAAAGCAGTCATGCCTGCTCCATCTACTGCAAAAGCATCATCATCTAGGCATCATGACTCATCTTCTCAACAGCACGAACCATCATCTCAACAATGTGAGCCTTTAGATTGATTGGGATAAGTTGTATAAGTGTTTTGGATAAGTTGTATTATGTTTTGGATAATTTGTATTATGTTTTGAATAATTTGTATTATGTTTTGGATAAGTTGTACTCGGATAAGTTGAACTCGGATAAGTTGTATAAGTGTTTTGGATAAGTTGTATGTTTTGGATAATTTGTATTATGTTTTGGATAATTTGTATCTGTGTACTGTAGGGGTACTTAACGCTTCGTTAAGTACTTAGCGCTTCGTTAAGTACTTAGCGCTTCGTTAAGTACTTAGCGCTTCGTTAAGTACTTAGCGCTTCGTTAAGTACTTAGCGCTTCGTTAAGTACTAAACGCTTCGTTAAGTACTTAGCGCTTCGTTAAGTACTAAACGCTTCGTTAAGCGCTTTGTCAAGTAAAACTTGGTATAAGTGAGTTGAAGTTAGTTACTTGGTACATTGATTTATATGTTCAATTATTTGGTATGTAAATATCGGACCACCAACCAACCAGACTACATTAAAACTACAAATATTATAACATGATCAAGTTCAAGTTCTAACCAAAAAGCAATACAAGATCAGAATACATAAGCAGCAGTCAAGTTCTATCCAAAAATCAATAAAAGATTACAATACAAACTAAGGTTCTGTAATTTGATGAAATAACCGGACCGCCATCTTTTGTCGAAAAAACTCAATTTCATTGGAAGTCACCTTCTCTACACCTAAACCAGCAGTCAAGTATTCCATGTGCATAAGCATAAATACACCACAATCCCCACTTTCTTCTGCTCTAGGGACTTCCCCTTTTTTGGGGACTGCATTTTTGACTGGGTGTGGCAACCTTTTATATGTCAGTTTCTGGAAATTGAAATTAGGATACCGTTGTAGCTCAGCATCACTCGCTCCCATTGCATATATTCGTGGAAACATCTCACACAAAGGTCTCATGTATGGATCGAGATTCCTATAAATACCCGAGTCGCAGTCATAAACGTCAATGTGATTATCTTGTACACGAACGACGCACAGTACCCAATGCTTGTTGCCAATGTTCAAAGGCACGTAAATATCGTCTACTAGTGGCCATTCTGGCATATGTCTATGAGGCGCTCCCCAGAAGTATTGAGAAAAGACGTCTGATATTGGAAATTTTTCTGGATCTTTTTTGTAGTTCGGGTACTCTCGCCTCATCATATCTGCTAATAAGCAATCCCCTATTGATACTTTACAATGTTTATATGTCTTGGGATATTGCTCAATCCTTTTGCGCAACAAGTGGCAGACTGCGTCGATTTCCTACAAAATGGGTGAAAAGGCAGCATATATCAAAAACCTTATTCATAAGTTAAAGAATTAATATGAAATGCAACACTTACAGAATCTTTAAGCCATGTGGACTTTGTTAGAACTCTAACAAACAACTTCTTTCGTGCTTCGCAAGTAAACACAGTCTTCGTCTCATCATTGGTAGCTTCATCTTTCAACCAATTCTGTAATTGAACCAACAACTCATCATCAAATTTTTGAAGGGGATTGATAGTTAATGGATCATTCGTCTTTGGCTGTTTTGACAAAGAAGGGTTGGTGTAGTCTTCATCTTTCTTCTGCTTCCTCACTCTTTTTTTGGGAACAACTCCTTTAGGTGGAGTGTTGTATAATTGGAAATCATCATCATCGTTCTCATCATTCCCATCCCTCGAATCCTTCCCATCCTTCCCATCGTTCTCATCCTTCCCATCCGTGACTTTCTTCTCAACCTTCCCAACCTTGAGTTTAACCTTCCCAACCTTGGCTTTCTTCTCAACCTTCTCAACCTTCTCAACCTTGACCTTATCCTTCTTTTTCTCAATTATCTCTTGCATCATATCGGAGAGCAACATCTCCCCACCATCCACCTTTACATCATTCTCAGTCTCCCCACCATCCACCTTTACATCAGTCTCCCCACCATCGACCTTTACATCCGTCTCAATCTCACCACCATCCACCTTCACATTATTCTCAGTCTCCCCACCATCCACCTTCACCACACTATCCTCCGCCTTCCTATCCTGCAAAAAGAAAACAACAGTGTGATCAAAAATTACTTCCCGAAACAACATTTGACTTCGCTAATCAAAACTTACTTCAGTTATATCCTCCACCTTCTCACTCTCCTCCTCCACCTTCCCATCCTTCATCACCATCTCATTCGTCATCATCTCCTCCACCTTCCCATCCTGCAAAAAGAAAACAACAGTGTGGTCAGCGTTTACTTCCCGAAACAACATTTGACTTCGCTAATCAAAACTTACTTCAGTTATATCCTCCACCTTCTCACTCTCCTCCTCCACCTTCCCATCCTTCATCACCATCTCATTCGTCATCATCTCCTCCACCTTCCCATCCTGCAAAAAGAAAACAACAGTGTGGTCAGCGTTTACTTCCCGAAACAACATTTGACTTCGCTAATCAAAACTTACTTCAGTTATATCCTCCACCTTCTCACTCTCCTCCTCCACCTTCCCATCCTTCATCACCATCTCATTCGTCATCATCTCCTCCACCTTCCCATCCTGCAAAAAGAAAACAACAGTGTGGTTAGTTAAGAACAACCAAAGATAAGTACTTAACGCTTCGTTAAGTACTTAACGAAGCGTTAAGTACTTAGCGAAGCGTTAAGAACTTAACGAAGCGTTAAGTACTTAACGAAGCGTTAAGTACTTAACGAAGCGTTAAGTACTTAACGCAGCGTTAAGTACTTAACGAAGCGAGAAGTACTTAACGCAGCGATAAGTATCTTTCTCTTACCTCAGTCTTGCCCTTCTTTTCCAATTTGCTCTTCTTCTTCTTCTTCTTCCTCTCCTCCTCCATATTATCTAATTTCACAAATAAACTGGCCATCCTTTGGTTGGATTTGGCTAATAACTGTTCGCACATACTAACAACCAACTTTTTCATATAAGCCTTGTGATTTGTTTGAGTTTCTTCGTAAGCTGTTTTCATCTCTTTCAGCTCCTCCTTCACCTCTTTGATGAGCTCCTCCTTCACCTCTTTGATGAGCTCCTCCTTCAGCGCCTTTACCTCCTCTTTCAGCTCTTCACATTTACATCCAACAGAAGATGTTGGAGGTAAT